>NC_091386.1:9530507-9535507 GCF_038502225.1 Cherax quadricarinatus
ATTCCTAACTTTATTGGCAAGCTAAGAGCTGTTACCTACATCAGCTCATTTGAAAGCATTTTTATTGTTATGAGACATACAAGTACGGGACAGGATGAAGTTGGAGCCATCTGTGGGCCAGCATTTTCATTTGATCAACTGACTTTATCTCGTTGATATCATTATGCTGTACGAATGTGTTCCATACTCGAGTCATCCTGGGTATGTATGATCTCAGATGGAGTGATGTTCTGGAGAAGGGTACAGCCAGAGTGAAGTTGCTGCTTTCTGCCCGTCTAGTGGCATAAAAGCTTGTTTCACGCTGTCTCTGTCTGTCTGTCTGTCTGTCTGTCTCTCTCTCTCTCTCTCTCTCTCTCTCTCTCTCTCTCTCTCTCTCTCTCTCTCTCTCTCTCTATCTCTCTCTCCCTCTCTCCCTCTCTCTACCCTTTCTCTCCCCCCTCACATTTCTCTCTCTCACCCATGGTCTTATCCCTCACCCCCATACTCTCTCCTCTCTCTCCCTCTTTCTACCCTTTCCCTCTCCTCTCTCTCCCTCTTTCTACCCTTTCTCTCTCCCCCTCTCACCCTCTCCCTCCTCTAGCCTTCTGTCTGTGATAAAAAAAAAAATGGGTGGCTGTAGAGGACGGAAAACCAGAGATCTGGTAGACGAACCAGGGAGGAAAGACTGGGAGTTAGAGCTCCAAAAAAGGGAGGAAGAGTGGGGATGGAAGATAGTAGAGCTTGGTAAGAAAATGGAGGAGCAGATAGCTGAGGAGTGCAGGAAGTGGGAAGTACAGGTCTTAGCAGCAGAAGCTAGGATACAGTGCTTAGAAGAGAAACTGCAAAGCCTGAAACAGATTAGAGAGACAAATGACAATTCAGATGTGACATCAGGCGCAGACAAGGGGACAGTAAGCAACAACGGAGACATGCTGTACGCGAAAGCCTTATCAGACCCACGTGGGGCCAGGGAAAAGACGAGGAGTGCACTAAGATCAAATGACAGGTCCGAAGACAATGAAGGTATGCTATATGCAGAGATTCTAACAGCCAACTGCAGTAGCAAGGGACAGCTGGTCATGAAAGACAGTTCACTGAGAATAGAAGTTCCAGATATGACAGGGACTGAAGGCAAGAACATGTCAATGGAAGGAAATAAAATACCTCAGAGGAAGCAGATGGAGACTCAGTGGGAGGAGGAAAGGGCGAAGGTCAGTTTTTGAGTATGGGCTCCAAGAAGCCTGAAGGGGACAACTTTGAAGAAATAAAACAGGAGGAGAAAAAAATGATTGAAGGCATCATGAAAACAATAGGTGAGGCGATATGACCCAGGTGACAAATTTTCAGAGAATTGGGTGGTTTGCGAGTGGAAGGATACAGGCCTGTCAAAGTAATTTTCAAGGAAGAATCAGTTCGAACCAGGATTCTGCAAGAGAAAGCAAGACTGAGGGACAAACAGGGTACCAGAGAGTATACCTCGACCGCGACAGAACACAAGACAGAAAGGACTACACTGAAAGAGAGGGAAGAGACGCAAGGAGGAACGAGAGGCAATGACGAAGATGAGCAGGACCCAGACACAGGGAGGAAGGGCAAACACACCCCACAGAATCTCCCACCAAAAGACTCCAACCACGACATTCCCAACGCAACAGAGCAACCTATACTACAACCCACTCACTGTTCCCTCTGCCACCAACCCCCATATCACAAACCACACCCCAACAACGCTGTCCCTTATGGGTATTCTGACCCCCACCCCCATCATCACAAACCCCCACCTACACCACAGCCCCATATAGGCCCCCACAAGGCTCTGCCCCCAACCCCAATATTCTTGCATGACCACAATGATAGAAAAGAAACTGAAAGTTTGGTACACAAACGCGGATGGAATAACGAATAAACATGAGGAGTGGAACGAAAGAATCAGTGAAAAATCCCCAGACATAATAGCAGTCACAGAAACAAAACTCGCTGAGACAATAACAGATACAATCTTCCCAATGGGATATCAGATCCTGATGAAAAATAGAAGGAGTAGAGGGGGAGGAGGGGTTGCATTGCTCATAAAACACCGATGGGGATTTGAGGAAATGGAAGGCATGGACATGATTGGAGAAAGAGACTACATTATAGGTACAATTCAGTCCGGAGAAAATAAAGTAGTCATTGGAGTGATGTATAACCCACCACAGAACTGCAGGAGGCCAAGAGAGGAGTACGAAGAAAACAACAGGGTGATGGTGGACACACTGGCTGAGGTGGCAAGAAGAGCTCACTCGAGCAGAGCAAAGTTACTGGTAATGGGCGATTTCAACCACAGGGAGATCGACTGGGAAAACCTGGAGTGGCCCAGTGGCCTGGTGGCTAGTGGCCCGGTGGCCCGGTGGCTAAAGCTCCCGCTTCACACACGGAGGGCCTGGGTTCGATTCCCGGCGGGTGGAAACATTTCGACACGTTTCCTTACACCTGTTATCCTGTTCACCTAGCAGCAAATAGGTACCTGGGTGTTAGTCGACTGGTGTGGGTCGCATCCTGGGAGACAAGATTAAGGACCCCAATGGAAATAAGTTAGACAGTCCTCGATGACGCACTGACTTTCTTGGGTTATCCTGGGTGGCTAACCCTCCGGGGTTAAAAATCCGAACGAAATCTTATCTCTCTTAATCTCTCTTATCTCTCACATGGGGGTCCCGAAACATGGAGAGCCAAGATGATGGATGTGGTACTTGAAAACCTCATGCATCAACATGTCAGGGACACAAACAGAGAGAGAGGGGAGGATGAGCCAGCAAGACTGGATCTTGTGTTCACCCTGAGCAGTTCAGACATTGAGGACATCACTTACGAGAGGCCCCTTGGAGCTAGCGATCATGTGGTTCTGAGTTTTGATTATATAGTAGAGTTACAAGTGGAGAAGGTAACAGGAACTGAAGGGGTCAGGCCAAACTATAAAAGGGGGGACTACACAGGTATGAGAAACTTCCTGCAGGAGGTTCAGTGGGACAGAGAAATGGTAGGAAAATCAGTAAACGAGATGATGGAATATGTGGCAACAAAGTGCAAGGAGGCAGAGGAAAGTTTTGTTCCCAAGGGAAACAGAAATAATAGGAAGACCAAAACGAGTCCTTGGTTTACCCGAAGGTGTAGGGAGGCAAAAACTAAGTGCAACAGAGAATGGAAAAGGTACAGGAGGCATAGGACCCAGGAAAACAAGGAGATTAGTAGAAGAGCTAGAAACGAGTATGCACAGATAAGGAGGGAGGCCCAGCGACAGTATGAAAACGACATAGCATCGAAAGTCAAATCTGACCCGAAACTGTTGTATAGCCACATTAGGAAGAAGACAACAGTCAAGGACCAGGTGATAAGGCTGAGGAAAGAAGGTGGAGAACTCACAAGAAACGATCAAGAGGTATGTGAGGAGCTCAACACGAGATTTAAGGAAGTATTTACAGTAGAGACAGGAAGGACTCTGGGGGGACAGACCAGATGGGGACACCAGCAAGGAATACACCAACAAGTGTTGGATGTTGGACGACATACATACAGATGAGGAGGAGGTGAAGAAACTGCTAAGGGACATCGATACCTCAAAGGCAATGGGACCGGACATCATCTCCCCGTGGGTCCTTAGAGAGGGAGCAGATATGTTGTGCGTGCAACTTACCACAATCTTCAACACGTCCCTGGAAACTGGGCAACTACCTGAGGTATGGAAGACGGCAAATGTAGTTCCCATTTTTAAAAAAGGAGACAGAAAAGAGGCACTAAACTATAGACCTGTGTCATTGACGTGTATAGTATGCAAAATTATGGAGAAGATTATCAGGAGGAGAGTGGTGGAGCACCTGGAACGGAACAAGAGTATAAATGCCAACCAGCACGGATTCATGGATGGCAAATCCTGTGTCACAAACCTTCTGGAGTTTTATGATAAAATAACAGAAGTAAGACACGAGAGAGAGGGGTGGGTTGATTGCATCTTTTTGGACTGCAAGAAGGCCTTTGACACAGTTCCTCACAAGAGATTAGTGCAGAAGCTAGAGCATCAGGCACATATAACAGGAAGGGCACTGCAATGGATCAGAGAATACCTGACAGGGAGACAACAACGAGTCATGGTACGTAATGATGTATCACAGTGGGCACCTGTGACGAGCGGGGTCCCACAGGGGTCGGTCCTAGGACCAGTGCTATTTTTGGTATATGTGAACGACATGATGGAAGGGTTAGACTCAGAAGTGTCCCTGTTTGCAGATGATGTGAAGTTAATGAGGAGAATTAAATCTGATGAGGACCAGGCAGGACTTCAAAGAGACCTGGACAGACTGGACACCTGGTCCAGCAAATGGCTTCTCGAATTTAATCCTGCCAAATGCAAAGTCATGAAGATAGGGGAAGGGCACAGAAGACCACAGACCGAGTATAGGCTAGGTGGCCAAAGACTGCAAACCTCACTCAAGGAGAAAGATCTTGGGGTGAGTATAACACCGAGCATGTCTCCGGAAGCACACATCAACCAGATAACTGCTGCAGCATATGGGCGCCTGGCAAACCTGAGAACAGCATTCCGATACCTTAGTAAGGAATCGTTCAAGACACTACACCGTGTATGTCAGGCCCATACTGGAGTATGCAGCACCTGTTTGGAACCCGCACTTGATAAAGCACGTCAAGAAACTAGAGAAAGTACAAAGGTTTGCGACAAGGTTAGTTCCAGAGCTAAGGGGAATGTCCTATGAAGAAAGATTAAGGGAAATCGGCCTGACGACACTGGAGGACAGGAGGGTCAGGGAAGACATGATAACGACATATAAAATACTGCATGGAATAGACAAGGTGGACAAAGACAGGATGTTCCAGGGAGGGGACACAGAAACAAGAGGCCACAATTGGAAGTTGAAGACACAAATGAGTCAGAGAGATATTAGGAAGTATTTCTTCAGTCATAGAGTTGTAAGGCAGTGGAATAGCCTAGAAAATGATGTAGTGGAGGCAGGAACCATACACAGTTT
>NC_091386.1:9538007-9766479 GCF_038502225.1 Cherax quadricarinatus
AACTGCTGCAGCATGTGGGCGCCTAACGAACCTAAGAACAGCATTCCGACATCTCCATAATTAATCGTTCAGGGCTATATTGGAGTATGCAGCACCAGTTTGGAATCCACACTTAGCCAAGCACGTAAGGAAATTAAAGAAAGAGCAAAGGTTTGCAACTATAGTAATCCTGGAGCTAAGGGGCATGTCCAACGAGGAGGGTTTAAGGGAAATCAACCTGAGAGGTAGGGGGGATATGATAACGATACATAAAATACTGAGAGGAATCGACAAGATGGACAGAGACAAGATGTTCCAGAGGTGGGACAAAGTAACAAAGGGTCACAGTCACAAGTTAAAGATTCAGATGAATCATGGGAATGTTAGGAAGTATTTCTTCAGTTAGAGAGCTGTCAGCAAGTGGGATGGCCTGGGATGTGATGTAGTGGAGGCAGGATCCATACATAGCTTTAAGAAGAGGTATGATAAAGCTCATGGAGCTTTATCATTCCTAAGGGCCGGGAGCTGTGACTCGGCCCCTGCAATCACAAGTAGGTGAGTACACACATACACACACACACACACACACACACACACACACACACACACACACACACACACACACACAGCTTGGTGGAGGAACTGGAAGTGCTTAAGCTGAATGTAGAGTCAAGGACTGATAGGAGCAAGCTGCTGGGTGCATGAACATCAGCAGATAGTGAGGGGGATTGAGGGAGGGAAAAGAGCAAAGAAGTCTCTTGAGGAAACAATATCAGGCCACCAGGACGTCTGAGAGACGATAAGGAAAACAACCAAGGAGATATGCAGGGAAACGGAATGGTATGCGGAAAGGGAGAGGTCACTCATTGTTCGTGGGCTCAATGATGCAGAATGAAAGACCTGTGATGAAAGAAGACAGGGGGAGATAAAAGAGATTGAGAACATCATCGCAGTAATAGGAGAAGACATAACCCAAATGACAAATTTTAAGAGACTTGGGAGGTGCCTGAGGGAAAAGTACCACCCAATCAAATTGACATCCAAGGCACAAATGGTACGAAACAAGATCCTGCAGAGGAGACCACCGTTAAAGGATTCCCTAAATTACCAGTGAGTGGTGCTCTACCACGACAGAACAAAAAGATGGGAATAACTGAAAGAAAGAGTAAGAAGGCGCTGGAGGCAGGAATGGGAGACAGGGCAGGTACCGACAGACAGGAGAGCAGCCTCTGAGGGAGCAGTAAACACAGCTGACTACAGAACCACCCACAGCACCATCCTCATCATCCCCTCAACCCCTACTATGCAACACCAACAAAACACAATAACCAGAACCGAGCCATACTCCACATTCACAGTCCCCACCCCCTCAAGCACTAATATTACCACAACAGCGGCCAACCATAATATCCAGAACTGCCAACCACACCTTTCAGCCTGCACCAACCCCTCCCACCTCACAGAATACAGTTCTAGAAAGGAAGCTAAAGGTATGATACTCAAATGCAAATGAAATTACAAATAAGAGTGAGGAGTGACAGGAAAGAATCACTGAGACATCCCCTAGAAATCATAGTACTCACAGAGACAAAGCTCAAGCAGGTGATAACAGATGCAATTTTCAAGTACAAATATCCGATTCTGAGGAAACACAGAGGGAACAGATAGGAAGGAGTTGCACTGCTCCTCAGGAGGAAGGGAGATGGGAGGACTAGCCAGAGGAGTGGCAGATGACTTCATAGTAGGAGCACTTCAAAGTACGGATCCAAAAGTGATCATAGCATTTATGTACAACATGCCACCAAACAGCAGGAGGCCAAGACAAAAATATGATGAGAGCAACAGTGATGGTGGACACACTAGCTGAGGTTACCAGAGGGAAAAGTTGCTCGGAATTGGGGATTTTATCCGTAAGGAGACTGACTGGAAAAATCTGGAGCCACATGGGGGACCAGAGACGTGGAGAGGCAAGATGGTGGAGATGACACAGGAAAACTTCATGTAACAATATGTTAGGGATGCAACCAGGGAGGGAGAAGATGATGAACCAACAAGGCTAGACTTCGTTGCCACCTTGAACAGCTCAAGACATAGGGGATATCACACACAAAAGACCTCTAGGAGCTAGCAATTATGTGGTCTTGAGTTTCAAATACATAGGGTTAAGAATGTATGAGAAGGGCAGGAGAAGTCAAACTTCCAAATAGTAGACTACACAAGTCTTATGCTACATGAGGTTCAGTGGAGAAAAGAGCAAGAGGGAAGAAACAACAGGAAGATCAGAGGGAGCCCATTGGTGTGGAGAGGCTGAAGCCAAGTGTACCAGATTATGGAGAAAGTACAGAAGGCAAAGGACCCAGGAAAACAGGGAGTTGAGTAACAGAGTTAGAAATGAGTATGCACGGAAACGGAGACAAGCGCAGTGTTAATACAAGAATGACATAACATCAAAACCCAAATATGACAAAGTTGTTATACAGCCACATCAGGAGGAAAGCAACAGGAAAGCAAGAAGAGAATTAACAGGGAATGACTATGATGTATTTGAGGAGCTGAGCTCACGATTCTAGAAAGTATTCACAATGGAGACAGATAAGCTTCCAGCCAACCAATGTGGTACAGTGTACAAGCAAGTGCTGGAATCACTGCACACAACCGAGAAGAAGGTGATGAAACTGCTAGGGGAACTAGGTGATTCAAAGACGGTGGGTTCAGATAATATCTCTCTTTGGGTCCTCAGAGAAGGAGATGCAATGTGTGTGCCACTAACAACAGTCTTCATTAAATCTATCGATATAGGGACACTGCCTGATGCGTAGAAGACAGCAAATGTAGTCCTGATTTTTAAGAAGAGTGACAAACAGGCTGCATTATATTACAAGCCAGTGTCCCTGTCATGTATAGTATGTAAAGTTATGAAGATTATCAGAAGAGTGGTGGAGCACGTAGAAAAAAACCAAGCTCATACATGGCAACCAGCACGGCTTCATGGAAGAAGAATCCTGCGTCTCAAACCTATTGAAGCTCTGTGACAAGGTAACAGAAGTAAGACAGCAGAGAGAGGGATGGGTAGACCACTGTATTTTCTTGTATTAATGTTGGTAGAATTACCAACAATATGTTAGGTCAGTAAACACAAGTGCAACTAGTGTGACATTTTATTGAAGCAACTTGGTCTGTAAGAAGACTTTCGACAAAGTAGCCTACCACACAGGAGACTGGTTGAAAAGGTAGAGCAACAGTCAGGAATAGTAGGGACAGTATTGTAATGGATCAGGGAATATGTGACGGGAAGGAAACAACGAGTGTTGGTACGAGACAAGGTATCACACTGGGTGCATGTGTCGAATAGGGTTCTACAGGGGTCAGTCCTACGTCCGGTACTGTTTCTTGTTTATATAAATGACATGACAGATGAGACTCAGACTCAGAGGTAACCATGTTACCTATTGAGAATACAAGCAGATGAGGTTCAAGTAAGCCTACTAGGGGATCTGGACAGGCTGAAAGCCTAGTCCGACAAATAGCTCATTGAGTTTAATCCCATCAAGTGTAAAGATATGAAGCTTGGGGAAGGACAAATAAGACTGCTGACGGAGTACAGATTAAGAAGCCAAAGGCTCTAAAATACACATAAATTAAAGGATTTGATGTGAGCATCATACCAAGCACATCTGCTGAGATGCACGTCAACCAAATAACTGCTGCAGCATACGGGCGCCTTATCAAACCGTAGAACAGCCTTTCGACATTTAACTAAGGAATTATTCACGACACTGTACACCGTGTACCTCAGGCCCATATTAGATTATGCAACACCACTATGGAACCCACACCTGATCAAACACGTCAAGAAATTAGAGAAATTGCAGATGTTTGCAACATGACTAGTCCCAGAGCTGAGGGGTTTGTCCAACGAGGAGAGGTTAAGGAAACTCACTGGAGGACAGGAGGGATAGGGAAGACATGATATCGACATATAAAATATTGAGAGAAATTGACAAGTTCAACTGATACAAAGTGCTTCATATATATATGATACAGCAAAAAGATGTCACAGCTAGAAGTTCAGAACTCAGATGAGTTACATGGATGTTAGGAAGTACCTCTTCAGTCATAGAGTTGTCTGGAAGAGGAACAGTCTGGAAAGCCATATAGTGGAGGCAGGGTTCATGCATAGCTATAAAAAGAGGTACAATAAAACTCATGGAGCAGGGAGAGACTGGACCTAGTAGAGACCAGCAAATAGGCGAAGGCAAGAGCTATGACTCGACCTCTGCAGACATAATTACGTGAGAACAATTAGGTGAGGTGAGTACTCACACACACTCACAAACACATACACATCACTGACACACGCACGCATTCACTAGCATGGACATATATATATAGATATATATATATATATATATATATATATATATATATATATATATATATAAACACTGATCTCTGGCTGAAGGAGACTCGAACCTACTAACCTTAGGACAAGGTATGCAGTGCTTTACCAATCTACCCACACTGGACAATACCTTGGCGTGTAGCTTGCGCTACACGTTTGATCCAAGGCAGCCAGCTTTCAGGGAGAAGGCTTACAGCTTTTCATCTCATCCCCTGCATGCATCAGCCTTACTAGAGATTTTAACAATGCAAGGAATTCGCGAGAGCAGGCGAAATATACACAAACACTGATCTCTGGCTGAAGGAGACTCGAACCTACGAACCTTAGGACAAGGTACGCAGTGCTTTACCAACCTACCCACACTGGACAATACCTTGGCGTGTAGCTTGCGCTACACGTTTGATCCAAGGCAGCCAGCTTTCAGGGAGAAGGCTTACAGCTTTTCATCTCATCCCCTGCATGCATCAGCCTTACTAGAGATTTTAACAATGCAAGGAATTCGCGAGAGCAGGCGAAATATACACAAACACTGATCTCTGGCTGAAGGAGACTCGAACCTACGAACCTTAGGACAAGGTACGCAGTGCTTTACCAATCTACCCACACTGGACAATACCTTGGCGTGTAGCTTGCGCTACACGTTTGATCCAAGGCAGCCAGCTTTCAGGGAGAAGGCTTACAGCTTTTCATCTCATCCCCTGCATGCATCAGCCTTACTAGAGATTTTAACAATGCAAGGAATTCGCGAGAGCAGGCGAAATATACACAAACACTGATCTCTGGCTGAAGGAGACTCGAACCTACGAACCTTAGGACAAGGTACGCAGTGCTTTACCAATCTACCCACACTGGTAAAGCACTGCGTACCTTGTCCTAAGGTTCGTAGGTTCGAGTCTCCTTCAGCCAGAGATCAGTGTTTATGTATATTTCGCCTTCTCTCGCGATTTCTTTGCATTGTTAAAATCTCTAGTAAGGCTGATGCATGCAGGGGATGAGATGAAAAGCTGTAAGCCTTCTCCCTGAAAGCTGGCTGCCTTGGATCAAACGTGTAGCGCAAGCTACACGCCAAGGTATTGTCCAGTGTGGGTAGATTGGTAAAGCACTGCGTACCTTGTCCTAAGGTTCGTAGGTTCGAGTCTCCTTCAGCCAGAGATCAGTGTTTGTGTATATTTCGCCTGCTCTCGCGAATTCCTTGCATATATATATATATATATATATATATATATATATATATATATATATATATATATATATATATATATATATATATATGTCGTGCCGAATAGGCAGAACTTGCGATCTTGGCTTAAATAGCAACGCTCATCTTGCCATATAGGACAAGTGAAAATTTGTGTATGCCATAATTTCGCCAAAATCATTCTGAACCTAACGAAAAAAATATATTTGATTGTGTTTGTTTAGTATTAAATTATTGTAAACGTATTTAAAATATATTTAGTTGGGTTAGGCTAAAATAAATTGTTCTTGTTATAATAAGGTTAGGTAAGTTTTCTAAGTTCCTTTTGGTGCAAAATTAAAATTTTTTACATTAACATTAATGAAAAAAATATATCTTTAAACGTATAAGAGAAAATTTCAAAAATCAAAAAGGACTTAATTTTAAATGAGTTCTTGCTAATTGACCAGTTTTACATATTCGGCACGACATATATATATATATATATATATATATATATATATATATATATATATATATATATATATATATATATATATATATATATATATATATATATATATATATATATATATATATATATATGCACACTCCAGCACGTGCTCACATGTACATGAGTTCAAATACATAAGATAATAAGATACAGAAGATGTTGTGGTTCTCACCTTGATATTTCTTGTCTTCTAAGTTGGGCTGAGCTTTGAGCAGTTCTCTCAGCACCTGATCATGACCATGACGTGTTGCTACGTATATTGGTGTCAGCAAGGACTCTCCTGAGCCATTTACATTAAGACCAGCTGCTAGAAGGTGAGGCACCAGCTGGGCGTGACCCACTTTACCTGCCAGACACAACAAGCAGCCTGATTGTTCATTAACAATCTTAGTTGTTATGGTGACGTCGGCGCCACGAGCGAGGGCGTCCAACACCATCGCTTCGTTACCATGTTGAACACCATATTCCAGGTTCTGTATGATGACAGGAGAGTGAAAGAAGGGGGGTAGAGGATATGCAAAGGACGAATGGGAAATTAAAAAAAAACGAAAAGGAAAATAAATACGAATGCAAAGTGAAAATCGTTTCATGATATTTTCATTCTTAATATCCTGATATTTGCTTCATAATATTATTAGATGAAGATAAAATAATTAGTGATAATACTTCAGCGAGGACAACTCCAATATTTTTTCATGAAAAATATTTATAGTGATTTATCTAACAGTTTTCATCTTCCTCTATTACTGAGTTTTGAGTAATAATGTGAGAGTGACGTTTGTGTCAACATAATTATCACCTGATGTGTGAGTGTGACCTTTGTGTCTAAATAATTATCAACTAATGTGTTAGTGTGACGTTTGTGTCTACATAATTATCAACTAATGTGTGAGTGTGACCTTTGTGTCAAAATAATTATCCCCTGATGTGTGAGCATGACCTTTGTGTCAGCATAATTATCACCTGATGTGTGAGCGTGACCTTAGTGTCAACATAATTATCACCTGATGTGTGAGTGTGACCTTTGTGTCAGCATAATTATCACCTGATGTGTGAGCGTGACCTTTGTGTCTGGGCTGGGATGGAGGATATTGTTAGCCGTCTGGATGACATCATGAGAGGTAATGGGAGCAATCCTATTATCTGTCTCAGTGCTGGAGGCAACGATGTTGGCAGACGTAGGAGTGAAGACTTGATTAGCAGGTATAGGTCAGCAATAGAAATAATTAGGAGTAAGGGTGGGAACCCTCTCATATGTGGTATTTTGCCAAGGAGGGGAGTTGGAAATGAATGGTTGTCCAGGGCAATTGGTGTCAATTGCTGGCTGGACAAATACTGTAAGGAAAATGCGGTAACATTCATTGACAACTGGGACCTCTTCTATGGCAGAAACGACATGTATGCCAGGGATGGGGTTCACTTATCTAGGTGTGGGGTGGGAGCACTGGCAACTGCAGTGGAGGGAGCAGTTAGGACTTTAAACTAGGAATAGTTAGTGGTATGGGTTTTGGCAGGAAAACAGTGAAGTCCCAGTGTAGTAATATTACGAGTTCTAGGAGAACTAGTAATAATAAGAACGAGGTAGATATTGAAAAGCCAGGGACCTTGGGTGATAAGGACAGTAATAGGTTTAGTAGAAAAATAGAAATGAGCAGGAAGGGTAAAGAGAAAGGAGAGTCTTTCAATGTTTATTATGCTAATTGCCGTAGTGCTAGGAATAAGATGGACGAGTTGAGATTAGTTGCTAGTGCAGGTAACATTGATGTATTTGCCTTAACTGAGATGTGGTTTAATTCAAAAAGTCGGGACATGCCTGCGGAATGTCATATTCAGGGTTTTAAATTGTTCCAAGAAGATAGAAGTATTGGGAGGGGGGAGGGGTGGCATTGTATGTCCGAGATCGCTTGAACTGTTGCATAAAAACGGGTATTAAGTCTGAAGTAACACATACAGAGTCTGTTTGGATAGAATTTTCAGAGGGGCATGAAAAACTGATTTTAGGAGTGATATACCGTCCCCCAAACTTAGATAGGGACCAAGGGAGACTACTATGGGAGGAAATTGTTAAGGCCACAAGGCACGATAATGTAGTAATTCTAGGAGACTTTAACGTTAGTCATGTTGATTGGAATTTCTTGACTGGGAATTTAGAATCATACGACTTCTTAGAAGTATTTCAGGATTGTTTTTTGAAGCAGTTTGTGACAGAACCTACAAGAGGAAATAACCTGCTTGACTTAGTTATGGCAAACAATGAATCCCTTGTTAAGAATTTAGAAATTTCAGAGGAACTGGGTGCTAGCGACCACAAATCAATTACATTTAGCATTGAATGGAAGTACGATAGTAGCGATAACTCAGTAACAGTCCCAGATTTTTGCTTAGCAGATTACGATGGGCTTAGAGAACACTTATCATCTGTTGACTGGGGTAACGAAGAGAGCTATCAATATGACAGTTTTCTGAACACTATACTTGCTGCTCAAAGAGCGTTTATCCCATATAAAGAAATTAGATCAAATAGAAATGACCCAAAATGGATGAATAATAGGCTCAAATATCTACTAGGGCATAAGAAAGGAATTTATAGGCGTATCAAAAGAGGTGAGGGTCATCTTATGAATCAGTATATTGACATTAAGAGGGACATTAAAAAGGGGATAAGAAAAGCTAAAAGGGACTATGAAATTAAAGTTGCTAGGGATTCTAAAACTAACCCAAAAAGTTTTTTCCAGGTCTATAGAACAAAAGTTAGAGATAAGATAGGTCCCCTTAAAAATAACTATGGGCACCTTACTGACAAAGAGAATGAAATGTGCTTGATTTTAAATAATTATTTTCTCTCAGTTTTTACACAGTAAGACACTAACAATATTCCAGTAATTAATTTTTACAGTGGGCTAGAAGAAGATAAATTATGTAACATCACAGTCACTAGTGAGATGGTTGTGAAGCAGATAGACAGACTGAAGCAAAATAAGTCGCCGGGTCCTGATGAGGTTTTTTCAAGGGATCTTAAGGAATGCAAAATGGAACGCTGTGAACCATTAACTAATATTTTTAATTTATCTCTTCAAACAGGTGTAGTGTCTGATATGTGGAAGATGGCTAATGAAATTCCTATTTTTAAAACAGGGGACAAGTCGTTACCGTCAAATTACCGCCCAATAAGCCTGACCTCAATTGTAGGCAAATTACTAGAGTCAATTGTAGCTGAGATTATAAGAAGCCATCTCGATAAGCATAGCTTGATTAATGATACTCAGCATGGATTCACAAGAGGCCGGTCTTGTCTAACTAATTTATTAACTTTCTTCAGTAAAGCTTTTGAGGCTGTTGACCACGATAAAGAATTTGATATTATTTACTTAGATTTTAGTAAGGCTTTTGATAGAGTTCCGCACCATAGACTGTTAAAGAAAGTGGCAGCTCATGGCATTGGGGGAAAAGTGCTCTCGTGGATCGAGTCATGGCTCACTGACAGGAAGCAGAGAGTGTCCATAAATGGGGTTAAATCCGATTGGGGATCTGTAACAAGTGGCGTTCCACAGGGATCAGTCTTGGGGCCGTTGTTGTTTATAATATATATCAATGATCTTGATGAGGGAATTACTAGTGATATGAGCAAATTCGCCGATGACACAAAGATAGGTAGGATAATTGATTCAAACGTAGATGTTATGAAACTTCAGGAGGATTTAGACAAACTCTATTCTTGGTCAGAAAAGTGGCAGATGCAGTTCAATGTAGATAAATGCAAGATTCTGAAGCTTGGGAGTGCCCATAACCCTAGTACTTATAAGTTAAATGATGTAGAACTTAGCCATACAGATTGCGAAAAGGACTTGGGGGTTATGGTGAGCAACAACCTTAAACCAAGACAGCAATGCCTAAGCGTACGTAATAAGGCAAATAGATTACTGGGATTTATATCAAGAAGTGTAAGCAACAGAAGTCCAGACGTCATACTGCAGCTTTATACATCATTAGTAAGGCCTCACCTAGATTATGCAGCTCTATTCTGGTCTCCATATTACTGAATGGACATAAATTCGTTAGAAAACATTCAGCGTAGGATGACCAAATTAATACATAGCATTAGAAATCTTCCTTATGAAGAAAGATTGAAGACTCTTAAGTTACATTCACTTGTTAGACGAAGAATGAGGGGAGACTTGATCGAAATGTATAAGTGGAAGATAGGTATTAATAAAGGGGATATTAATAAGGTCTTGAGGATGTCTCTCCAAGAGAGAACCCGCAGTAATGGATTTAAAATAGATAAGTTTAGATTTAGAAAGGACATAGGAAAGTATTGGTTTGGAAATAGGGTAGTTGATGAGTGGAACAGTCTAACTAGTTGGGTTATTGAGGCTGGGACTTTGGGTAGTTTCAAATCTAGGTTGGATAAGTACATGAGTGGGAGGGATTGGATTTGAGTGGGACTTTCACATCAGAGCTTATTTCTTGGGTGGCATTGAAAATTGGGTTGGGCAAATGTTTCCTTTGTGTCAGCATAATTATCACCTGATGTGAGCTTGACCTTTGTGTCAGCATAATTATCACCTGATGTGTGAGTGTGACCTTTGTGTCAGCAAAATTATCAACTGATGTGTGAGTGTGACTTTTGAGTCAGCATAATTATCACCTGATGTGTGAGTGTGACCTTTGTGTCAACAAAATTATCACCTGATATGTGAGTCTGACCTTTGTGTCAGCATAATTTTCACCTGATGTGTGAGTGTGACCTTTGTATCAGCATAATTATCACCTGATGTGTGAGTGTGACCTTTGTGTCAGCATAATTATCACCTGATGTGTGAGTGTGACCTTTGTGTCAACATAATTATCACCTGATGTGTGAGTGTGACCTTTGTGTCAACATAATTATCACATGAAGTGTGAGTGTGACCTTTGTGTCAGCATAATTATCACCTGATGTGTGAGTGTGACCTTTGTGTCAACATAATTATCACATGAAGTGTGAGTGTGACCTTTGTGTCAGCATAATTATCACCTGATGTGTGAGTGTGACCTTTGTGTCAACATAATTATCACCTGATGTGTGAGTGTGACCTTTGTGTCAACATAATTATCACCTGATGTGTGAGTGTGACCTTTGTGTCAGCATAATTATCACCTGATGTGTGAGTGTGACCTTTGTGTCAGCATAATTATCACCTGATGTGTGAGTGTGACCTTTGTGTCAGCATAATTATCACCTGATGTGTGAGTGTGACCTTTGTGTCAACATAATTATCACCTGATGTGTGAGTGTGACCTTTGTGTCAGCATAATTATCACCTGATGTGTGAGTGTGACCTTTGTGTCAACATAATTATCACCTGATGTGTGAGTGTGACCTTTGTGTCTACATAATTATCAATTGATGTGTGAGTGTGACCTTTGTGTCTACATAATTATCAACTGATGTGTGAGTGTGACCTTTGTGTCTACATAATTATCAACTAATGTGTTAGTGTGACCTTTGTGTCTACATAATTATCAACTAATGTGTGAGTGTGACCTTTGTGTCTACATAATTATCATCTAATGTGTTAGTGTGGCCTTTGTGTCTACATAATTATCACCTGATGTGTGAGTGTGACCTTTGTGTCAACATAATTATCACCTGATGTGTGAGCGTGACCTTTGTGTCAACATAATTATCACCTGATGTGTGAGTGTGACCTTTGTGTCAGCATAATTATCACCTGATGTGTGAGCATGACCTTTGTGTCAGCATAATTATCACCTTATGTGTGAGCGTGACCTTTGTGTCAGCATAATTGTCACCTGATGTGTGAGTGTGACGTTTGTGTAAATATAATTATTACCTGATGTGTGAGTGTGACCTTTGTGTCAGCATAATTATCACCTGATGTGTGAGTGTGACCTTTGTGTCAGCATAATTATCACCTGATGTGTGAGTGTGACCTTTGTGTCAGCATAATTATCACCTGATGTGTGAGTGTGACCTTTGTGTCAACATAATTATCACCTGATGTGTGAGTGTGACCTTTGTGTCAGCATAATTATCACCTGATGTGTGAGTGTGACCTTTGTGTCAACATAATTATCACCTGATGTGTGAGTGTGACCTTTGTGTCAGCATAATTATCACCTGATGTGTGAGTGTGACCTTTGTGTCAGCATAATTATCACCTGATGTGTGAGTGTGACCTTTGTGTCAGCATAATTATCACCTGATGTGTGAGTGTGACCTTTGTGTCAGCATAATTATCACCTGATGTGTGAGTGTGACCTTTGTGTCAACATAATTATCACCTGATGTGTGAGTGTGACCTTTGTGTCAGCATAATTATCACCTGATGTGTGAGTGTGACCTTTGTGTCAACATAATTATCACCTGATGTGTGAGTGTGACCTTTGTGTCAGCATAATTATCGCCTGATGTGTGAGTGTGAGTGTGACCTTTGTGTCAACATAATTAACAATTGATGTGTGAGTGTGACCTTTGTGTCAACATAATTATCACCTGATGTGTGAGTGTGACCTTTGTGTCAACATAATTATCACCTGATGTGTGAGTGTGACCTTTGTGTCTACATAATTATCACGTGATGTGTGAGTGTGACCTTTGTGTCTACATAATTGTCACCTGATGTGTGAGTGTGACCTTTGTGTCTACATAATTATCACCTGATGTGTGAGTGTGACCTTTGTGTCTACATAATTATCAACTAATGTGTTAGTGTGACCTTTGTGTCTACATAATTATCAACTAATGTGTGAGTGTGACCTTTGTGTCAGCATAATTATCACCTGATGTGTGAGTGTGACCTTTGTGTCAGCATAATTATCACCTGATGTGTGAGTGTGACCTTTGTGTCAACATAATTATCACCTGATGTGTGAACGTGACCTTTGTGTCAGCATAATTATCACCTGATGAGTGAGCGTGACCTTTGTGTCAGCATAATTATCACCTGATGTGTGAGCGTGACCTTTGTGTCAGCATAATTATCACCTGATGTGTGAGCGTGACCTTTGTGTCAGCATAATTATCACCTGATGTGTGAGTGTGACCTTTGTGTCAGCATAATTATCACCTGATGTGTGAGTGTGACCTTTGTGTCAGCATAATTATCACCTGATGTGTGAGTGTGACCTTTGTGTCAACATAATTATCACCTGATGTGTGAGTGTGACCTTTGTGTCAGCATAATTATCACCTGATGTGTGAGTGTGACCTTTGTGTCAACATAATTATCACCTGATGTGTGAGTGTGACCTTTGTGTCAGCATAATTATCACCTGATGTGTGAGTGTGACCTTTGTGTCAACATAATTATCACCTGATGTGTGAGTGTGACCTTTGTGTCAGCATAATTATCACCTGATGTGTGAGTGTGACCTTTGTGTCAGCATAATTATCACCTGATGTGTGAGTGTGACCTTTGTGTCAACATAATTATCACCTGATGTGTGAGTGTGACCTTTGTGTCAGCATAATTATCACCTGATGTGTGAGTGTGACCTTTGTGTCAACATAATTATCACCTGATGTGTGAGTGTGACCTTTGTGTCAGCATAATTATCACCTGATGTGTGAGTGTGACCTTTGTGTCAACATAATTATCACCTGATGTGTGAGTGTGACCTTTGTGTCAGCATAATTATCACCTGATGTGTGAGTGTGACCTTTGTGTCAACATAATTATCACCTGATGTGTGAGTGTGACCTTTGTGTCAGCATAATTATCACCTGATGTGTGAGTGTGACCTTTGTGTCAGCATAATTATCACCTGATGTGTGAGTGTGACCTTTGTGTCAACATAATTATCACCTGATGTGTGAGTGTAACATTTGTGTCAACATAATTATCCCCTGATATGTGAGTGTGACCTTTGTGTCAGCATAATTATCACCTGATGTGTGAGTGTGACCTTTGTGTCAAGATAATTTTCACCTGATGTGTGAGTGTGACCTTTGTGTCAGCATAATTATAACCTGATGTGTGAGTGTGACCTTTGTGTCAACATAATTATCACCTGATGTGTGAGTGTGACCTTTGTGTCAACATAATTATCACCTGATGTGTGAGTGTGACCTTTGTGTCAACATAATTATCACCTGATGTGTGAGTGTGACCTTTGTGTCAACATAATTATCACCTGATGTGTGAGTGTGACCTTTGTGTCAACATAATTATCACCTGATGTGTGAGTGTGACCTTTGTGTCAGCATAATTATCACCTGATGTGTGAGTGTGACCTTTGTGTCAGCATAATTATCACCTGATGTGTGAGTGTGACCTTTGTGTCAACATAATTATCACCTGATGTGTGAGTGTGACCTTTGTGTCAGCATAATTATCACCTGATATGTGAGTGTGACCTTTGTGTCAACATAATTATCACCTGATGTGTGAGTGTGACCTTTGTGTCAACATAATTATCACCTGATGTGTGAGTGTGACCTTTGTGTCAGCATAATTATCACCTGATGTGTGAGTGTGACCTTTGTGTCAACATAATTATCACCTGATGTGTGAGTGTGACCTTTGTGTCAGCATAATTATCACCTGATGTGTGAGTGTGACCTTTGTGTCAACATAATTATCACCTGATGTGTGAGTGTGACCTTTGTGTCAGCATAATTATCACCTGATGTGTGAGTGTGACCTTTGTGTCAACATAATTATCACCTGATGTGTGAGTGTGACCTTTGTGTCAACATAATTATCACCTGATGTGTGAGTGTGACCTTTGTGTCAACATAATTATCACCTGATGTGTGAGTGTGACCTTTGTGTCAGCATAATTATCACCTGATGTGTGAGTGTGACCTTTGTGTCAACATAATTATCACCTGATGTGTGAGTGTGACCTTTGTGTCAGCATAATTATCACCTGATGTGTGAGTGTGACCTTTGTGTCAGCATAATTATCACCTGATGTGTGAGTGTGACCTTTGTGTCAGCATAATTATCACCTGATGTGTGAGTGTGACCTTTGTGTCAACATAATTATCACCTGATGTGTGAGTGTGACCTTTGTGTCAGCATAATTATCACCTGATGTGTGAGTGTGACCTTTGTGTCAGCATAATTATCAACTGATGTGTGAGTGTGACCTTTGTGTCAGCATAATTATCACCTGATGTGTGAGTGTGACCTTTGTGTCAGCATAATTATCACCTGATGTGTGAGTGTGACCTTTGTGTCAACATAATTATCACCTGATGTGTGAGTGTGACCTTTGTGTCAACATAATTATCACCTGATGTGTGAGTGTGACCTTTGTGTCAACATAATTATCACCTGATGTGTGAGTGTGACCTTTGTGTCAACATAATTATCACCTGATGTGTGAGTGTGACCTTTGTGTCAACATAATTATCACCTGATGTGTGAGTGTGACCTTTGTGTCTACATAATTATCACCTGATGTGTGAGTGTGACCTTTGTGTCTACATAATTATCACCTGATGTGTGACCTTTGTGTCAACATAATTATCACCTGATGTGTTAGTGTAACATTTGTGTCAACATAATTATCACTTGATGTGTGAGTGTGACCTTTGTGTCTACATAATTATCAACTGATGTGTGAGTGTGACCTTTGTGTCTACATAATTATCAACTAATGTGTTAGTGTGACCTTTGTGTCTACATAATTATCAACTAATGTGTGAGTGTGACCTTTTTGTCTACATAATTATCATCTAATGTGTTAGTGTGTCCTTTGTATCTACATAATTATCACCTGATGTGTGAGTGACACCTTTGTGTCAACATAATTATCACCTGATGAGTGAGCGTGACCTTTGTGTCAGCACATTTATCACCGGATGTGTGAGCGTGACCTTTGTGTCAACATAATTATCACCTGATGTGTGAGTGTGACCTTTGTGTCAGCATAATTATCACCTGATGAGTGAGCGTGACCTTTGTGTCAGCATAATTATCACCTGATGTGTGAGTGTGACCTTTGTGTCAGCATAATTATCACCTGATGTGTGAGTGTGACCTTTGTGTCAGCATAATTATCACCTGATGTGTGAGTGTGACCTTTGTGTCAGCATAATTATCACCTGATGTGTGAGTGTGACCTTTGTGTCAGCATAATTATCACCTGATGTGTGAGTGTGACCTTTGTGTCAGCATAATTATCACCTGATGTGTGAGTGTGACCTTTGTGTCAACATAATTATCACCTGATGTGTGAGTGTGACCTTTGTGTCAGCATAATTATCACCTGATGTGTGAGTGTGACCTTTGTGTCAACATAATTATCACCTGATGTGTGAGTGTGACCTTTGTGTCAGCATAATTATCACCTGATGTGTGAGTGTGACCTTTGTGTCAGCATAATTATCACCTGATGTGTGAGTGTGACCTTTGTGTCAGCATAATTATCACCTGATGTGTGAGTGTGACCTTTGTGTCAACATAATTATCACCTGATGTGTGAGTGTGACCTTTGTGTCAACATAATTATCACCTGATGTGTGAGTGTGACCTTTGTGTCAACATAATTATCACCTGATGTGTGAGTGTGACCTTTGTGTCAACATAATTATCACCTGATGTGTGAGTGTGACCTTTGTGTCAGCATAATTATCACCTGATGTGTGAGTGTGACCTTTGTGTCAACATAATTATCACCTGATGTGTGAGTGTGACCTTTGTGTCAGCATAATTATCACCTGATGTGTGAGTGTGACCTTTGTGTCAACATAATTATCACCTGATGTGTGAGTGTGACCTTTGTGTCAGCATAATTATCACCTGATGTGTGAGTGTGACCTTTGTGTCAGCATAATTATCACCTGATGTGTGAGTGTGACCTTTGTGTCAGCATAATTATCACCTGATGTGTGAGTGTGACCTTTGTGTCAGCATAATTATCACCTGATGTGTGAGTGTGACCTTTGTGTCAACATAATTATCACCTGATGTGTGAGTGTGACCTTTGTGTCAACATAATTATCACCTGATGTGTGAGTGTGACCTTTGTGTCAACATAATTATCACCTGATGTGTGAGTGTGACCTTTGTGTCAACATAATTATCACCTGATGTGTGAGTGTGACCTTTGTGTCAACATAATTATCACCTGATGTGTGAGTGTGACCTTTGTGTCTACATAATTATCACGTGATGTGTGAGTGTGACCTTTGTGTCTACATAATTATCACCTGATGTGTGAGTGTGACCTTTGTGTCTACATAATTATCACGTGATGTGTGAGTGTGACCTTTGTGTCTACATAATTATCAACTGATGTGTGAGTGTGACCTTTGTGTCTACATAATTATCAACTAATGTGTTAGTGTGACCTTTGTGTCTACATAATTATCAACTAATGTGTGAGTGTGACCTTTGTGTCTACATAATTATCATCTAATGTGTTAGTGTGGCCTTTGTGTCTACATAATTATCACCTGATGTGTGAGTGTCACCTTTGTGTCAACATAATTATCACCTGATGTGTGAGCGTGACCTTTGTGTCAGCACATTTATCACCTGATGTGTGAGCGTGACCTTTGTGTCAACATAATTATCACCTGATGTGTGAGTGTGACCTTTGTGTCAGCATAATTATCACCTGATGAGTGAGCGTGACCTTTGTGTCAGCATAATTATCACCTGATGTGTGAGCGTGACCTTTGTGTCAGCATAATTATCACCTGATGTGTGAGCGTGACCTTTGTGTCAGCATAATTATCACCTGATGTGTGAGTGTGACCTTTGTGTCAGCATAATTATCACCTGATGTGTGAGTGTGACCTTTGTGTCAGCATAATTATCACCTGATGTGTGAGTGTGACCTTTGTGTCAGCATAATTATCACCTGATGTGTGAGTGTGACCTTTGTGTCAGCATAATTATCACCTGATGTGTGAGTGTGACCTTTGTGTCAGCATAATTATCACCTGATGTGTGAGTGTGACCTTTGTGTCAGCATAATTATCACCTGATGTGTGAGTGTGACCTTTGTGTCAGCATAATTATCACCTGATGTGTGAGTGTGACCTTTGTGTCAGCATAATTATCACCTGATGTGTGAGTGTGACCTTTGTGTCAGCATAATTATCACCTGATGTGTGAGTGTGACCTTTGTGTCAACATAATTATCACCTGATGTGTGAGTGTGACCTTTGTGTCAGCATAATTATCACCTGATGTGTGAGTGTGACCTTTGTGTCAACATAATTATCACCTGATGTGTGAGTGTGACCTTTGTGTCAACATAATTAGCAATTGATGTGTGAGTGTGACCTTTGTGTCAGCATAATTATCACCTGATGTGTGAGTGTGACCTTTGTGTCAGCATTATTATCACCTGATGTGTGAGTGTGACCTTTGTGTCTACATAATTATCACCTGATGTGTGAGTGTGACCTTTGTGTCAGCATAATTATCACCTGATGTGTGAGTGTGACCTTTGTGTCAGTATAATTATCACCTGATGTGTGAGTGTCACCTTTGTGTCAGCATTATTATCACCTGATGTGTGAGTGTGACCTTTGTATCAGCATAATTATCACCTGATGTGTGAGTGTGACCTTTGTGTCAGCATAATTATCACCTGATGTGTGAGTGTGACCTTTGTGTCAGCATAATTATCACCTGATGTGTGAGTGTGACCTTTGTGTCAGCATAATTATCACCTGATGTGTGAGTGTGACCTTTGTGTCAACATAATTATCACCTGATGTGTGAGTGTGACCTTTGTGTCAACATAATTATCACCTGATGTGTGAGTGTGACCTTTGTGTCAACATAATTATCACCTGATGTGTGAGTGTGACCTTTGTGTCAACATAATTATCACCTGATGTGTGAGTGTGACCTTTGTGTCAGCATAATTATCAACTGGTGTGTGAGTATGACCTTTGTGTCAACATAATTATCACCTGATGTGTGAGTGTGACCTTTGTGTCTTTGTGTCAGCATAATTATCACCCGATGTGTGAGTGTGACCTTTGTGTCAGCATAATTATCACCTGATGTGTGAGTGTGACCTTTGTGTCAACATAATTATCACCTGATGTGTGAGTGTGACCTTTGTGTCAGCATAATTATCACCTGATGTGTGAGTGTGACCTTTGTGTCAACATAATTATCACCTGATGTGTGAGTGTGACCTTTGTGTCAGCATAATTATCACCTGATGTGTGAGTGTGACCTTTGTGTCAACATAATTATCACCTGATGTGTGAGTGTGACCTTTGTGTCAGCATAATTATCACCTGATGTGTGAGTGTGACCTTTGTGTCAACATAATTATCACCTGATGTGTGAGTGTGACCTTTGTGTCATAATTATCACCTGATGTGTGAGTCTGACCTTTGTGTTAACATAATGTGTGAGTGTGACCTTTGTGTCAACATAATTATCACCTGATGTGTGAGTGTGACCTTTGTGTCAGCATAATTATCACCTGATGTGTGAGTGTGACCTTTGTGTCAACATAATTATCACCTGATGTGTGAGTGTGACCTTTGTGTCAGCATAATTATCACCTGATGTGTGAGTGTGACCTTTGTGTCAGCATAATTATCACCTGATGTGTGAGTGTGACCTTTGTGTCTACATAATTGTCAACATAATTATCACCTGATGTGTGAGTGTGACCTTTGTGTCAATATAATTATCACCTGATGTGTGAGTGTGACCTTTGTGTCAACATAATTATCACCTGATATGTGAGTGTGACCTTTGTGTCAATATAATTATCACCTGATGTGTGAGTGTGACCTTTGTGTCAGCATAATTATCTCCTGTTGTGTGAGTGTGACCTTTGTGTCAGCATAATTATCAACTGATGTGTGAGTGTGACCTTTGTGTCAACATAATTATCACCTGATGTGTGAGTGTGACCTTTGTGTCAGCATAATTATCACCTGATGTGTGAGTGTGACCTTTGTGTCAACATAATTATCAACTGATGTGTGAGTGTGACCTTTGTGTCTACATAATTATCAACTAATGTGTTAGTGTAACATTTGTGTCAACATAATTATCACTTGATGTGTGAGTGTGACCTTTGTGTCTACATAATTATCAACTGATGTGTGAGTGTGACCTTTGTGTCTACATAATTATCACCTGATGTGTGAGTGTGACCTTTGTGTCAACATAATTATCACCTGATGTGTGAGCGTGACCTTTGTGTCAGCATAATTATCACCTGATGTGTGAGTGTGACCTTTGTGTCAACATAATTATCACCTGATGTGTGAGTGTGACCTTTGTGTCAGCATAATTATCACCTGATGTGTGAGTGTGACCTTTGTGTCAGCATAATTATCACCTGATGTGTGAGTGTGACCTTTGTGTCAGCATAATTATCACCTGATGTGTGAGTGTGACCTTTGTGTCAGCATAATTATCACCTGATGTGTGAGTGTGACCTTTGTGTCAGCATAATTATCACCTGATGTGTGAGTGTGACCTTTGTGTCAGCATAATTATCACCTGATGTGTGAGTGTGACCTTTGTGTCAGCATAATTATCACCTGATGTGTGAGTGTGACCTTTGTGTCAGCATAATTATCACCTGATGTGTGAGTGTGACCTTTGTGTCAGCATAATTATCACCTGATGTGTGAGTGTGACCTTTGTGTCAACATAATTATCACCTGATGTGTGAGTGTGACCTTTGTGTCAGCATAATTATCACCTGATGTGTGAGTGTGACCTTTGTGTCAACATAATTATCACCTGATGTGTGAGTGTGACCTTTGTGTCAGCATAATTATCACCTGATGTGTGAGTGTGACCTTTGTGTCAACATAATTATCACCTGATGTGTGAGTGTGACCTTTGTGTCAACATAATTATCACCTGATGTGTGAGTGTGACCTTTGTGTCAACATAATTATCACCTGATGTGTGAGTGTGACCTTTGTGTCAGCATAATTATCACCTGATGTGTGAGTGTGACCTTTGTGTCAACATAATTATCACCTGATGTGTGAGTGTGACCTTTGTGTCAGCATAATTATCACCTGATGTGTGAGTGTGACCTTTGTGTCAGCATAATTATCACCTGATGTGTGAGTGTGACCTTTGTGTCAGCATAATTATCACCTGATGTGTGAGTGTGACCTTTGTGTCAGTATAATTATCACCTGATGTGTGAGTGTGACCTTTGTGTCAAGATAATTAACAATTGATGTATGAGTGTGACCTTTGTGTCAACATAATTATCACCTGATGTGTGAGTGTGACCTTTGTGTCAGCATAATTATCACCTGATGTGTGAGTGTGACCTTTGTGTCAGCATAATTATCACCTGATGTGTGAGTGTGACCTTTGTGTCAACATAATTAACAATTGATGTGTGAGTGTGACCTTTGTGTCAGCATAATTATCACCTGATGTGTGAGTGTGACCTTTGTGTCGGCATAATTATCACCTGATATGTGAGTGTGACTTTTGTGTCAACATAATTAACAATTAATGTGTGAATGTGACCTTTGTGTCAACATAATTATCACGTGATGTGTGAGTGTGACCTTTGTGTCTACATAATTATCAACTGATGTGTGAGTGTGACCTTTGTGTCTACATAATTATCAACTAATGTGTTAGTGTGACCTTTGTGTCAACATAATTATCAACTAATGTGTGAGTGTGACCTTTGTGTCTACATAATTATCATCTAATGTGTTAGTGTGGCCTTTGTGTCTACATAATTATCACCTGATGTGTGAGTGTGACCTTTGTGTCAACATAAGTATCACCTGATGTGTGAGCGTGACCTTTGTGTCAGCACATTTATCACCTGATGTGTGAGCGTGACCTTTGTGTCAACATAATTATCACCTGATGTGTGAGTGTGACCTTTGTGTCAGCATTATTATCACCTGATGTGTGAGCGTGACCTTTGTGTCAGCATAATTATCACCTGATGTGTGAGCGTGACCTTTGTGTCAGCATAATTATCACCTGATGTGTGAGCGTGACCTTTGTGTCAGCATAATTATCACCTGATGTGTGAGTGTGACCTTTGTGTCAGCATAATTATCACCTGATGTGTGAGTGTGACCTTTGTGTCAGCATAATTATCACCTGATGTGTGAGTGTGACCTTTGTGTCAACATAATTATCACCTGATGTGTGAGTGTGACCTTTGTGTCAGCATAATTATCACCTGATGTGTGAGTGTGACCTTTGTGTCAACATAATTATCACCTGATGTGTGAGTGTGACCTTTGTGTCAGTGAGTGTAATAATTATCACCTGATGTGTGAGTGTGACCTTTGTGTCAACATAATTATCACCTGATATGTGAGTGTGACCTTTGTGTCAGCATAATTATCACCTGATGTGTGAGTGTGACCTTTGTGTCAACATAATTATCACCTGATGTGTGAGTGTGACCTTTGTGTCAGCATAATTATCACCTGATGTGTGAGTGTGACCTTTGTGTCAACATAATTATCACCTGATGTGTGAGTGTGACCTTTGTGTCAGCATAATTATCACCTGATGTGTGAGTGTGACCTTTGTGTCAACATAATTATCACCTGATGTGTGAGTGTGACCTTTGTGTCAGCATAATTATCAACTGATGTGTGAGTGTGACCTTTGTGTCAACATAATTATCACCTGATGTGTGAGTGTGACCTTTGTGTCAGCATAATTATCAACTGATGTGTGAGTGTGACCTTTGTGTCAGCATAATTATCACCTGATGTGTGAGTGTGACCTTTGTGTCAGCATAATTATCACCTGATGTGTGAGTGTGACCTTTGTGTCAGCATAATTATCACCTGATGTGTGAGTGTGACCTTTGTGTCAACATAATTATCACCTGATGTGTGAGTGTGACCTTTGTGTCAACATAATTATCACCTGATGTGTGAGTGTGACCTTTGTGTCAGCATAATTATCACCTGATGTGTGAGTGTGACCTTTGTGTCAGCATAATTATCACCTGATGTGTGAGTGTGACCTTTGTGTCAACATAATTATCACCTGATGTGTGAGTGTGACCTTTGTGTCAGCATAATTATCACCTGATGTGTGAGTGTGACCTTTGTGTCAACATAATTATCACCTGATGTGTGAGTGTGACCTTTGTGTCAACATAATTATCACCTGATGTGTGAGTGTGACCTTTGTGTCAACATAATTATCACCTGATGTGTGAGTGTGACCTTTGTGTCAACATAATTATCACCTGATGTGTGAGTGTGACCTTTGTGTCAACATAATTATCACCTGATATGTGAGTGTGACCTTTGTGTCACCTTTGTGTCACATAATTATCACCTGATGTGTGAGTGTGACCTTTGTGTCTATATAATTGTCACCTGATGTGTGAGTGTGACCTTTGTGTCAACATAATTATCACCTGATGTGTGAGTGTGACCTTTGTGTCAACATAATTATCACCTGATGTGTGAGTGTGACCTTTGTGTCAGCATAATTATCACCTGATGTGTGAGTGTGACCTTTGTGTCAGCATAATTATCACCTGATGTGTGAGTGTGACCTTTGTGTCAGCATAATTATCACCTGATGTGTGAGTGTGACCTTTGTGTCAGCATAATTATCTCCTGTTGTGTGAGTGTGACCTTTGTGTCAGCATAATTATCACCTGATGTGTGAGTGTGACCTTTGTGTCAGCATAATTATCACCTGATGTGTGAGTGTGACCTTTGTGTCAACATAATTATCACCTGATGTGTGAGTGTGACCTTTGTGTCAGCATAATTATCACCTGATGTGTGAGTGTGACCTTTGTGTCAACATAATTATCACCTGATGTGTGAGTGTGACCTTTGTGTCAGCATAATTATCACCTGATGTGTGAGTGTGACCTTTGTGTCAGCATAATTATCACCTGATGTGTGAGTGTGACCTTTGTGTCAGCATAATTATCACCTGATGTGTGAGTGTGACCTTTGTGTCAGCATTATTATCACCTGATGTGTGTGACCTTTGTGTCAGCATAATTATCACCTGATGTGTGAGTGTGACCTTTGTGTCAAGATAATTTTCACCTGATGTGTGAGTGTGACCTTTGTGTCAGCATAATTATAACCTGATGTGTGAGTGTGACCTTTGTGTCAACATAATTATCACCTGATGTGTGAGTGTGACCTTTGTGTCAGCATAATTATCGCCTGATGTGTGAGTGTGACCTTTGTGTCAACATAATTATCACCTGATGTATGAGTGTGACCTTTGTGTCAACATAATTATCACCTGATGTGTGAGTGTGACCTTTGTGTCAGCATAATTATCACCTGATGTGTGAGTGTGACCTTTGTGTCAGCATAATTATCACCTGATGTGTGAGTGTGACCTTTGTGTCAGCATAATTATCACCTGATGTGTGAGTGTGACCTTTGTGTCAGCATAATTATCACCTGATGTGTGAGTGTGACCTTTGTGTCAGCATAATTATCACCTGATGTGTGAGTGTGACCTTTGTGTCAACATAATTATCACCTGATGTGTGAGTGTGACCTTTGTGTCAACATAATTATCACCTGATGTGTGAGTGTAACATTTGTGTCAACATAATTATCACCTGATGTGTGAGTGTGACCTTTGTGTCAGCATAATTATCACCTGATGTGTGAGTGTGACCTATGTGTCAAAATAATTATCACATGATTTGTGAGTTTGACCTTTGTGTCAGCATAATTATCACCTGATGTGTGAGTGTGACCTTTGTGCCAACATAATTATCACCTGATATGTGAGTGTGACCTTTGTGTCAATATAATTATCACCTGATGTGTGAGTGTGACCTTTGTGTCAACATAATTATCACCTGATATGTGAGTGTGACCTTTGTGTCAGCATAATTATCACCTGATGTGTGAGTGTGACCTTTGTGTCAACATAATTATCACGTGATGTGTGAGTGTGACCTTTGTGTCTACATAATTATCAACTAATGTGTTAGTGTGACCTTTGTGTCTACATAATTATCAACTAATGTGCGAGTGTGACCTTTGTGTCTACATAATTATCATCTAATGTGTTAGTGTGACCTTTGTGTCTTCATAATTATCACCTGATGTGTGAGTGTGACCTTTGTGTCATCATAATTATCACCTGATGTGTGAGCGTGACCTTTGTGTCAGCATAATTATCACCTGATGTGTGAGTGTGACCTTTGTGTCAACATAATTATCACCTGATGTGTGAGTGTGACCTTTGTGTCAGCATAATTATCACCTGATGTGTGAGTGTGACCTTTGTGTCAGCATAATTATCACCTGATGTGTGAGTGTGACCTTTGTGTCAGCATAATTATCACCTGATGTGTGAGTGTGACCTTTGTGTCAGATAATTATCACTGATGTGTGAGTGTGACCTTTGTGTCAGCATAATTATCACCTGATGTGTGTGTGTGACCTTTGTGTCAGCATAATTATCACCTGATGTGTGAGTGTGACCTTTGTGTCAGCATAATTATCACCTGATGTGTGAGTGTGACCTTTGTGTCAGCATAATTATCACCTGATGTGTGAGTGTGACCTTTGTGTCAACATAATTATCACCTGATGTGTGAGTGTGACCTTTGTGTCAGCATAATTATCACCTGATGTGTGAGTGTGACCTTTGTGTCAGCATAATTATCACCTGATGTGTGAGTGTGACCTTTGTGTCAGCATAATTATCACCTGATGTGTGAGTGTGACCTTTGTGTCAACATAATTATCACCTGATGTGTGAGTGTGACCTTTGTGTCAGCATAATTATCACCTGATGTGTGAGTGTGACCTTTGTGTCAGCATAATTATCACCTGATGTGTGAGTGTGACCTTTGTGTCAGCATAATTATCACCTGATGTGTGAGTGTGACCTTTGTGTCAGCATAATTATCACCTGATGTGTGAGTGTGACCTTTGTGTCAGCGTAATTATCACCTGATGTGTGAGTGTGACCTTTGTGTCAGCATTATCATCACCTGATGTGTGAGTGTGACCTTTGTGTCAGCATAATTATCACCTGATGTGTGAGTGTGACCTTTGTGTCAACATAATTGGCAATTGATGTGTGAGTGTGACCTTTGTGTCAGCATAATTATCACCTGATGTGTGAGTGTGACCTTTGTGTCAACATAATTATCACCTGATGTGTGAGTGTGACCTTTGTGTCAACATAATTAACAATTAATGTGTGAATGTGACCTTTGTGTCAACATAATTATCACGTGATGTGTGAGTGTGACCTTTGTGTCTACATAATTATCAACTAATGTGTTAGTGTGACCTTTGTGTCAACATAATTATCAACTAATGTGTGAGTGTGACCTTTGTGTCTACATAATTATCAACTGATGTGTAAGTGTGACCTTTGTGTCTACATAATTATCACCTGATGTGTGAGTGTGACCTTTGTGTCAACATAATTATCACCTGATGTGTGAGTGTGACCTTTGTGTCAACATAATTATCACCTGATGTGTGAGCGTGACCTTTGTGTCAGCATAATTATCACCTGATGTGTGAGTGTGACCTTTGTGTCAACATAATTATCACCTGATGTGTGAGTGTGACCTTTGTGTCAGCATAATTATCACCTGATGTGTGAGTGTGACCTTTGTGTCAGCATAATTATCACCTGATGTGTGAGTGTGACCTTTGTGTCAGCATAATTATCACCTGATGTGTGAGTGTGACCTTTGTGTCAGCATAATTATCACCTGATGTGTGAGTGTGACCTTTGTGTCAGCATAATTATCACCTGATGTGTGAGTGTGACCTTTGTGTCAGCATAATTATCACCTGATGTGTGAGTGTGACCTTTGTGTCAACATAATTATCACCTGATGTGTGAGTGTGACCTTTGTGTCAGCATAATTATCACCTGATGTGTGAGTGTGACCTTTGTGTCAGCATAATTATCACCTGATGTGTGAGTGTGACCTTTGTGTCAGCATAATTATCACCTGATGTGTGAGTGTGACCTTTGTGTCAGCATAATTATCACCTGATGTGTGAGTGTGACCTTTGTGTCAGCATAATTATCACCTGATGTGTGAGTGTGACCTTTGTGTCAGCATAATTATCACCTGATGTGTGAGTGTGACCTTCGTGTCAACATAATTATCACCTGATGTGTGAGTGTGACCTTTGTGTCAACATAATTATCACCTGATGTGTGAGTGTGACCTTTGTGTCAACATAATTATCACCTGATGTATGAGTGTAACATTTGTGTCAACATAATTATCACCTGATGTGTGAGTGTGACCTTTGTGTCAGCATAATTATCACCTGATCTGTGAGTGTGACCTTTGTGTCAACATAATAATCACATGAACTGTGAGTGTGACCTTTGTGTCTGCATAATTATCACCTGATGTGTGAGTGTGACCTTTGTGTCAACATAATTATCACCTGATATGTGAGTGTGACCTTTGTGTCAGCATAATTATCACCTGATGTGTGAGTGTGACCTTTGTGTCAGATGTGTGAGTGTGACATAATTATCACCTGATGTGTGAGTGTGACCTTTGTGTCAACAGATGTTTGAGTGTGACCTTTGTGTTTCCATAATGATCAACTGATGTGTGAGTGTGACCTTTGTGTCAGCATAATTATCACCTGATGTGTGAGTGTGACCTTTGTGTCAGCATAATTATCACCTGATGTGTGAGTGTGACCTTTGTGTCAACATAATTATCACCTGATGTGTGAGTGTGACCTTTGTGTCAACATAATTATCACCTGATGTGTGAGTGTGACCTTTGTGTCAGCATAATTATCACCTGATGTGTGAGTGTGACCTTTGTGTCAGCATAATTATCACCTGATGTGTGAGTGTGACCTTTGTGTCAACATAATTATTACCTGATGTGTGAGTGTGTCCTTTGTGACAATATAATTATCACCTGATGCGTGAGTGTGACCTTTGTGTCAGCATAATTATCACCTGATGTGTGAGTGTGACCTTTGTGTCAGCATAATTATCACCTGATGTGTGAGTGTGACTTTGTGTCAGCATAATTATAACCTGATGTGTGAATGTGACATTTGTGTGTGAGTGTGACCTTTGTGTCAACATAATTATCACCTGATGTGTGAGTGTGACCTTTGTGTCAGCATAATTATCAACTGATGTGTGAGTGTGACCTTTGTGTCAGCATAATTATCACCTGATGTGTGAGTGTGACCTTTGTGTCAGCATAATTATCACCTGATGTGTGAGTGTGACCTTTGTGTCAGCATAATTATCACCTGATGTGTGAGTGTGACCTTTGTGTCAGCATAATTATCACCTGATGTGTGAGTGTGACCTTCGTGTCAACATAATTATCACCTGATGTGTGAGTGTAACATTTGTGTCAACATAATTATCACCTGATGTGTGAGTGTGACCTTTGTGTCAGCATAATTATCACCTGATCTGTGAGTGTGACCTTTGTGTCAGCATATGTGTTATTTGTGTCACCTGATGTGTGAGTGTGACCTTTGTGTCAGCATAATTATCACCTGATGTGTGAGTGTGACCTTTGTGTCAGCATAATTATCACCTGATGTGTGAGTGTGACCTTTGTGTCAGCATAATTATCACCTGATGTGTGAGTGTGACCTTTGTGTCAGTATAATTATCACCTGATGTGTGAGTGTGACCTTTGTGTCAAGATAATTAACAATTGATGTATGAGTGTGACCTTTGTGTCAACATAATTATCACCTGATGTGTGAGTGTGACCTTTGTGTCAGCATAATTATCACCTGATGTGTGAGTATGACCTTTGTTTCAGCATAATTATCACCTGATGTGTGAGTGTGACCTTTGTGTCAACATAATTATCAATTGATGTGTGAGTGTGACCTTTGTGTCAGCATAATTATCACCTGATGTGTGAGTGTGACCTTTGTGTCGGCATAATTATCACCTGATGTGTGAGTGTGACCTTTGTGTCAACATAATTAACAATTGATGTGTGAGTGTGACCTTTGTGTCAACATAATTATCACGTGATGTGTGAGTGTGACCTTTGTGTCTACATAATTATCAACTGATGTGTGAGTGTGACCTTTGTGTCTACATAATTATCAACTAATGTGTTAGTGTGACCTTTGTGTCTACATAATTATCAACTAATGTGTGAGTGTGACCTTTGTGTCTACATAATTATCATCTAATGTGTTAGTGTGGCCTTTGTGTCTACATAATTATCACCTGATGTGTGAGTGTCACCTTTGTGTCAACATAATTATCACCTGATGTGTGAGCGTGACCTTTGTGTCAGCATAATTATCACCTGATGTGTGAGCGTGACCTTTGTGTCAGCATAATTATCACCTGATGTGTGAGCGTGACCTTTGTGTCAGCATAATTATCACCTGATGTGTGAGCGTGACCTTTGTGTCAGCATAATTATCACCTGATGTGTGAGTGTGACCTTTGTGTCAGCATAATTATCACCTGATGTGTGAGTGTGACCTTTGTGTCAGCATAATTATCACCTGATGTGTGAGTGTGACCTTTGTGTCAGCATAATTATCACCTGATGTGTGAGTGTGACCTTTGTGTCAGCATAATTATCACCTGATGTGTGAGTGTGACCTTTGTGTCAACATAATTATCACCTGATGTGTGAGTGTGACCTTTGTGTCAGCATAATTATCACCTGATGTGTGAGTGTGACCTTTGTGTCAACATAATTATCACCTGATGTGTGAGTGTGACCTTTGTGTCAGCATAATTATCACCTGATGTGTGAGTGTGACCTTTGTGTCAACATAATTATCACCTGATGTGTGAGTGTGACCTTTGTGTCAGCATAATTATCACCTGATGTGTGAGTGTGACCTTTGTGTCAACATAATTATCACCTGATGTGTGAGTGTGACCTTTGTGTCAGCATAATTATCACCTGATGTGTGAGTGTGACCTTTGTGTCAACATAATTATCACCTGATGTGTGAGTGTGACCTTTGTGTCAGCATAATTATCACCTGATGTGTGAGTGTGACCTTTGTGTCAACATAATTATCACCTGATGTGTGAGTGTGACCTTTGTGTCAGCATAATTATCACCTGATGTGTGAGTGTGACCTTTGTGTCAACATAATTATCACCTGATGATGTGTGAGTGTGACTTTGTGTCATAATTATCACCTGATGTGTGAGTGTGACCTTTGTCTCAGCATAATTATAACCTGATGTGTGAGTGTGACCTTTGTAATTTTCACCTGATGTGTGAGTGTGACCTTTGTGTCAACATAATTATCACCTGATGTGTGAGTGTGACCTTTGTGTCAGCATAATTATCGCCTGATGTGTGAGTGTGACCTTTGTGTCAACATAATTATCACCTGATGTGTGAGTGTGACCTTTGTGTCAACATAATTAACAATTGATGTGTGAGTGTGACCTTTGTGTCAACATAATTATCACCTGATGTGTGAGTGTGACCTTTGTGTCAACATAATTATCACCTGATGTGTGAGTGTGACCTTTGTGTCAACATAATTATCACCTGATGTGTGAGTGTGACCTTTGTGTCAGCATAATTATCACCTGATGTGTGAGTGTGACCTTTGTGTCTACATAATTATCAACTAATGTGTTAGTGTGACCTTTGTGTCAATATAATTATCAACTGGTGTGTGAGTGTGACCTTTGTGTCAACATAATTATCACCTGATGTGTGAACGTGACCTTTGTGTCAGCATAATTATCACCTGATGTGTGAGTGTGACCTTTGTGTCAACATAATTATCACCTGATGTGTGAGTGTGACCTTTGTGTCAGCATAATTATCACCTGATGTGTGAGTGTGACCTTTGTGTCAGCATAATTATCACCTGATGTGTGAGTGTGACCTTTGTGTCAGCATAATTATCACCTGATGTGTGAGTGTGACCTTTGTGTCAGCATAATTATCACCTGATGTGTGAGTGTGACCTTTGTGTCAGCATAATTATCACCTGATGTGTGAGTGTGACCTTTGTGTCAGCATAATTATCACCTGATGTGTGAGTGTGACCTTTGTGTCAGCATAATTATCACCTGATGTGTGAGTGTGACCTTTGTGTCAGCATAATTATCACCTGATGTGTGAGTGTGACCTTTGTGTCAACATAATTATCACCTGATGTGTGAGTGTGACCTTTGTGTCAGCATAATTATCACCTGATGTGTGAGTGTGACCTTTGTGTCAGCATAATTATCACCTGATGTGTGAGTGTGACCTTTGTGTCAACATAATTATCACCTGATGTGTGAGTGTAACATTTGTGTCAACATAATTATCACCTGATGTGTGAGTGTGACCTTTGTGTCAGCATAATTATCACCTGATGTGTGAGTGTGACCTTTGTGTCAGCATAATTATCACCTGATGTGTGAGTGTGACCTTTGTGTCAGCATAATTATCACCTGATGTGTGAGTGTGACCTTTGTGTCAACATAATTATCACATGAAGTGTGAGTGTGACCTTTGTGTCAGCATAATTATCACCTGATGTGTGAGTGTGACCTTTGTGTCAACATAATTATCACCTGATATGTGAGTGTGACCTTTGTGTCAGCATAATTATCACCTGATGTGTGAGTGTGACCTTTGTGTCAGCATAATTATCACCTGATGTGTGAGTGTGACCTTTGTGTCAACATAATTATCACCTGATGTGTGAGTGTGACCTTTGTGTTAACATAATTATCACCTGATGTGTGAGTGTGACCTTTGTGTCAACATAATTATCACCTGATGTGTGAGTGTGACCTTTGTGTCATAATTATCACCTGATGTGTGAGTGTGACCTTTGTGTCAACATAATTATCACCTGATGTGTGAGTGTGACCTTTGTGTCAGCATAATTATCACCTGATGTGTGAGTGTGACCTTTGTGTCAACATAATTATCACCTGATGTGTGAGTGTGACCTTTGTGTCAACATAATTATCACCTGATGTGTGAGTGTGACCTTTGTGTCAACATAATTATCACCTGATGTGTGAGTGTGACCTTTGTGTCAACATAATTATCAACTGATGTGTGAGTGTGACCTTTGTGTCAACATAATTATCACCTGATGTGTGAGTGTGACCTTTGTGTCAGCATAATTATCAACTGATGTGTGAGTGTGACCTTTGTGTCAGCATAATTATCACCTGATGTGTGAGTGTGACCTTTGTGTCAGCATAATTATCACCTGATGTGTGAGTGTGACCTTTGTGTCAACATAATTATCACCTGATGTGTGAGTGTGACATTTGTGTCAATTATCACCTGCATAATTATCACCTGATGTGTGAGTGTGACCTTTGTGTCAACATAATTATCACCTGATGTGTGAGTGTGACCTTTGTGTCAGCATAATTATCACCTGATGTGTGAGTGTGACCTTTGTGTCAACATAATTATCACCTGATGTGTGAGTGTGACCTTTGTGTCAACATAATTATCACCTGATGTGTGAGTGTGACCTTTGTGTCAACATAATTATCACCTGATGTGTGAGTGTGACCTTTGTGTCAACATAATTAACAATTGATGTGTGAGTGTGACCTTTGTGTCAACATAATTATCACCTGATGTGAGAGTGTGACCTTTGTGTCTACATAATTATCACGTGATATGTGAGTGTGACCTTTGTGTCTATATAATTGTCACCTGATGTGTGAGTGTGACCTTTGTGTCTACATTATTATCACCTGATGTGTGAGTGTGACCTTAGTGTCTACATAATTATCACGTGATGTGTGAGTGTGACCTTTGTGTCTACATAATTATCAACTGATGTGTGAGTGTGACCTTTGTGTCTACATAATTATCAACTAATGTGTTAGTGTGACCTTTGTGTCTACATAATTATCAACTAATGTGTGAGTGTGACCTTTGTGTCTACATAATTATCATCTAATGTGTTAGTGTGGCCTTTGTGTCTACATAATTATCACCTGATGTGTGAGTGTCACCTTTGTGTCAACATAATTATCACCTGATGTGTGAGCGTGACCTTTGTGTCAGCACATTTATCACCTGATGTGTGAGCGTGACCTTTGTGTCAACATAATTATCACCTGATGTGTGAGCGTGACCTTTGTGTCAGCATAATTATCACCTGATGTGTGAGCGTGACCTTTGTGTCAGCATAATTATCACCTGATGTGTGAGCGTGACCTTTGTGTCAGCATAATTATCACTTGATGTGTGAGCTTGACCTTTGTGTCAGCATAATTATCACCTGATGTGTGAGTGTGACCTTTGTGTCAGCATAATTATCACCTGATGTGTGAGTGTGACCTTTGTGTCAGCATAATTATCACCTGATGTGTGAGTGTGACCTTTGTGTCAGCATAATTATCACCTGATGTGTGAGTGTGACCTTTGTGTCAGCATAATTATCACCTGATGTGTGAGTGTGACCTTTGTGTCAACATAATTATCACCTGATGTGTGAGTGTGACCTTTGTGCCAGCATAATTATTATCTGATGTGTGAGTGTGACCTTTGTTTCACGTTAATTATCACCTGATATGTGAGTGTGACCTTTGTGTCAGCATAATTATCACCTGATATGTGAGTGTGTTGACCTTTGTGTCAACATAATTATCACCTGATGTGTGAGTGTGACCTTTGTGTCAACATAATTATCACCTGAGTGTGAGTGTGACCTTTGTGTCAACATAATTATCACCTGATGTGTGAGTGTGACCTTTGTGTCAACATAATTATCACCTGATGTGTGAGTGTGACCTTTGTGTCAGCATAATTATCACCTGATGTGTGAGTGTGACCTTTGTGTCAGCATAATTATCACCTGATGTGTGAGTGTGACCTTTGTGTCAGCATAATTATCACCTGATGTGTGAGTGTGACCTTTGTGTCAACATAATTATCACCTGATGTGTGAGTGTGACCTTTGTGTCAGCATAATTATCACCTGATGTGTGAGTGTGACCTTTGTGTCAGCATAATTATCACCTGATGTGTGAGTGTGACCTTTGTGTCAGCATAATTATCACCTGATGTGTGAGTGTGACCTTTGTGTCAACATAATTATCACCTGATGTGTGAGTGTGACCTTTGTGTCAGCATAATTATCACCTGATGTGTGAGTGTGACCTTTGTGTCAGCATAATTATCACCTGATGTGTGAGTGTGACCTTTGTGTCAACATAATTATCACCTGATGTGTGAGTGTGACCTTTGTGTCAGCATAATTATCACCTGATGTGTGAGTGTGACCTTTGTGTCAACATAATTATCACCTGATGTGTGAGTGTGACCTTTGTGTCAACATAATTATCACCTGATGTGTGAGTGTGACCTTTGTGTCAGCATAATTATCACCTGATGTGTGAGTGTGACCTTTGTGTCAGCATAATTATCACCTGATGTGTGAGTGTGACCTTTGTGTCAGCATAATTATCACCTGATGTGTGAGTGTGACCTTTGTGTCAGCATAATTATCACCTGATGTGTGAGTGTGACCTTTGTGTCAGTATAATTATCACCTGATGTGTGAGTGTGACCTTTGTGTCAAGATAATTAACAATTGATGTATGAGTGTGACCTTTGTGTCAACATAATTATCACCTGATGTGTGAGTGTGACCTTTGTGTCAGCATAATTATCACCTGATGTGTGAGTATGACCTTTGTTTCAGCATAATTATCACCTGATGTGTGAGTGTGACCTTTGTGTCAACATAATTAACAATTGATGTGTGAGTGTGACCTTTGTGTCAGCATAATTATCACCTGATATGTGAGTGTGACCTTTGTGTCGGCATAATTATCACCTGATATGTGAGTGTGACTTTTGTGTCAACATAATTAACAATTGTTGTGTGAATGTGACCTTTGTGTCAACAAAATTATCACATGATGTGTGAGTGTGACCTTTGTGTCTACATAATTATCAACTGATGTGTAAGTGTGACCTTTGTGTCTACATAATTATCAACTAATGTGTTAGTGTGACCTTTGTGTCTACATAATTATCAACTAATGTGTGAGTGTGACCTTTGTGTCTACATAATTATCATCTAATGTGTTAGTGTGGCCTTTGTGTCTACATAATTATCACCTGATGTGTGAGTGTCACCTTTGTGTCAACATAATTATCACCTGATGTGTGAGCGTGACCTTTGTGTCAGCATAATTATCACTTGATGTGTGAGCTTGACCTTTGTGTCACCATAATTATCACCTGATGTGTGAGTGTGACCTTTGTGTCAGCATAATTATCACCTGATGTGTGAGTGTGACCTTTGTGTCAGCATAATTATCACCTGATGTGTGAGTGTGACCTTTGTGTCAGCATAATTATCACCTGATGTGTGAGTGTGACCTTTGTGTCAGCATAATTATCACCTGATGTGTGAGTGTGACCTTTGTGTCAGCATAATTATCACCTGATGTGTGAGTGTGACCTTTGTGTCAGCATAATTATCACCTGATGTGTGAGTGTGACCTTTGTGTCAGCATAATTATCACCTGATGTGTGAGTGTGACCTTTGTGTCAGCATAATTATCACCTGATGTGTGAGTGTGACCTTTGTGTCAACATAATTATCACCTGATGTGTGAGTGTGACCTTTGTGTCAGCATAATTATCACCTGATGTGTGAGTGTGACCTTTGTGTCAACATAATTATCACCTGATGTGTGAGTGTGACCTTTGTGTCAACATAATTATCACCTGATGTGTGAGTGTGACCTTTGTGTCAGCATAATTATCACCTGATGTGTGAGTGTGACCTTTGTGTCAACATAATTATCACCTGATGTGTGAGTGTGACCTTTGTGTCAACATAATTATCACCTGATGTGTGAGTGTGACCTTTGTGTCAACATAATTATCACCTGATATGTGAGTGTGACCTTTGTGTCAGCATAATTATCACCTGATGTGTGAGTGTGACCTTTGTGTCAGCATAATTATAACCTGATGTGTGAATGTGACATTTGTGTCAGCATAATTATCACCTGATGTGTGAGTGTGACCTTTGTGTCAGCATAATTATCACCTGATGTGTGAGTGTGACCTTTGTGTCAACATAATTATCACCTGATGTGTGAGTGTGACCTTTGTGTCAACATAATTATCACCTGATGTGTGAGTGTGACCTTTGTGTCAGCATAATTATCACCTGATGTGTGAGTGTGACCTTTGTGTCAACATAATTATCACCTGATGTGTGAGTGTGACCTTTGTGTCAACATAATTATCACCTGATGTGTGAGTGTGACCTTTGTGTCAGCATAATTATCACCTGATGTGTGAGTGTGACCTTTGTGTCAACATAATTATCACCTGATGTGTGAGTGTGACCTTTGTGTCAGCATAATTATCACCTGATGTGTGAGTGTGACCTTTGTGTCAGCATAATTATCACCTGATGTGTGAGTGTGACCTTTGTGTCAGCATAATTATCACCTGATGTGTGAGTGTGACCTTTGTGTCAGCATAATTATCACCTGATGTGTGAGTGTGACCTTTGTGTCAGCATAATTATCACCTGATGTGTGAGTGTGACCTTTGTGTCAACATAATTATCACCTGATGTGTGAGTGTGACCTTTGTGTCAACATAATTATCACCTGATGTGTGAGTGTGACCTTTGTGTCAACATAATTATCACCTGATGTGTGAGTGTGACCTTTGTGACAACATAATTATCAAATGATGTGTGAGTGTGACCTTTGTGTCAACATAATTATCACCTGATGTGTGAGTGTGATCTTTGTGTCAACATAATTATCACCTGATGTGTGAGTGTGACCTTTGTGTCAATATAATTATCACCTGATGTGTGAGCGTGACCTTTGTGTCAACATAATTAACAATTGATGTGTGAGTGTGACCTTTGTGTCAACATAATTATCACCTGATGTGTGAGTGTGACCTTTGTGTCTACATAATTATCACCTGATGTGTGAGTGTGACCTTTGTGTCAGCATAATTATCAACTGATGTGTGAGTGTGACCTTTGTGTCAACATAATTATCACCTGATGTGTGAGTGTGACCTTTGTGTCTACATAATTATCAACTAATGTGTGAGTGTGACCTTTGTGTCTACATAATTATCACCTGATGTGTGAGTGTGACCTTTGTGTCAACATAATTATCACCTGATGTGTGAGTGTGATCTTTGTGTCAACATAATTATCACCTGATGTGTGAGTGTGACCTTTGTGTCAGCATAATTATCAACTGATGTGTGAGTGTGACCTTTGTGTCAACATAATTATCACCTGATGTGTGAACGTGACCTTTGTGTCAGCATAATTATCACCTGATGAGTGAGCGTGACCTTTTTGTCAGCATAATTATCAACTGATGTGTGAGCGTGACCTTTGTGTCAGCATAATTATCACCTGATGTGTGAGTGTGACCTTTGTGTCAGCATAATTATCTCCTGTTGTGTGAGTGTGACCTTTGTGTCAGCATAATTATCACCTGATGTGTGAGTGTGACCTTTGTGTCAGCATAATTATCACCTGATGTGTGAGTGTGACCTTTGTGTCAGCATAATTATCACCTGATGTGTGAGTGTGACCTTTGTGTCAACATAATTATCACCTGATGTGTGAGTGTGACCTTTGTGTCAGCATAATTATCACCTGATGTGTGAGTGTGACCTTTGTGTCAACATAATTATCACCTGATGTGTGAGTGTGACCTTTGTGTCAGCATAATTATCACCTGATGTGTGAGTGTGACCTTTGTGTCAGCATAATTATCACCTGATGTGTGAGTGTGACCTTTGTGTCAGCATAATTATCACCTGATGTGTGAGTGTGACCTTTGTGTCAACATAATTATCACCTGATGTGTGAGTGTGACCTTTGTGTCAGCATAATTATCGCCTGATGTGTGAGTGTGACCTTTGTGTCAACATAATTATCACCTGATGTATGAGTGTGACCTTTGTGTCAACATAATTATCCTTTGTGTCAGCATAATTATCGCCTGATGTGTGAGTGTGACCTTTGTGTCAACATAATTATCACCTGATGTATGAGTGTGACCTTTGTGTCAACATAATTAACAATTGATGTGTGAGTGTGACCTTTGTGTCAACATAATTAACAATTGATGTGTGAGTGTGACCTTTGTGTCAACATAATTATCACCTGATGTGTGAGTGTGACCTTTGTGTCAACATAATTATCACCTGATGTGTGAGTGTGACCTTTGTGTCTACATAATTATCACGTGATGTGTGAGTGTGACCTTTGTGTCTACATAATTGTCACCTGATGTGTGAGTGTGACCTTTGTGTCTACATAATTATCACCTGATGTGTGAGTGTGACCTTAGTGTCTACATAATTGTCATGTGATGTGTGAGTGTGACCTTTGTGTCTACATAATTATCAACTGATGTGTGAGTGTGACCTTTGTGTCTACATAATTATCAACTAATGTGTGAGTGTGACCTTTGTGTCTACATAATTTATCCACCTGATGGCCTTGAGTGTGACCCTTTGTGTCCAGCATAATTGTCCACCTTGATGTGTAGTGCTTGACCTTTGTGTCAGTATAATTATCACCATGATGTGTGACTGTGACCTTTGTGTCCAGCATAAGATAATTCTCCAATTGATTGTGTGAGTTGCTGACCTTTGTGTCAAGCATAAGTTCCTCACCTGATGTGTAAAGAAGTGTGACCTTTGTGTCAAGCATGGTTATCACCTGATGTGTGAGTGTGACCTTTGTGTCAAGCATTAATTAATCAACCTTGATGTGTGTAGGTGCTGGACCTTTGTGTCAAGCATAATTATCACCTGGTGTGTGAGTGTGACCTTTGTGTCCAGGCATAATTATCACCTGATATATGGCAGGTGTAGCCTTTGTGTCAAGTATAATTAATCAACCTTGATGTGTGAAGTGCTTGACCTTTTGTTGTCAAGCATAATTAATCAACGTTGATGTGTGAGTGTGAACCTTTGTGTCTTTCATAATTATCAGCCTGCTGATGTGTGAGTGTGACCTTTTGTGTCTAGCATTAATTATCAACCTGAATGTGTTAAGTTGTGGACCTTTGTGTCTAGCATAATTGTCTCCTGTAGTGCTGTGAGTGCTGACCTTTTATTGTCTAACATAATTAATCAATTGTAATGTGGTTGAGTGTGGCCTTTGTGTCTGCATGGTTATCACCTGATGTGTGAGGTGCTGACCTTTGTGTCAAGCATAATTGTATCACCATGATGTGTGTGCATGACCTTTTGTTGTCAGCATAATTTAATCAACCTTGATGTGTGAGTCGTGACCTCTGTGTCAACATAAGTTATCACCGTGATGTGTGAACGGTGACCTTTGTGTCCTAGCCAATTAATTATCAACCCTGATGAGTGAGTGTGAACCTTTGTGTCAGCATAATTTATCAACCTGAATGTGGTTGAGTGTGACCTTTTGTCTCCAGCCATAAGTTATCATCCTGATGTGTGACAGGTGTGACCTTTGTGTCTAGCATGAGTATCATCTTGAATGTGTTGAGTGTGGCCTTTGTGTCTAGCACTGTTATCACCTGATGTGGTGAGTGTGACCTTTGTGTCAAGCATGTTAAGTATCTCCTGATTGTGTGAGGTGTGACCTTTGTGTCCAGCACAATTTTATCAACCTGATGTGTGAGTGCGTGACCATTTGTGTCCAAGCATAATTTATCACCTGATGTGTAGAGTGTGACCCTTTGTGTCAGCATAATTATCAACCTGATGTGGTAGGTGTGTCCGCTGTGTCTTGATAATTATCACCTGATGTGTGAGTGTGACCTTTGTGTCCAGCATAATTATCACCTGATGTGTGAGCGTGACCATTTTGTGTCAACATAATTAATCAACCTTGATGTGTGAGTGTGAACCTTTGTGTCAAGAATAATTTATCACCTGATACGTGAGTGTGACCTTTTGTGTCAATGAGTAATTAACAACCTTGGATGTGTGAGTGTGACCTTTGTGTCAAGCATAATTTATCACCATGATGTGTGAGTGTGACCTTTGTGTCAGCATTAATTATCACCTGATGTGTGAGTGTGGGACCTTTGTGTCAAGCATAATTTATCACCGTGATGTGTGAGTGTGTCCTGTGTCCAGCACTAATTTTATCACCTGATGTGTGAGTGTGACCTTTGTGTCAAACATAATTAATCTCTTGATGTGTAGGTGTGATCCTTTGTTGTCCAGCATTAATTATCACCTGATGTGTGAAGTGTGACCTTTGTGTCCAGCATTGTTATCACCTGATGTGTGCAGGTGTGACCTTTGTGTCCCAGCATGGTTATCACCTGACCTGATGTGTGAAGTGTGACCTTTGTCAGTCAATAATTAATTCAACCTGAATTGATGTGCTTGAGTGTGACCTTTGTAAGTCCCAATGAATAATTGCAACAGTGTGTTGTAGTGTGACCTTTGTGTCAAGCATAATTTATCACCTGATATTGTGGGAGTGTGACCTTTGTGTCAGGCATAATTTATCACCTGATGTGTGTGTACTGACCTGTCAGCATAATTATGAACTTGATGTGCTTGGAGTGTGACCTTTGTGTCCCAACATAATTGCCGGTTGATGTGTAAGAGGGTGTAACCGCTGTGTCAAGCATAAGGTTATCACCTGATGTAGTAGGTAGGCCTTTCGTGTCAGGCATAATTATCACCTGATGATGTGTGGTGTGACCTTGTGTGTCAGACATAATTTAACCCTGATGATGTGAAGGTGCTTGGACCTTTGTGTCAACATAATTAGTCAACGTTGATGTGTGAGGTGTGACCTTTGTCCTGCATAATTATCAACTGCATGTGTGAAGTTGTGACATGTCAACCGCAATTGTCAACTAATGTGTTGGTGTGACCTTTGTGTCTAACATAATTATTCAACCTTGAGTGTGTGAGTGTGACCTTTGTGTCTAATATAATTTATCATCCTGAATGTGTTGAGTGTGTTTGCTGTGACTAACATAATTATCACCTGATGTGTGAGTGTGACCTTTGTGTCAACATAAGTTATCACCTGAAGTGTAGGCGTGACCTTTGTGTGGCATTTGATCACCTGATGTGTGAGCGTGAACCTTTGTGTTCAGTGTGTTATCACCTGATGGAGTGGTGTAACCTTTGTGTCAGCATAATTATCACCTGAAGTGTGAGTGTGACCCTTTGTGTCAAGCATAATTTATCACCTGATGTGTAAGGGTCGTGACCTTTGTGTCAAGCATAATTTATCACCTTGATGTGTGGTGCTTGACCTTTTGTGTCCAGCATTAATAGTTCAACCAATTGATGTGTGTAGGTGTGACCTTTGTGTCAAGCATAATTATCTCCTTGATTGTGTGAGTGTGACCTTTGTGTCAGCATAATTGTCACCTGATGTGTGAGTGGTGACCTTTGTGTCAACATAATTATCCCCACCTGATATGTGAGTGTGACCTTTGTGTTCAGCATAATTATGCAACTGATGTGTAGTGAGACCCTGTGTCAACCATAATTTATCACCTGATGTGAAGTGTGACCTGTAATCCAGCATGGTATCACCTTGATGTGAAGGTGTGACCTTTTGTGTCTGCATAATTATCAACCACCTGATGTGTGGATTGAGACCTTTGTGTCTGCATAATTATCTGCACCTGATGTGTGAGTGTGACCTTTGTGTCAGCATAATTATCAACCTGATGTGTGAGTGTGGACCTTTGCTGTCCAAGCATGGTTATCTCCTGATGTGTGAGTGTGACCTGTACTATTCGCTTCTGGTTATCCACCTGATGTGTAGGTGTGACCTTTGTGTCCAAGCATAATTAATCAACCTTGATGTGTGAGTGTGACCATTTGTGTTGTCAACATAATTAATCAATTGATGTGTGAGTGTGACCTTTGTGTGAACCATGAGCTATCACCTGATGTTGTGAGTGTGAAGCCTTTGTGTCAACCATAATTGTCATCTGATAATAGTGAGTGTGACCTTTGTGTCCATCCTGTCCTAGTGTGGCATAATTTGTCACCTGATGTGTAGGTGTGACCTTTGTGTACATTAATTATCACCTGATGTGAGTGTGACAGCATCGCATTAATTATCACCTGATGTGTAGGTGTGGACCTTTAGTGTCTAGCAACTTAATTTATCACCGTGATGTGTAGTGTGAACCTTTGTGTCTAGCATAATTATCAGCCGCTGATGTGTGAGTGTGACCTTTGCTGTCTAGCATAATTATCAACCTGAATGTGTTGAGATGTGACCTTTGTGTCCAGCACTGAAGTTATCAACCTGAATGTGTGAGTGCTGACCTTTGTGTCAAGATAATTAACAATTGAATTGTATGAGTGCTTGACCTTTGTGTCAGCCACCAATTTGGTCACCTGATGTGGAGTGTGACTGTGTCTAACGCTGGCAATTATCCCAACCTGATGTGTGAGTGTGGCGCCTGTGTCAAGCATAAGTTATCACCTGATGTGTGAGTGTGACCTTTGTGTCTGCATAATTTATCACCTGATGTGTGAGTGTGACCTTTGTACTTCGCATAATTTATCCACCTGATGTGAAGTGTATTTATGTCCAAGCATAAGTTATCAACTGATGTGTGAGTGTGACCTTTGTGTCAACACAATTATCACCTGATGTGTGAGGTGACCTTGTGTCAGCATAATTATCACCTGATGTGTGAGTGTGACTCCTTGTGTCAAATATACTATCACATGATGTGCGAGTGTGACCTTGTGTCTACAATTATCACCTGATGTGAGTATGACTTTGTTTCATAATTATCACCTGATGTGTGAGTGTGACCTTTATGCTTCAAATATAATTCACAATTGATGTGTGAGTGGACCTTGTGTCAGCATAATTATCACCTGATGTGAGGACTCGTGTCGGCATAATTATCACCTGATATATGAGTGTGACTTGTGTGTCAACATACTAATAATTGATGTGAATGTGACCTTTGTGTCAAATACACCATCACGGGATGTGAGTGTGACCTTTGTGTTCTATAATCATCAACTGATGCGTGAGTGTGACCTTTGTGTCTACATAATTATCATCTAATGTGTTAGTGTGACCTTTGTGTCCACATAATTATCAACTAGTGTGTGAGGACCTTGTGTCTACATAATTATCATCTAATGTGTTAGTGTATTGTGTCTACATAATTATCACCTGATGTGAGTGCTGACCTTTGTGTCTATATAATTTGTCACCTGATGTGTAGTGTGAACCTTTGTGTCTCATTATTATCCCACCTGATGTGAGTGTGACCTTGGGTAATACCATAATTATCACATGATTGTGTGAGTGCCTGACCTGTGTACCATTAATTATCAACTAATGTGTTGATTATGACCTTTGTGTCTACCATGGTATTATCGCTATTAAGGCAGTGTGACCTGCATGCCATTAATTGTCATCTAATGTGTTAGTGTGCCTGTCTACATGTTAATTACCTGATGTGAGTGTCACCTTTGTGTCAACATGGTATCACCTGATGGGTGTGACCGTGACGCTGTTGTGACACACATCTCCACCTGATGTGTAGGCGTGACCTTTGTGTCAACATAATTTATCAACCTGATTGTGAAGCGTTGACCACACATGCGTCGCCTGGTATCCACCTGGTGGTGGGCGTGGCCTTTGTGTCAGCATAATTTATCCCACCTGGATGTGTAGGCGTGAACCTGTGTCAGCATAATTATCACCAGATGTGTGAGCCTTTTGACCTGTCAGCGCAAGTGTATCACTTGATGTAGCCAGGCTTGTGTTGCTGTCAGCATAATTATCACCTGAATGTGAGTTGTGGCCTTTGTGTCCTTTCTAAGTTATCTCCTGTTGTGTGAGTGTGACCTTTGGTCTCGCGTAATTTATGCCTGATGTGTGAGTGTGACCTTTGTGTCAACATAATTATCACCTGAGTGTGAGTGTGACCTTTGTGTCAGCATTATTATCAACCTTGATGTGCTGGAGTGGCCTGTGTCAGCATAATTATCACCTGATGTGTGAGTGTGACCTGTGTCCAAGCATAATTTATCACCTGATGGTGTGAGTGTGACCTTTGTGTCAGTATAATTATCACCTGATGTAGGTGCTGACCTTGCTGTCAAGATAATTAACCAATTTGATGTATGAGTGTGACCTTTGTGTCAACATAATTTATCACTGATGTGTGAGTATGACCTTTGTCAACACTAATTTATCCACCTGATGTGTGAGTATGACCTGTTTCGCGCCATTATCCACACAATTATTGTAGTGTGGCCTGTATCAGGCATAATTAGCAAATTGATGGCCAGGTGTGACCTGTGTCCTGCGCCAATTATCACTGAATGTGTGGAGTGTGACCTTTGTATTCCGGCATAATTGTCACCTGATATGGTAGTGGCTTTTGTGTCAACCATAATTAACAATTGATGTGCGAGTGGCTGATAATTCTATTCTCGCCATAATTTTATCACGTGATGTATGAGTGTGACCTTTGTCACCATGATTGCATCAACTGATGTGTGGTGACCTTTGTGTCTACATAATTATCAACTAATGTTTAGTGTGACCTTTGTGTCTACATAATTATCCAACTAATGTGCGAGTGTGACCTTTGTGTCTACATAATTATCTAATGTGTTAGTGCTTTGGCCTTTGGGTCTACATAATTATCACTGATGTGGTATGACCTTTGTGTCAACATGAAGTGTACTGATCTTGAGCGGCCTTTGTCTTTGTTTATCAACTGATGTGTGAGCCAGTGGCGTTTGTGTCAACATAATTATCACCTGATGTGTGAACGTGACCCTTTGTGTCAGCATAATTGTCACCTGATGAGTGGGCGTGACAGCTGTCAGCATAATTTATCACCTGATGTGTAGGCGTGACCTTTGTGTCAGCATAATTATCACCTGATGTGTAGGTGCGTGACATTTTGTGTGGCTGTTCTCACTGATGAAGTGTGACCTTTGTACAACAGCATAGGTATACATGATGTGCGAGTGTGACCTTTGTGTCAGCATAATTATCACCTGATGTTTGAGTGTGACGTTTGTGTCAACATAATTATCACCTGATATGTGAGTGTGACCTTTGTGTCAGCATAATTATCACCTGATGTGTGAGTGTGACCTTTGTGTAAACATAATTATAACCTGATGTGTGAGTGTGATCTTTGTGTCAGCATAATTATCACCTGATGTGTGAGTGTGACATTTGTGTCAGCATTATTATCACCTGATGTGTGAGTGTGACCTTAGTGTCAGCATAATTATCACCTGATGTGTGAGTGTGACCTTTGTGTCAGCATAATTATCACCTGATGTGTGAGTGTGACCTTTGTGTCAGCATAATTATCACCTGATGTGTGAGTGTGACCTTTGTGTCAAGATAATTAACAATTGATGTATGAGTGTGACCTTTGTGTAAACATAATTATCACCTGATGTGTGAGTGTGACCTTTGTGTCAGCATAATTATCACCTGATGTGTGAGCGTGACCTTTGTGTCAACATAATTAACAATTGATGTGTGAGTGTGACCTTTGTGTCAACATAATTAGCAATTGATGTGTGAGTGTGACCTTTGTGACAGCATAATTATCACCTGATGTGTGAGTGTGACCTTTGTGTCAACATAATTATCCCCTGATATGTGAGTGTGACCTTTGTGTCAGCATAATTATCACCTGATGTGTGAATGTGACCTTTGTGTCAACATAATTATCACGTGATGTGTGAGTGTGACCTTTGTGTCTACATAATTATCAACTGATGTGTGAGTGTGACCTTTGTGTCTACATAATTATCAACTAATGTGTAAGTGTGACCTTTGTGTCAACATAATTATCAACTAATGTGTGAGTGTGACCTTTGTGTCTACATAATTATCATCTAATGTGTTAGTGTGGCCTTTGTGTCTACATAATTATCATCTGATGTGTGAGTGTGACCTTTGTGTCAACATAAGTATCACCTGATGTGTGAGCGTGACCTTTGTGTCAGCACATTTATCACCTGATGTGTGAGCGTGACCTTTGTGTCAACATAATTATCACCTGATGTGTGAACGTGACCTTTGTGTCAGCATAATTATCACCTGATGTGTGAGTGTGACCTTTGTGTCAGCATAATTATCACCTGATGTGTGAGTGTGACCTTTGTGTCAGCATAATTATCACCTGATGTGTGAGTGTGACCTTTGTGTCAGCATAATTATCACCTGATGTGTGAGTGTGACCTTTGTGTCAACATAATTATCACCTGATGTGTGAGTGTGACCTTTGTGTCAGCATAATTATCACCTGATGTGTGAGTGTGACCTTTGTGTCAACATAATTATCACCTGATGTGTGAGTGTGACCTTTGTGTCAGCATAATTATCACCTGATGTGTGAGTGTGACCTTTGTGTAAACATAATTATTACCTGATGTGTGAGTGTGACCTTTGTGTCAGCATAATTATCACCTGATGTGTGAGTGTGACCTTTGTGTCAGCATTATTATCACCTGATGTGTGAGTGTGACCTTTGTGTCAGCATAATTATCACCTGATGTGTGAGTGTGACCTTTGTGTCAGCATAATTATCACCTGATGTGTGAGTGTGACCTTTGTGTCAGTATAATTATCACCTGATGTATGAGTGTGACCTTTGTGTCAAGATAATTAACAATTGATGTATGAGTGTGACCTTTGTGTCAACATAATTATCACCTGATGTGTGAGTGTGACCTTTGTGTCAGCATAATTATCACCTGATGTGTGAGTATGACCTTTGTTTCAGCATAATTATCACCTGATGTGTGAGTGTGACCTTTGTGTCAACATAATTAACAATTGATGTGTGAGTGTGACCTTTGTGTCTGCATAATTATCACCTGATGTGTGAGTGTGACCTTTGTGTCGGCATAATTATCACCTGATATGTGAGTGTGACTTTTGTGTCAACATAATTAACAATTGATGTGCGAGTGTGACCTCTGTGTCAACATAATTATCACGTGATGTGTGAGTGTGACCTTTGTGTCTACATAATTATCAACTGATGTGTGAGTGTGACCTTTGTGTCTACATAATTATCAACTAATGTGTTAGTGTGACCTTTGTGTCTACATAATTATCAACTAATGTGCGAGTGTGACCTTTGTGTCTACATAATTATCATCTAATGTGTTAGTGTGGCCTTTGTGTCTACATAATTATCACCTGATGTGTGAGTGTGACCTTTGTGTCAACATAAGTATCACCTGATGTGTGAGCGTGACCTTTGTGTCAGCACATTTATCAACTGATGTGTGAGCGTGACATTTGTGTCAACATAATTATCACCTGATGTGTGAACGTGACCTTTGTGTCAGCATAATTATCACCTGATGAGTGATCGTGACCTTTGTGTCAGCATAATTATCACCTGATGTGTGAGCGTGACCTTTGTGTCAGCATAATTATCACCTGATGTGTGAGCGTGACATTTGTGTCAACATAATTATCACCTGATATGTGAGTGTAACATTTGTCAAGATAATTATCACCTGATGTGTGAGTGTGACCTTTGTGTCAACATAATTATCACCTGATGTGTGAGTGTGACCTTTGTGTCAGCATAATTATCACCTGATGTGTGAGTGTGACCTTTGTGTCACCTTTGTGTCATAATTATCACCTGATGTGTGAGTGTGACCTTTGTGTCAGCATAATTATCACCTGATATGTGAGTGTGACCTTTGTGTCAACATAATTATCACCTGATGTGTGACTGTGACCTTTGTGACACCCGACATGTGTGAGTGTGATCTTTTTGTCAGCATAATTATCACCTGATGTGTGAGTGTGACCTTTGTGTCAGCATTATTATCACCTGATGTGTGAGTGTGACCTTTGTGTCAGCATAATTATCACCTGATGTGTGAGTGTGACCTTTGTGTCAGCATAATTATCACCTGATGTGTGAGTGTGACCTTTGTGTCAGCATAATTATCACCTGATGTGTGAGTGTGACCTTTGTGTCAAGATAATTAACAATTGATGTATGAGTGTGACCTTTGTTTAAACATAATTATCACCTGATGTGTGAGTGTGACCTTTGTGTCAGCATAATTATCACCTGATGTGTGAGTGTGACCTTTGTGTCGGCATAATTATCACCTGATATGTGAGTGTGACTTTTGTGTCAACATAATTAACAATTGATGTGTGAGTGTGACCTTTGTGTCAACATAATTAGCAATTGATGTGTGAGTGTGACCTTTGTGTCAACATAATTATCACCTGATGTGTGAGTGTGACCTTTGTGTCAGCATAATTATCACGTGATGTGTGAGTGTGACCTCTGTGTCAGCATAATTTTCACCTGATGTGTGAGTGTGACCTTTGTGTCAACATAATTAACAATTGATGTGTGAGTGTGACCTTTGTGTCAGCATAATTATCACCTGATATGTGAATGTGACCTTTGTGTCAACATAATTATCACCTGATGTGTGAGTGTGACCTTTGTGTCAACATAATTATCACCTGATGTGTGAGTGTGACCTTTGTGTCAACATAATTATCACCTGATGTGTGAGTGTGACCTTTGTGTCAGCATAATTATCACCTGATGTGTGAGTGTGACCTTTGTGTCAACATAATTATCACCTGATGTGAGTGTGACCTTTGTGTCAGCATAATTATCACCTGATGTGTGAGTGTGACCTTTGTGTCAATATAATTATCACCTGATGCGTGAGTGTGACCTTTGTGTCAGCATAATTATCACCTGATGTGTGAGTGTGACCTTTGTGACAACATAATTATCAAATGATGTGTGAGTGTGACCTTTGTGTCAACATAATTATCACCTGATGTGTGAGTGTGACCTTTGTGTCAACATAATTATCACCTGATGTGTGAGTGTGACCTTTGTGTCAGCATAATTATCACCTGATGTGTGAGTGTGACCTTTGTGTCAACATAATTAACAATTGATGTGTGAGTGTGACGTTTGTGTCAGCATAATTATCAGCTGATGTGTGAGTGTGACCTTTGTGTCGGCATAATTATCACCTGATATATGAGTGTGACTTGTGTGTCAACATAATTAACAATTGATGTGTGAATGTGACCTTTGTGTCAACATAATTATCACGTGATGTGTGAGTGTGACCTTTGTGTCTTTATAATTATCAACTGATGTGTGAGTGTGACCTTTGTGTCTACATAATTATCAACTAATGTGTTAGTGTGACCTTTGTGTCTACATAATTATCAACTAGTGTGTGAGTGTGACCTTTGTGTCTACATAATTATCATCTAATGTGTTAGTGTGGCCTTTGTGTCTACATAATTATCACCTGATGTGTGAGTGTGACCTTTGCGTCAACATATGTATCACCTGATGTGTGAGCATGACCTTTGTGTCAGCACATTTATCACCTGATGTGTGAGCGTGACCTTTGTGTCAACATAATTATCACCTGATGTGTGAACGTGACCTTTGTGTCAGCATAATTATCACCTGATGTGTGAGTGTGACCTTTGTGTCAGCATAATTATCACCTGATGTGTGAGTGTGACCTTTGTGTCAGCATAATTATCACCTGATGTGTGAGTGTGACCTTTGTGTCAGCATAATTATCACCTGATGTGTGAGTGTGACCTTTGTGTCAACATAATTATCACCTGATGTGTGAGTGTGACCTTTGTGTCAACATAATTATCACCTGATGTGTGAGTGTGACCTTTGTGTCAGCATAATTATCACCTGATGTGTGAGTGTGACCTTTGTGTCAACATAATTATCACCTGATGTGTGAGTGTGACCTTTGTGTCAGCATAATTATCACCTGATGTGTGAGTGTGACCTTTGTGTCAACATAATTATCACCTGATGTGTGAGTGTGACCTTTGTGTCAACATAATTATCACCTGATGTGTGAGCGTGACCTTTGTGTCAACATAATTAACAATTGATGTGTGAGTGTGACCTTTGTGTCAACATAATTATCACCTGATACGTGAGTGTGACTTTTGTGTCAACATAATTAACAATTGATGTGTGAGTGTGACCTTTGTGTCAACATAATTATCACCTGATGTGTGAGTGTGACCTTTGTGTCAGCATAATTATCACCTGATGTGTGAGTGTGACCTTTGTGTCAGCATAATTATCACGTGATGTGTGAGTGTGTCCTCTGTGTCAGCATAATTTTCACCTGATGTGTGAGTGTGACCTTTGTGTCAACATAATTAACAATTGATGTGTGAGTGTGACCTTTGTGTCAGCATAATTATCACCTGATGTGTGAGTGTGACCTTTGTGTCAGCATAATTATCACCTGATGTGTGAGTGTGACCTTTGTGTCAGCATAATTATCACCTGATGTGTGAGTGTGACCTTTGTGTCAGTATAATTATCACCTGATGTATGAGTGTGACCTTTGTGTCAAGATAATTAACAATTGATGTATGAGTGTGACCTTTGTGTCAACATAATTATCACCTGATGTGGGAGTGTGACCTTTGTGTCAGCATAATTATCACCTGATGTGTGAGTATGACCTTTGTTTCAGCATAATTATCACCTGATGTGTGAGTGTGACCTTTGTGTCAACATAATTAACAATTGATGTGTGAGTGTGACCTTTGTGTCAGCATAATTATCACCTGATGTGTGAGTGTGACCTTTGTGTCGGCATAATTATCACCTGATATGTGAGTGTGACTTGTGTGTGAACATAATTAACAATTGATGTGTGAATGTGACCTTTGTGTCAACATAATTATCACGTGATGTGTGAGTGTGACCTTTGTGTCTACATAATTATCAACTGATGTGTGAGTGTGACATTTGTGTCTACATAATTATCAACTAATGTGTTAGTGTGACCTTTGTGTCTACATAATTATCAACTAGTGTGTGAGTGTGACCTTTGTGTCTACATAATTATCATCTAATGTGTTAGTGTGGCCTTTGTGTCTACATAATTATCACCTGATGTGTGAGTGTGACCTTTGTGTCAACATAAGTATCACCTGATGTGTGAGCGTGACCTTTGTGTCAGCACATTTATCACCTGATGTGTGAGCGTGACCTTTGTGTCAGCATAATTATCACCTGATGAGTGAGCGTAACCTTTGTGTCAGCATAATTATCACCTGATGTGTGAGCGTGACCTTTGTATCAGCATAATTATCACCTGATGTGTGAGCGTGACCTTTGTGTCAGCATAATTATCACTTGATGTGTGAGCTTGACCTTTGTGTCAGCATAATTATCACCTGATGTGTGAGTGTGACCTTTGTGTCAGCATAATTATCTCCTGTTGTGTGAGTGTGACCTTTGTGTCAGCATAATTATCACCTGATGTGTGAGTGTGACCTTTGTGTCAACATAATTATCACCTGATGTGAGTGTGACCTTTGTGTCAGCATAATTATCAACTGATGTGTGAGTGTGACCTTTGTGTCATCATAATTATCACCTGATGTGTGAGTGTGACCTTTGTGTCAGCATAATTATCACCTGATGTGTGAGTGTGACCTTTGTGTCTGCATAATTATCACCTGATGTGTGAGTGTGACCTTTGTGTCAACATAATTATCACCTGATGTGTGAGTGTGACCTTTGTGTCAGCATAATTATCACCTGATGTGTGAGTGTGACCTTTGTGTCAGCATAATTATCACCTGATGTGTGAGTGTGACCTTTGTGTCAACACAATTATCACCTGATGTGTGAGTGTGACCTTTGTGTCAGCATAATTATCACCTGATGTGTGAGTGTGACCTTTGTGTCAACATAATTATCACATGATGTGCGAGTGTGACCTTTGTGTCAGCATAATTATCACCTGATGTGTGAGTGTGACCTTTGTGTCAACATAATTATCATCTGATATGTGAGTGTGACCTTTGTGTCAGCATAATTATCACCTGATGTGTGAGTGTGACCTTTGTGTCAACATAATTATCACCTGATGTGTGAGTGTGACCTTTGTGTAAACATAATTATCACCTGATGTGTGAGTGTGACCTTTGTGTCAGCATAATTATCACCTGATGTGTGAGTGTGACCTTTGTGTCAGCATAATTATCACCTGATGTGTGAGTGTGACCTTTGTGTCAGCATAATTATCACCTGATGTGTGAGTGTGACCTTTGTGTCAACATAATTATCACCTGATGTGTGAGTGTGACCTTTGTGTCAGCATAATTATCACCTGATGTGTGAGTGTGACCTTTGTGTCAAGATAATTAACAATTGATGTATGAGTCTGACCTTTGTGTCAACATAATTATCACCTGATGTGTGAGTATGACCTTTGTTTCAGCATAATTATCACCTGATGTGTGAGTGTGACCTTTCTGTCAACATAATTAATAATTGATGTGTGAGTGTGACATTTGTGTCAGCATAATTATCACCTGATGTGTGAGTGTGACCTTTGTGTCAACATAATTATCACCTGATGTGTGAGTGTGACCTTTGTGTCAGCATAATTATCACCTGATGTGTGAGTATGACCTTTGTTTCAGCATAATTATCACCTGATGTGTGAGTGTGACCTTTGTGTCAACATAATTAACAATTGATGTGTGAGTGTGACCTTTGTGTCAGCATAATTATCACCTGATGTGTGAGTGTGACCTTTGTGTCGGCATAATTATCACCTGATATGTGAGTGTGACTTTTGTGTCAACATAATTAACAATTGATGTGTGAGTGTGACCTTTGTGTCAACATAATTAGCAATTGATGTGTGAGTGTGACCTTTGTGTCAACATAATTATCACCTGATGTGTGAGTGTGACCTTTGTGTCAGCATAATTATCACGTGATGTGTGAGTGTGACCTCTGTGTCAGCATAATTTTCACCTGATGTGTGAGTGTGACCTTTGTGTCAACATAATTAACAATATATGTGTGAGTGTGACCTTTGTGTCAGCATAATTATCACCTGATATGTGAGTGTGACCTTTGTGTCAACATAATTATCACCTGATGTGTGAGTGTGACCTTTGTGACAATATAATTATCACCTGATGTGTGAGTGTGACCTTTGTGTCAACATAATTATCACCTGATGTGTGAGTGTGACCTTTGTGTCAGCATAATTATCACTTGATGTGTGAGCTTGACCTTTGTGTCAGCATAATTATCACTTGATGTGTGAGTGTGACCTTTGTGTCAACATAATTATCACCTGATGTGTGAGTGTGACCTTTGTGACAATATAATTATCACCTGATGTGTGAGTGTGACCTTTGTGTCAACATAATTATCACCTGATGTGTGAGTGTGACCTTTGTGTCTACATAATTATCAACTGATGTGTGAGTGTGACCTTTGTGTCTACATAATTATCAACTAATGTGTTAGTGTGACCTTTGTGTCTACATAATTATCAACTAATGTGTGAGTGTGACCTTTGTGTCTACATAATTATCATCTAATGTGTTAGTGTGGCCTTTGTGTCTACATAATTATCACCTGATGTGTGAGTGTGACCTTTGTGTCAACATAATTATCACCTGATGTGTGAGCGTGACCTTTGTGTCAGCACATTTATCACCTGATGTGTGAGCGTGACCTTTGTGTCAACATAATTATCATCTAATGTGTTAGTGTGGCCTTTGTGTCTACATAATTATCACCTGATGTGTGAGCGTGACCTTTGTGTCAACATAATTATCACCTGATGTGTGAGCGTGACCTTTGTGTCAGCATAATTATCACCTGATGAGTGAGCGTGACCTTTGTGTCAGCATAATTATCACCTGATGTGTGAGCGTGACCTTTGTGTCAGCATAATTATCACCTGATGTGTGAGCGTGACCTTTGTGTCAGCATAATTATCACTTGATGTGTGAGCTTGACCTTTGTGTCAGCATAATTATCACCTGATGTGTGAGTGTGACCTTTGTGTCAGCATAATTATCTCCTGTTGTGTGAGTGTGACCTTTGTGTCAGCATAATTATCACCTGATGTGTGAGTGTGACCTTTGTGTCAACATAATTATCACCTGATGTGTGAGTGTGACCTTTGTGTCAGCATAATTATCAACTGATGTGTGAGTGTGACCTTTGTGTCAACATAATTATCACCTGATGTGTGAGTGTGACCTTTGTGTCAGCATAATTATCAACTGATGTGTGAGTGTGACCTTTGTGTCAGCATAATTATCACCTGATGTGTGAGTGTGACCTTTGTGTCAGCATAATTATCACCTGATGTGTGAGTGTGACCTTTGTGTCAACATAATTATCACCTGATGTGTGAGTGTAACATTTGTGTCAACATAATTATCACCTGATGTGTGAGTGTGACCTTTGTGTCAGCATAATTATCACCTGATGTGTGAGTGTGACCTTTGTGTCAACATAATTATCACCTGATGTGTGAGTGTGACCTTTGTGTCAGCATAATTATCAACTGATGTGTGAGTGTGACCTTTGTGTCAACATAATTATCACCTGATGTGTGAGTGTGACCTTTGTGTCAGCATAATTATTAACTGATGTGTGAGTGTGACCTTTGTGTCAGCATAATTATCACCTGATATGTGAGTGTGACCTTTGTGTCAGCATAATTATCACCTGATATGTGAGTGTGACCTTTGTGTCAACATAATTATCACCTGATGTGTGAGTGTAACATTTGTGTCAACATAATTATCACCTGATGTGTGAGTGTGACCTTTGTGTCAGCATAATTATCACCTGATGTGTGAGTGTGACCTTTGTGTCAACATAATTATCACCTGATATGTGAGTGTGACCTTTGTGTCAGCATAATTATCACCTGATGTGTGAGTGTGACCTTTGTGTAAACATAATTATCACCTGATGTGTGAGTGTGACCTTTGTGTCAGCATAATTATCACCTGATGTGTGAGTGTGACCTTTGTGTCAGCATTATTATCACCTGATGTGTGAGTGTGACCTTTGTGTCAGCATAATTATCACCTGATGTGTGAGTGTGACCTTTGTGTCAGCATAATTATCACCTGATGTGTGAGTGTGACCTTTGTGTCAGCATAATTATCACCTGATGTGTGAGTGTGACCTTTGTGTCATGATAATTAACTATTGATGTATGAGTGTGACCTTTGTGTCAACATAATTATCACCTGATGTGTGAGTGTGACCTTTGTGTCAGCATAATTATCACCTGATGTGTGAGTATGACCTTTTTTTCAGCATAATTATCACCTGATGTGTGAGTGTGACCTTTGTGTCAACATAATTAACAATTGATGTGTGAGTGTGACCTTTGTGTCAGCATAATTATCACCTGATGTGTGAGAGTGACCTTTGTGTCGGCATAATTATCACCTGATATGTGAGTGTGACTTTTGTGTCAACATAATTAACAATTGATGTGTGAGTGTGACCTTTGTGTCAACATAATTATCACCTGATGTGTGAGTGTGACCTTTGTGTCAGCATAATTATCACGTGATGTGTGAGTGTGACCTCTGTGTCAGCATAATTTTCACCTGATGTGTGAGTGTGACCTTTGTGTCAACATAATTAACAATTGATGTGTGAGTGTGACCTTTGTGTCAGCATAATTATCACCTGATATGTGAAAGTGACCTTTGTGTCAACATAATTATTACCTGATGTGTGAGTGTGACCTTTGTGACAATATAATTATCACCTGATGCGTGAGTGTGACCTTTGTGTCAACATAATTATCACCTGATGTGTGAGTGTGACCTTTGTGACAACATAATTATCAAATGATGTGTGAGTGTGACCTTTGTGTCAACATAATTATCACCTGATGTGTGAGTGTGACCTTTGTGTCAACATAATTAGCAATTGATGTGTGAGTGTGACCTTTGTGTCAGCATAATTATCACCTGATGTGTGAGTGTGACCTTTGTGTCAACATAATTATCACCTGATATGTGAGTGTGACCTTTGTGTCAGCATAATTATCACCTGATGTGTGAGTGTGACCTTTGTGTCAACATAATTATCACTTGATGTGTGAGTGTGACGTTTGTGTCAACATAATTATCACCTGCTATGTGAGTGTGACGTTTGTGTCAACATAATTATCACCTGATGTGTGAGTGTGACCTTTGTGTCAACATAATTATCACCTGATGTGTGAGTGTGACGTTTGTGTCAACATAATTATCACCTGATGTGTGAGTGTGACCTTTGTGTCAACATAATTATCACCTGATGTGTGAGTGTGACCTTTGTGTCAACATAATTATCACCTGATGTGTGAGTGTGACCTTTGTGTCAACATAATTATCACCTGATGTGTGAGTGTGACCTTTGTGTCAGCATAATTATCACCTGATGTGTGAGTGTGACCTTTGTGTCAACATAATTATCACCTGATGTGTGAGTGTGACCTTTGTGTCAACATAATTAACAATTGATGTGTGAGTGTGACCTTTGTGTCAACATAATTATCACCTGATGTGTGAGTGTGACCTTTGTGTCAACATAATTAACAATTGATGTGTGAGTGTGACCTTTGTGTCAACATAATTATCACCTGATGTGTGAGTGTGACCTTTGTGTCTACATAATTAACAATTGATGTGTGAGTGTGACCTTTGTGTCAACATATTTATCACCTGATGTGTGAGTGTGACCTTTGTGTCAACATAATTAACAATTGATGTGTGAGTTTCATCAAGATAATATGTAAACAAGTCATACCACTGGAAATTACTTTTATATAAATGTTTAAACAAACAATTAAGTAAATAAAACATGAACAACTTTAGTGAATATTTTACAATAAATCTTCAAGAATTAATATTATAAAAGCAGTTCAACTAAATCAATCAGTAATGTAAAGCAATATATGAAAATAATGACAGAAAATGTAAAAATGAGCTGACATTAATCCATATTGATTAATTCAAATTTAAGATTTCTGGGTTGCAAGAAAATACAGGTGATTTTTATTCCCAATTTTTCTGCGTTTACTTAATAGAGCGACTTTTATTCTTAGCATCAAACAATTAACACAAGTGTGTTAAACTGAGCATTAAACTTAGCATCAAATAATGAACACAAGTGTGTTAAACTTAGCATCTAGCACTGAACACAAGTGTGTTAAATTTAGCATCTGTGGGATGAAAAGAGTACATAACCTTTATATGGTGCATGTACACACTCTCATTAAAAGGCTACCTCCCCAACCAGCGAACCAGATGCTAAGGATTGGACGATTGGGGCCCCGTCGTCAGATCTGTTTCTAGGTTCAGCCAATGAGAAGGTGGATCTGGCAATTGTGAAGGTGACGTGGTTACCACTCACATTTTCACTCTTGTCATTTCCTTTCGAGAGCTGGTTGAAGCACTGTCTGCTTTATAGTGACATCAATTCTGCCTTGATTACCGTGGCATGCACTAATATCTATTGCTGTACATAGTGTATATAGTGTACATACTTCTGCTTATACTTGAAGAATAATATGAGTGAAAGTTTTCTCCTTTGTTTATTTTGCTCCCTTTACACCCAGGATAACAGGATTTTGACTTCCTGGGTTGTAATACGGGGGCCTGTCCGGGAGCTCGACATAAAGCTGGAGCTGAGCCTAGACTTAAAGTTGGAGCAGGAACTAAGATCATAGATAGCTTGATGTCTGGCATTGCATCAGCTTTGCTAGTGCTTCACAAACTTAACTTTGTGTGTCAATTCCCTTGTTATGGTCAGCCTTGCTATGTGTGATGGTAGATAACTTGCTTATTTGTGTATCGAAGTTGTGTTTGTTTGCTATAAGCAGCCATGCTATTGTGTTTCGCAGTTAGCTTTGCTATTGCATATCAGCCTAGCTATTGTATGTGTGTATTCTGCATTCGGCTTTATTACGTGTCAGCCTTATCGTGGGAGTATTCTGCAGTCGTACTGTGCAAAACTGAGGGTGTAATGTAATGTAAATAATGTAAAAAGCAGTACAATTGGTTCCTCGTTTCATTGAGGCAGAGCCTGAACAATTTTTCTAAACTCTCCAAAGCCAACCTCGAACCTTGAGGTGGCTTGAACAGCAATGGGCGTCTTTGATGCATACAGCGTTGTTTGATGAGGCACAAGAATTTACATCAGTAATTAACAGGCGGTGAAGACCATGGTTTTTGGTGCTTATCAATGTATCCCTGTCAAGTATAGAAAGGAATTCAAGTTAGGTAGACAACAGCTTAATCAATCCTTTGTTGACTTTGTAAAACAGCATACCAAAGCTTTTACCAGTTGGTACAAAGCAAGTGGTGTCACACTTCGACGAGCTAATTCAATTAATATCGGTGGATAACCTGCTTGAGTCTGTGGGACCAGAGTTTCGAGTCTTTCTGCAGGACCATGTCTTAAGCACTGCATTGGAGGCAGCCAGGTTGGCTGATACTTTTGAAACCAACAGTTACTTGTCTGAGCGGTCCCATCTCTCTTTTCAACAGACTGGCATGAGCAGAAACTGTCAACGAAAAGTTCCTGATTGGAGGATGAAGTGCCAGCAGGAAGGAGAATGCCTACAACAGCCAACTATGTCACATGGTGAGCCACGTTACTCAACTTATGGTCAACCTGGTGAGCGACAAACCACTCAACATGGTGTATCCTGACAACAGTACCCAGAGCGGCACCACTCACAACCTCAACAAGGAGATAAGGTCCAGACTGTTGTTTGCTTTCATTGTAATAAATCGGGTCACATTCACCCAAACTCCCCAAATAAACCCCAACCAGAGAAAGGGATGGCCCCTTATTATTGCACAAGTCAAATATTCCTTCAGGAAAGTTCAAAGAAAACTGAAGTCAGAACCTTTAGGAATACTGGAGCATATTACTCACTTATAAGAGAGGGAGTACCTTCCCCTTTCTGAACACACCTCATTACAGTCCTCTGTTCATTTAGAAGCTTTTGGAGGAGCAATTTTTTCTGTCCCCTTGCATAAAATATGTATATATAGAGTGCAGATATTACATTGGATATTTAACTGTAGGTGTATCTGATAGATTTCTTATGAAAGATGAAGTGTTATTATTAGATAATAACATTAATGCCTCTGCTATGTGTCCAGAACCCATAATGATTAATTCTTCTCCGATGTTGGCCATAACTCGGGCAAATTCCCAGGAGATCTCTGATGAGAATGATAACCTACCCTTGGACGACTCTGATCTCGGAATAGCCAATTTATTTTACCAGGAAAACTGGCCAGGGCCTCTTAAATTTAGTGAACAGACCCAGATCAAGCCTTCCTATTCCATGGCTGCAGGATTGCATGGAAACAGATGTCTCTGTTTCCATGCCCAAGGGACGGTCCTTTCGAGAGGAACAACGAAAAGACACTTCATTAAATCTCGCTTTTCAGGCAGCAATGGGTAAATCCTCTTCAGATCACCCAGTCAAGTATAAAATTAAAAATGACTACTTAATCTGCAGTGAGACTGGTAAGAAGAGAGAGGGTAGGCAACAGTCGGACAGGTTAGTGGTTCCAAAAATGTTTAGACCTCAGATATTAAATATAGCTCATTACTCTTCATTAGGAGGAGGCCACTTAGGAATTACTAAAATTTATATTGTCCAAAATTAAGGCAGGATGTGAAGAATCATATCCGCTGTTGCCTAGAATGTCAGCAAGTAGGAAAACCTGGACATTCCATTAAACCTGCATCTCTCCAGCTTATACCTGCTGATGGAGAACCTTTTGCAGAGTTAATTATACATTGTGTAGGTCCACTACCTAAGTCCAAGTCAGGGTCAGTACTTATTTATCATTATGGATAGAGTAACTAGATACCCAGAAGCAATTCTTATGCGCAGTATTAATACTAAAGCAATTCTTAAAGCTTTAACTAAGTTTATTTCTTGCTTTTGCATTCCTAAATCTCCTCAAAGTGATCAAGCTACTAACTTCATTGCCAAAGTATTTAGGGAAGCATTAACTAGGCTAGGTATAATTCAAAACTTATCCACTGCCTATCATCCTCAGTTCCAAGGCGCCTTGGAAAGATTTCATAAGACGTTAAAAACCATGATGAGAACCTTTTGTATGTATTTTCCTACAGACTGGGATGAATCACTTTCTTTACTGCTGTTTTCAATTAGGGAAATTGTGCAGGAGTCTACCGAGTATAGTCCGTTTGAGCTGGTCTTTGGGCACAATGTACGAGGTCTCTTCGGGTGCTCAAGAACCCGTCTTCAAGGTTGCAGGTGGCACGTCAGTTACCCAAGGCTAACCTAAAGGCAGCTCAAAACAATATGAAACAGAGGTATGACAGAAATTCATAGTATCGCTCCTTCCATCCAGGAGACCAAGTGTTGGTACAGGAACCTATACCTGGCCACACCTTGAAAGCTAGATTTACGGGACCTGTGCAAATTGTAAGTAAATTCTCTGATATAAATTATGTGGTGTCTCCCCTTGACAAGATCTCAGAAACAAAAACTTACCACATTAATGAAATTAAAGCATTTAATACACCAGGTAAAGTCCCAGTAATGACTCTGTCCTCTGCCTCTGAGGATGACCCTGACTCTGCACTCTGTTTCTGAAATTAATGTAAAGCTTTTCAATTCTGTCCTCCTCAAGGACCCTAGCACTTTAATGGTGGGGCTATCTAAGAATCAAGTAACAAGTTTAACTACGCTCCTACAATCTTATCCTGATATCTTTTTGGAAGTTCCGAAAAAATGTACATTAAGATATCATGACGTAGATGTGGGTGACTCTAAACCTATTAAACTCTTCCTTTACAGAGGCTACTTCCGCAGGAGGTAGAATTTCTGTTAGAGCATGGGTTAGTGGAGGAGTCGTCTATTACATGGGCTTCACCCTGTAACCTTGTTAAGAAAGCTGATGGAGATTTTCGAATGTGTACAGACTACCATAAGGTGAATGAGGTCAAAATTACAGATGCTTATCCTCTTTCTCGTCTGGATGACGTAATCGACTTTGTGAGTAAGGCTACTTTTGTGTCCAAGTTAGATTTCCTTAAAGATTACTGTCAGGTACCTTTGACAGATAAGGCGAAGGAAATCTCTGCCTTCATAATTTCAGGAGGTCATTATCAATATACAGTTACCCTCTTCAGAATAACAAACTCGCCCTCTTCATTCCAGAAACTTATCCATCAGGCTATTAAAGGACTTGAAGGCACGGCAGCTTACCTAGACGACATTGTTATTGTGTCTGATACTTGGGATCAACACATGTTTTGGCTTAAGTCTCTCTTTTAGACCTTTCACAGTTTCCACTTAACTGTTAACCTATATCTAAGTCTTCCTTTGGCCAAGTCGCTCCTAAATTTGCAAAAGTTCTTGCCATTAAAAATTATCCAGTACTTCATGATTGGAAATCCCTTCAACGTTTCCTAGTTATGGTAGGATTTTACAGAAGATTCTGTAAAAATTTCTCAGATATTGTAGGCCCTCTAATCTCACTTACCAGTCACAAAGTTCCTTTTAACTGGACCCCAGAATGTCAAAATGCTTTTATGAAAGCAAAAAGATTACTTTTTACTGTACCCATTCTTTTGTTTCCAGAATTTTCAAAACCCTTTCCTTACAGGTTGATGCTTGTGAGTCTGGGGTAGGGGCAGTACTTTTTCAAGCCGGGGACGATAGGTTGCTTTCTTCTCTGCCAAGTACCATCAGCACCAGTGGGCCTAGTCTACAATTGAAAAAGAAGCCCTCGCTCTGGTACTGGCTATGAAGCAATTTGATGTTTATGTGGGCCAGACTTCGCAGGTGGTCGCAGTTTATAGCTACCACAACCCTCTGGTGTATCTCCAAGCTGCAGCATTATCCTATAAAAATAAGGCACATCGCCAGCAAAGAAAACATGCTGGCCGACACATTGTTCCGGTCATAAAATATTTTAGGTTAGGATGTGCTAGAGTCCTTGGGAAGATCCAGCACTTTTTCCCCCTTTTTGTGAATACTGTGTAATTTAGTTTGTGTGTGTGTATGTGTTTTTTTTTGTGAGGAGATATACTGCTACCGTCCAGAGGTCTGTCTACTGTCTGTTGTCTCGCTCTAAGTTTAGAGTTTGGCTTTATGTCACGAATAAAGCTGAGCTCTATCTAAGAGTTGGAGGGATGAGAGGAAAGGCAGTTCCGTTATACAGTGCCATGGCGGCACTTTCTACCCATTGGAGATAGAAGCCTATTCCTGAGCCCTCTTGAGGTGGGGGTGTGGCATGCAAAGAGTACGTAACATGGAGCATGTACACACCCTCTTTAAAAGGCAACCTACTCAGCCAGCAAACCAGATGCTAAGGATCAGACGATCGGGGTCCCATGTTCAGATTAGTATCTAGGTTCAGCCAGTGAGAAAGTGGATCTGGTAATTGTGAAAGCGACATGGTTACCACTCACACTTTCATCCCTGTCATTCCCATTCTAGAGCTGGTTGAAGCATGGTCTGCTTTCTAGTGGCATCAATTCTGCCTTGATTACCGTGGCATGTACTATTACCTATTGCTGTACATAGTGTATGTAGTGTACATGCTTCTGTTTATACTTGGTGAAGGATAATATAAGTCAAAATTTTCTGCTGTGTTTATTTTGCTCCCTTTACACCCTTGATAACGGGACTTTGAGTTCCCGGATTATAATAGCATCAAATATTCAACACAAGTGTGTTAAACTTAGCATCAGACATTGAACAAAAGTGTGTTAAATTTAGCATCAAACATTCAACACAAGTGTGTTAAATTTAGCATGAAACATTGAACACAAGTGTGTTAAACTTATCATCAAACATTCAACATAAGTGTGTTCCTCAAACCATGCAAAAGGAATCTGGGTATCCCTTAAGCTCAGCAATCTGTACCTTAACCAACACACATTGTATCCCTGGTATTCCATAAATTTAGCTCCCTTTATCTCAACCAAGGTGAAAAAATGAAGGTCTTTTTGGACAGGAGTGAAAAAGATGGGCACAAATTTCACAGCCACTCGTTGAACATTCGAAATTTCATTTAAGATGCATTGATACAACCCATAAGAAATTTTCACTTTTCCATTGTGTTGGATATTCAAAAGTTGATCCTCATGAATAGCCTTTCTAAATTTTTTCAATGTTGGTATCTGTTTTTGAAGCTGATCGACGACCAAAGCGTTCACCATCCTCAATGTTCGTCCTGTTTTGAATCGAGAAAATAATTCAGGGCTTTATAATTCATCGGTTCATCTCAAAATATATGAAGCATTTCGTTTGTTTCACGAGATATTTTACCGATATAGAAAGAGTTTCACACAAACTATTATTTAAAAAAAAAATTGGATTGTTACACAACCAACAGATACAGATACTAATGCCGGAAAAAAAATCCCCCCCCAGTACCAACAATACCACCAGTCCGATAACATTCTTCTTTGCGGCTTTCACTGTTCGCGGCTTTCACTGAGACCCACATAAAGGATCACTTGGACAACGAAATATGGATCCCAGGTTACAACCTATATAGATGTGACAGAGTGAACAGGCAAAAGGGGGGGGTTGGCCTGTACATTGCAGAGTCACTTGTTTGCACAGAACTGCTAAATGCCTCAAATGATGTAGTGGAAGTTTTAGCAGTAAAGGTCGAGAACCAAAACCTAGTCATTGTGATAGTCTACAAGCCTCCGGATGCAACATCCCAGCAATTCCAGGAACAGCTGTTAAAAATTGACCACTGTCTGGAAAACCTTCCAGCTCCTGCACCCAACATCTTGCTCCTGGGGGATTTCAACTTAAGGCACCTAAAATGGAGGAATATAGCAAATAATACTGTTGCAGTAATAACACCAGGAGGCAGCTCTGATGAAAACTCACACTCACGCGAGCTTTTAAATCTCTGCACAAAATTCAATTTAAACCAGCAAATAATAGAGCCTACTAGACTGGAGAATACACTAGACCTCATCTTCACTAACAATGATGATCTGATAAGAAATATCACCATATCAAAAACAATATACTCAGATCACAACATAATTGAGGTTCAGTCATGTATGCGCGGAGCCCCAGACCGACATAATGAGATTAGTCACGAGGGAGCATTCACCAAATTCAACTTCAATAACAAAAACATAAAGTGGGACCAAGTAAACCAAGTCCTAACCGATATAAGCTGGGAAGATATACTAAGCAACACAGACCCCAACTTATGCCTAGAACAGATTAACTCGGTAGCACTCGATGTATGCACAAGGCTTATTCCTCTAAGAAAAAGGAGGAGTAGATGTAAAACAGAAAGAGACAGGCGCTCCCTTTACAGGCGACGGAAAAGAATAACAGAGCGGCTAAAAGAGGTCAATATATCTGAAATGCGTAGGGAGACACTGGTCAGAGAAATAGCAAGCATCGAACTTAAGCTAAAAGAATCCTTTAGGAGTCAGGAATCGCGGGAAGAACTAAAAGCCATAAATGAAATCGAAAGAAACCCAAAGTATTTCTTCTCCTATGCCAAATCAAAATCGAGAACAACGTCCAGTATTGGGCCCCTACTTAAACAAGATGGGTCCTACACAGATGACAACAAGGAAATGAGTGAGCTACTCAAGTCCCAATATGACTCAGTTTTTAGCAAGCCGCTAACCAGACTGAGAGTAGAAGATCAAAATGAATTTTTTATGAGAGAGCCACAAAATTTGATTAACACAAGCCTATCCGATGTTATCCTGACGCCAAATGACTTCGAACAGGCGATAAATGACATGCCCATGCACTCTGCCCCAGGGCCAGACTCATGGAACTCTGTGTTCATCAAGAACTGCAAGAAGCCCCTATCACGAGCCTTTTCCATCCTATGGAGAGGGAGCATGGACACGGGGGTCGTCCCACAGTTACTAAAAACAACAGACATAGCCCCACTCCACAAAGGGGGCAGTAAAGCAACAGCAAAGAACTACAGACCAATAGCACTAACATCCCATATCATAAAAATCTTTGAAAGGGTCCTAAGAAGCAAGATCACCACGCATCTAGAAACCCATCAGTTACACAACCCAGGGCAACATGGGTTTAGAACAGGTCGCTCCTGTCTGTCTCAACTATTGGATCACTACGACAAGGTCCTAAATGCACTAGAAGACAAAAAGAATGCAGATGTAATATATACAGACTTTGCAAAAGCCTTCGACAAGTGTGACCATGGCGTAATAGCGCACAAAATGCGTGCTAAAGGAATAACAGGAAAAGTCGGTCGATGGATCTATAATTTCCTCACTAACAGAACACAGAGAGTAGTCGTCAACAGAGTAAAGTCCGAGGCAGCTACGGTGAAAAGCTCTGTTCCACAAGGCACAGTACTCGCTCCCATCTTGTTCCTCATCCTTATATCCGACATAGACAAGGATGTCAGCCACAGCACCGTGTCTTCCTTTGCAGATGACACCCGAATCTGCATGACAGTGTCTTCCATTGCAGACACTGCAAAGCTCCAGGCAGACATCAACCAAATCTTTCAGTGGGCTGCAGAAAACAATATGAAGTTCAACGATGAGAAATTTCAATTACTCAGATATGGTAAACATGAGGAAATTAAATCTTCATCAGAGTACAAAACAAATTCTGGCCACAAAATAGAGCGAAACACCAACGTCAAAGACCTGGGAGTGATCATGTCGGAGGATCTCACCTTCAAGGACCATAACATTGTATCAATCGCATCTGCTAGAAAAATGACAGGATGGATAATGAGAACTTTCAAAACTAGGGAGGCCAAGCCCATGATGACACTCTTCAGGTCACTTGTTCTATCTAGGCTGGAATATTGCTGCACACTAACAGCATCTTTCAAGGCAGGTGAAATTGCCGACCTAGAAAATGTACAGAGAACTTTCACGGCGCGCATAACGGAGATAAAACACCTCAATTATTGGGAGCGCTTGAGGTTCCTAAACCTGTATTCCCTGGAACGCAGGAGGGAGAGATACATGATTATATACACCTGGAAAATCCTAGAGGGACTAGTACCGAACTTGCACACGAAAATCACCCACTACGAAAGCAAAAGACTTGGCAGACGATGCACCATCCCCCCAATGAAAAGCAGGGGTGTCACTAGCACGTTAAGAGACCATACAATAAGTGTCAGGGGCCCGAGACTGTTCAACTGCCTCCCAGCACACATAAGGGGGATTACCAACAGACCCCTGGCAGTCTTCAAGCTGGCACTGGACAAGCACCTAAAGTCAGTTCCGGATCAGCCGGGCTGTGGCTCGTATGTTGGTTTGCGTGCAGCCAGCAGCAACAGCCTGGTTGATCAGGCTCTGATCCACCAGGAGGCCTGGTCTCAGACCGGGCCGCGGGGGCGTTGACCCCCGGAACTCTCTCCAGGTAAACTCCAGGTAAAATATCGAAATAATAACACGATAAACAGAATGACCCACAACACTGATACTTAGCTTGCTACTTCAAAAAGGAGTGCACTTCACAGTGTGTTCTATGCCGCCGATATATCTCACCCAAGAAGCACGCAAATATTTGAGTCAGGACTTTTCGAGCCACTCATACCTAAATCCAGTCACAATGTATTATGACGAATTGAGACACTTGTGCAACACATGGGAATCTTTATTGAAGAAACGTTTCGCCACACAGTGGCTTCATCAGTCCAATACAAAGTAGAAATGGGTAAAGAGAGGAGGAGTTCAAGGTAATCAGTCCCTCAGCCTTGTAGGAAGTACAGCATAGGGCCAGAGAGGTGGCTTATATATGGCAGTCAGATGAGTTGAAGCAGGAGGAGGTGGGATCACAGTGGGACCTGCCACTAGTGTAAGTAGGTCGTCGTCCAAAGGTTTGGGCAAGCGTTGAAGTCTTTGTACCAACATCCCATGATGTTGCAGTGTCTGACAGATGTGGTGAATGGTTTTGAAAACCGACAAGTTGAAGAATTGAGACACTTGTGCAACACATGGGAATCTTTACTGAAGAAACGTTTCGCCACACAGTGGCTTCATCAGTCCAATACAAAGTAGAAATGGGTAAGGAGAGGAGGAGTTCGAGGTGATCAGTCTTTGGTACAAAGACTTCAACGCTTGCCCAACCTTTGGACGATGACCTACTTACACAAGTGGCAGGTCCCACTGTGATCCCGCCTCCTCCTGCTTCAACTCAAAGAAGGTCAGTGTAATGTACGTGTGGGAACAGGAAAGACCCACAATCATGGAGGAAAACCTCCTTTTGTGAATTCAAGTGTGTTACCATCAACGTAAATGGCCTGCAGGCAGAGGTTAAGTGTGTGTGGATAGAGTGGTTTTTGCACAGGTACGCTGTGGATGTATGTTTCATACAAGAACACAATTATAAGATTTGGAGAGTTACGGTTAAAAGGCTACCGAATATATGTTAGCAGTTCTTTAAAATTTAAGGGTGGAGTAGCTATAGCGGTGAAGGAGTCCAGCCCTTGGAGTGTCTTGAGATGGGAGGAGGGGGGAGGTGGGAGGGTGGTGAGGGTAGATGGGTACTGGGGTGAGGTGAGGGTTTGTTTTATTGGAGTTTACATGCCTGTGGAAAGCAACACTAATGTTAAAAAAGATTTCGTGAGGGAGGCTTTAACGTTTTACACTCGGGGTTTGCCTTTAATTACGGTCATGGGTGGGGATTGGAATTGCGCTGTCCGCCATGGCGATGCTGAACCGAGGGGGCGGGGTGCGTTTTACCTGTCTTAAGGAATCTCCTGGGGGATGCAGGGGTTTATGATGTGGTGGGGTGGGGTGGGTGGGGGTGGAGCACACGTTCATTCGCAGGAGCTATGCGGCCCATCTGGATAGACTTTATGTAACACAAAGAATTAGAGTTGGGCGCGTGCAGACCTTTGATGTGGGGTTTTCAGACCACCTTGCAGTGCTAGCGGACTTGGACTGGGATGGAATGATCAGGGTTTATCCAGGTTATTGGAAACTGAACGTGCGGCTATTGGAGGGGGAGGGGGATGGGTCTGCTTTTCAGGATTGGTGGAAGAATCTCTGGGAAACGTGACGGGCAGGTGAATGTTTGTTGGAATGGTGGGAAATGCATGCCAAACCCGGAATAGCGAGTTATTATAAGAAGCGGGGGAAGGACGAGGCGAGGTGGAGGTATTGGCTACAAAACTATCTGGAGGGGCAGCTAAATGATTACCATGTGGGGGGCGGCAGTAGTAGGTATGACGACATTGAACATCTTCATAGTCGTCTTGCAGAAATTCACAATGAACGTTTCAATGTGGTAAGAGTCAGAGCAGGTATGGAAGAAGTGCTATGGGGTCGCAAACCTTCGGGTTGTGTTTTGCGCAAATTTAGGGTAAGACAACAGGCGACGTCCCTCTTGCAATTGGAAGTATGCACGGGTTTGGGTGGTTACCTGCTGGGTCAAGTACTCCTCACCACGGACAGCATGAGTTTTTATGCTGATCTATGGTTTGGGGAAAAGCTACGGCGGGTAGTAGGGGGGGGTCCATGAGGGCGGCCTGGTGAGGAGGGATTTCAGAAAAGTTATAAGTGACAGGGATAGAACGGTACTAGAAGGTAGAATTCGAGTGGAGGAGGTAGAGGAAGCGATATTTAGTTTGAGTAAAGGTAAGGCACCAGGTATAGATGGCATTTTGAATGATTTTTATAGGGCGCATTGGGGAAGTATTAAGCATTGTTTGGTTGATGTATTGAATTGCATGCTCACGGAGGGGAGGTTAGGTATGTCGCAAAGTATGGGGCTAGTTGTGTTGGTGCCCAAAAAGGTAGGGGGAGGGGTCTGAGTGCATATAGAGCAATATCTCTTATGTGCTCGGACTATAAAATCTTCGCAAAAGTTTTAGGAAACACAATGAGAAAGTTATGGGGTCGATTATTCACGAGGGACAGCTGGGCATACCAGGTAGGAGCATGAGGTAAGGACATGTACGTATTAGGGAGTTTTGGGGGGAATGTCAAGGGGGGGTGTCCTCGGGCTTGACTGGCAAAATGCTTGCGGCTGTGTTGATAGAGATTTATTGAGGCTTATTTTATTGAAGCAGGGTTTTGGAGAGGGGATTGTAAGATGGGTTGATACTTTGCATGCCTCGGCTATGGTACGCATACAGGTAAATGGTAAATTGGGGCAGCCGGTCTGTATGGAAAGGGGTTTGAGGCAAGGGTGCCCCCTCTCCCAGGTGCTTTTTGCTTGTATGCAAAACCCCTTTTATGAGCTGGTGGATGGTGGTTTGAGGCGTGGAACGCTGAGCAGTGACCAAGCAGCGCGTGTGGTCGGGTATTTAGATGATACCACGATTTTGTTAAAAGTGGAGGAGGATTTGCCGGCCCTGGGATGGATTGTTGAGTTTTTTGGGGCAGAGACTGGCATGAGACAAAATCGAAATTATTGGAGGTGGGTACATGGGTGGGGTGGGTTTGGGCGAAAGGTATGGGTGGTCAGTCGTGGTGCAACTTAAAATATGTGGTATCGTGTACATGGCAGATGAGAGGGAGGGCCGAAGGGTAAACTCTGAATTGGTGATTAGGAAGGCTTTAGATCGACTTCGGGGGTTTTAAGAGCTGGGAATGTCTCATTGCAACAGAGGGCAGTAATGGTTAATACACTTGTTTACAGTAAGGTATGGGGTGTGGCTGAGGTGTATCCTTTAAGAGACGTGGATATTCAGGAACTGCAGAGAAGGGTCTTATGTTATGTTTGGGGTTTCAGGAGAGCTTGGTTACGTCGGGAGGTCGTCATGACTCACGTTCGTCGTGGGGGTTTAGGTCTCTTATCTTTGGGGCAATGGGTGAAGGCCCTCTATGTAAAGCAGTGGTTCCTCAGGGCAGGCGGTGAGAAGGGCATCTGGGTGGGTCAGGTAATGATCGAAATGCATAAATGGTGGAGCAGCAAGGGATTAATCGAGTGTGAGGACATGTTGTGCTTGTTGTTAAAGTTGAGAAATGCACAACGGATCCGGGTGGGGCAAATGGTCAGCATATGTTGTTGTGGGGAAATTGTGCAGGGATTGTCTGTTTTTCCGCTGTATAATTGGGGAGAAATATGGGACGGGTTTTGTAAACTTAAGTTGGCACCGAGGGTTCGTGAAGTGGTGTACAGATTTGTCATGAGGATTTTAGCATCAAAATCGGTCTTAAATAGGATGGGTTTGGTAAGGGAGGCGGATTGCTTATGCTGTGGTCTAGAAGAAACAGCTTTGCATGCGGTCTACTTTTGTGATACCTTGGACAAAGTTCGTTCGTGGTTGGGCGGATTTTCGGTTTTCTTAGTGGGGGAAGTATCCCAATCTTACGGGCCTTAACATTGGACATAAGCGGAGTATCAAGTGAGGTACGAAGAGCGATAATGTACGTGGTGGCTGATTTCCTCTATATCTCGTGGGGTATGCGGGAAACCGGGGGATCAGTTAGGATCAGGGCAATTGCGGCAGGTATCTACAGAACATATTGCAGAAATAAACTCCTATATGGTAGAAGTTGGGATAATAGTTTTCCTGCAAATTATCAGTCTTACTGTTCAAAGGTTGTTGCAACTCGGGGTGGGGTAAGGCAACAGGGGGCTGGACTCCCCCCATGGTAGCACCAAACGGTATGTTCGGGACTTTAGGGTAGAGGGCGGGTTTTAGTGAGTAACGTGTATGTATTATTAATGGTTCCGTGCGTCTGTGTGTGTAGGGTTCTTGGATTAATCCTAAAATGGTCATGCATCGCGATAATACAGATAAAAAACAATATTCCAGAATATGTTCCAGTTTTCTTGCAAGACTGAACAGGTTCCCGACTATGGCCGGGGTTTGGTGAAGTATGTTGGGTCTGTGGAAAAAGACACTTATGTAAAGTTCAGGACATTTATTAGAGGAAACGTTTCGCCACGAGTGGCTTCTTCAGTCCTAATACAGAGAAAACTAAGAAAACGTATATACATAGTGGCAGGAGTCAGGTGAGGTGACGCGTGGGTAGAGGTAGTAGTAGTAGTAGTAGTAGTAGTATTAGTAGTGGAACTAAGGAGGTGATGCTAGAGAGGGACCTGCAGGCATCATGTAACACCAGTTCCCAGGATGGGTAATATCCTCTTGCTTAGTAATTTTGAAATACTTTAACTACCGGATTTTTGCTTTATAGTGTTACTGACAGAAATTAGTGCAGCTTCAATGCATTTTCTCCTTCTTAAGTCGTTTTCTTTAATCACTAGTTTAGCTTCATTGATTTTCATGAGGTGTCCAACATCATCCCTATGTTGAACACATGCGTTTTTGCGGTCATCATTTCTGCAAGCATTTTTGTGTTCTGCTATTCTAATGTCCAGAGATCTGGCTGTTTCCCCTACATATACTTTGTCACACACCCCACATGGTATGGTGTAGATTCCTGCACTTGTGCCAGAATCATGCTTGGGTTTTTGTATCAGGTTTCTAATAGTTGAAGAGCTGGTAGATATTTTAGCCAGTTTACTGTCAAACATTTTTGAAACATTAGTGGCAACGTTGCTGACCGGTAAAACAATGTAACTTGGAGGCTTTTCTTCAATTTGATTGGTGTTGGTCTTGCTGAGGATACGTGTCGCACGTTTCCTGCAGTCACGTATGAAGTGTAGGGGAAAGTGCAGTGAACTAAAAGAGTTGGTGATGTATGTACATTCTTCTTCGAGGAACTGTGGACTGGAAATTCTGTAGGCTCTCAGAAAGAAGCCAATAACTACCCCTCTTTTAGTTCTTGTGTCATGGTGAGAGAAGAAATGTAGAAGATCGTTCTTGTAGGTTGGCTTCCGGTAGACTTTAAAATTAAATTTGTTTTCTCCTGTGCGTAAGAGAATGTCGAGAAAAGGTAATTGGTTGTCCTTCTCCTCCTCTAGTGTAAATTTAATAGTAGGTTCCAGAGTGTTGATGGTGTTGAGGATGCCCTGTACGTCTAGATTTTTGGGTACAATGACCAAAATATCATCTACGTACCGCATCCATGTAACTGAACGAGGGATGTTATTGAGGATCCTTCTTGATTCCAGGTCCTCCATATATAAATTGGCAAGAACTGCACTAAGGGGGGATCCCATGGCTAGTCCGAAGAGTTGTTTGTAGTTCTTGTCCTCAAACCTAAAACAGTTATAACGAACACAAAGTTCGACAAGGCTCACAAAATCTTTATCATCTTATTATCTGTATCATCTTATTATCTGTATCATCTTTAATCACCCTGCGAAGAAGATCAATGGCTTGATCAACTGAGACATTAGTGAATAAGGCAGTCACGTCAAAACTTGCAAGCTTCTTATCACTCATGTCGAGATCCCTGATACGGTTAAGGAGGTCACCCGAATGCTTTATTGAGGTTTCCCGCGCGCGGAGCAAAAAAAAATTCGAAAATTTATGAAAACTGAGTTATTGTTACCAAAAAATAGCTGAACTTTCTGGCTACACGCTGGTATAATTATTATCCTTGTACGATGTTTCTAAAAGGAATTACAGCCATTTATAACAGGCATGGTGACAGCGCTGACGCAACATGTTGCGTAAGAAGCGCTGACTCAGCTTTGTTGACGTTTTTGTTACGTTTTTCCCCGTGTTATTTTTATCGTTTTCGTACATCTTTATGTCTAATATAATACAAATTCACCATCTGAGATCATGCCAGAGTGGGCGGAGCTAATGTGATCAAGGAACCAATCGGGAACCCCTGGGAATAGTGCACAAAATGGCCGACACCTCCAGCCAACAAAATATTCCATACCCACGCTAATATCAATTATAAGGCTTATTTATCTATCATAATTGATCTATTATGATATAATGCAATATAATAATAGCATATAAACATAAAAAGTACACCTCAAAAAAAAATATATACCATAATATGACGCCCCAAGGAATAAATTTCTATCGATATTTCCCCTGAAGATGAAGAGAGGATCCGCCCTCTCTCATCAGTGATGAGAGAAAACGGATTTACAATGATTAACTGTAATAAACACTCGTAGGCCGTGGAAAAAGTGTAAAATAAAGCGAATTTTTCGGGGAAAAAAATTGTTCCCGGGCAGCGGGGGTGCCGCGCGCTGCGGCCTATATCTCGAAAGTAACTTATTTACCTATTTAGGGGAACACCAGCTTTATTTATGATTGAATTGACTTTATTTCTCACAACAAACATGGGAGAATGATTGTTTTACGGGGTAGCGTTCGTGTTTCCGAACTTTCCAAAATATTTTTAGATTTATGTGGACAACAAGGCCGACATGTTCCAATATATCAAAAAAGTTATGAAACTTTATTTTTTTTTAGCAAGAAGATAAGGTTTATTTTAGAATTCTCATCGATAAGTGTTGGAATTAGAGTTGTTCTAGCAGCAGCAAGTGTCAAAACCACTTGTCCAAGTACCACTGACAAACTGTGCCCTGCCAAATGCAATTTTTCGTAAATTTTGCATATTTCATTTCCTTTTTGGCCGATATGATTGAAACTTCAGCACAGCATACTCGATATAACCTTCTAATAGTACACCAAAAATGAACGTAATCGGTCCATAAAAAAAAGGTCGTTAAAATTCTGACCATATCTCCCCTTAGGTGAGCCTGACTGATTGTACCCAGGAGCTTAGACAAATATTTCGCCAAAACTTCTGCCAGACTGTGTGGGGCGCTGCCGATTACGGATGTAATGGGTCTCATAGGCACATTTGGTTTGTGGGTCTTTGGTAAACCATAAAGTCTTGCTGACTTGGGGTTGGTAGGGATGAGACGCAAGAGCTTTTAACCTTCGTCTGATTTCCTGAGTATGCTGCGGGTCTTACTGAGAAAGGAATCTGTTTCTTTCTTCAATGCATGTTCGGGGATGGAAACGTATGTGTTGGCGTCGCTCAATAGATCTTGTATCTTACTAACGTAGTCTGTACTGTTGAGGATGACTCCTTCTCCTTCTTTGTCCGCTGTGGTAATGAGAATATCATTATTAGTGGCCATGTTTTTGAGTGCCTGGATGTAGCGACGTGGGATGACTGGACGACTAGGTTCAGAAACTGCAGCTGCAATTAGTCCTTGTATGAAACCTTTGTTAAATTCAGAGTCATCGAAGTTATGGTTTTTTGATCACTGTGTCTAACTCGCATTTAGGCTTCCTTATGCCAGTAGCAAACTTGAGACCTAAGCTGAGTGCTTCGGACTCTGTATCACTGAGAACACAAGAAAGGTTATCGATGATGTCAGCTCTACGAATGTCTTTCCATTTGCTGTGCTGACAGAGAGAGGAAAGTTTTCTTGAGAGCCGTAGTTTCTGCTGTAGGTTGGCGGTGGTAACTTTGCTTAGGATGTGTTCGGCGGTGCGTCTGTCAGGAGCGGGAAGGGAAGTGAGAACTAGGTGAGCACTATGGAAATAATCTTTGGAGCAAGCTGATAGATTTTCCTTGCACTCTCGTAGGTAGTGGAAATTAGCAGGAGAGAAGGGATGTTTAGAATCCGTGAGATGGTGTGGAGTGGATCTAGGTGCGACCATTTCTTCGATGCAGTCATGCAGAAAGGAAGAATGGTTCTTGAACATAAGAACATAAGAAAGGAGGAACACTGCAGGAGGTCTGCTGGCCCATACTAGGCAGGTCCTTTACAATTCATCCCACTAACAAAACATTTGCCCAACCCAATTTTCAATGCCACCCAAGAAATAAGCTCTGATGTGAAAGTCCCACTCAAATCCAACCCCTCCCACTCATGTACTTATCCAACCTAGATTTGAAACTACCCAAAGTCCCAGCCTCAATAACCCAACTAGGTAGACTGTTCCACTCATCAACTACCCTATTTCCAAACCAATACTTTCCTATGTCCTTTCTAAATCTAAACTTATCTAATTTAAATCCATTACTGCGGGTTCTCTCTTGGAGAGACATCCTCAAGACCTTATTAATATCCCCTTTATTAATACCTATCTTCCACTTATACACTTCGATCAGGTCTCCCCTCATTCTTCGTCTAACAAGTGAATGTAACTTAAGAGTCTTCAATCTTTCTTCATAAGGAAGATTTCTAATGCTATGTATTAATTTAGTCATCCTACGCTGAATGTTTTCTAACGAATTTATGTCCATTTTGTAATACGGAGACCAGAACTGAGCTGCATAATCTAGGTGAGGCCTTACTAATGATGTATAAAGCTGCAGTATGACCTCTGGACTTCTGTTGCTTACACTTCTTGATATAAATCCCAGTAATCTATTTGCCTTATTACGTACGCTTAGGCATTGCTGTCTTGGTTTAAGGTTGCTGCTCACCATAACCCCCAAGTCCTTTTCGCAATCTGTATGGCTAAGTTCTACATCATTTAACTTATAAGTACTAGGGTTATGGGCACTCCCAAGCTTCAGAACCTTGCATTTATCTACATTGAACTGCATCTGCAACTTTTCTGACCAAGAATAGAGTTTGTTTAAATCCTCCTGAAGTTCCATAACATCTACGTTTGAATCAATTATCCTACCTATCTTTGTGTCATCGGCGAATTTGCTCATATCACTAGTAATTCCCTCATCGAGATCATTGATATATATTATAAACAACAACGGGCCCAAGACTGATCCCTGTGGAACGCCACTTGTTACAGATCCCCACTCGGATTTAACCCCATTTATGGACACACTCTGCTTCCTGTCAGTGAGCCATGATCCACGAGAGCACTTTTCCCCCAATGCCATGAGCTGCCACTTTCTTTAACAGTCTATGGTGCGGAACTCTATCAAAAGCCTTACTAAAATCTAAGTAAATAATATCAAATTCTTTATTGTGGTCAACAGCCTCAAAAGCTTTACTGAAGAAAGTTAATAAATTAGTTAGACAAGACCGGCCTCTTGTGAATCCATGCTGAGTATCATAAATCAAGCTATGCTTATCGAGATGGCTTCTTATAATCTCAGCTATAATTGACTCAAGTAATTTGCCTACAATTGAGGTCAGGCTTATTGGGCGGTAATTTGACGGTAACGACTTGTCCCCTGTTTTAAAAATAGGAGTTACATTAGCCATCTTCCACATATCAGACACTACACCTGTTTGAAGAGATAAATTAAAAATATTAGTTAATGGTTCACAGAGTTCCATTTTGCATTCCTTAAGAACCCTTGAAAAAACCTCATCAGGACCTGGCGACTTATTTTGCTTCAGTCTGTCTATCTGCTTCACAACCATCTCATTAGTGACTGTGATGTTACATAATTTATCTTCTTCTAGCCCACTGTAAAAATTAATTACTGGAATATTGTTAGTGTCTTCCTGTGTAAAAACTGAGAGAAAATAATTATTTAAAATCAAGCACATTTCATTCTTTTTGTCAGTAAGGTGCCCATAGTTATTTTTAAGTGGACCTATCTTATCTCTAACTTTTGTTCTATAGACCTGGAAAAAACTTTTTGGGTTAGTTTTAGAATCCCTAGCAACTTTAATTTCATAGTCCCTTTTAGCTTTTCTTATCCCCTTTTCAATGTCCCTCTTAATGTCAATATACTGATTCATAAGATGACCCTCACCTCTTTTGATACGCCTATAAATTCCTTTCTTATCCCCTAGTAGATATTTGAGCCTATTATTCATCCATTTTGGGTCATTTCTATTTGATCTAATTTCTTTATATGGGATAAACGCTCTTTGAGCAGCATGTATAGTGTTCAGAAAACTGTCATATTGATAGCTCTCTTCGTTACCCCAGTCAACAGATGATAGGTGTTCTCTAAGCCCATCGTAATCTGCTAAGCGAAAATCTGGGACTGTTACTGAGTTATCGCTACTATCGTACTTCCATTCAATGTTAAATGTAATTGATTTGTGGTCGCTAGCACCCAGTTCCTCTGAAACTCCTAAATTATTAACAAGGGATTCATTGTTTGCCATAACTATGTCAAGCAGGTTATTTCCCCTTGTAGGTTCTGTCACAAACTGCTTCAAAAAACAATCCTGAAATACTTCTAAGAAGCCGTATGATTCTAAATTCCCAGTCAAGAAATTCCAATCAACATGACTAAAGTTAAAGTCTCCTAGAATTACTACATTATCGTGCCTTGTGGCCTTAACAATTTCCTCCCATAGTAGTTTCCCTTGGTCCCTATCTAAGTTTGGGGGACGGTATATCACTCCTAAAATCAGTTTTTCATGCCCCTCTGAAAATTCTATCCAAACAGACTCTGTATGTGTTACTTCAGACTTAATACCCGTTTTTATGCAACAGTTCAAGCGATCTCGGACATACAATGCCACAAATACTTCTATCTTCTTGGAACAATTTAAAACCCTGAATATGACATTCAGCAGGCATGTCCCGATTTTTTGAATTAAACCACGTCTCAGTTAAGGCAAATACATCAATGTTACCTACACTAGCAACTAATCTCAACTCGTCCATCTTATTCCTAGCACTACGGCAATTAGCATAATAAACATTGAAAGACTCTCCTTTCTCTTTACCCTTCCTGCTCATTTCTATTTTTCTACTAAATCTATTACTGTCCTTATCACCCAAGGTCCCTGGCTTTTCAATATCTATCTCGTTCTTATTATTACTAGTTCCCCTAGAACTCGTAATATTACTACACTGGGACTTCACTGTTTTCCTGCCAAAACCCATACCACTAACTATTCCTAGTTTAAAGTCCTAACTGCTCCCTCCACTGCAGTTGCCAGTGCTCCCACCCCACACCTAGATAAGTGAACCCCATCCCTAGCATACATGTCGTTTCTGCCATAGAAGAGGTCCCAGTTGTCAATGAATGTTACCGCATTTTCCTTACAGTATTTGTCCAGCCAGCAATTGACATCAATTGCCCTGGGCAACCATTCATTTCCAACTCCCCTCCTTGGCAAAATACCACATATGAGAGGGTTCCCACCCTTACTTCTAATTATTTCTATTGCTGACCTATACCTGCTAATCAGGTCCTCACTCCTACGTCTGCCAACATCGTTGCCTCGAAGCTGTGTGCCTTCAGGAGGAGAGAAAGGTAGTCTCTGTATAAAACGTCAATCACTAGTACTGTGTCTTGACAATGAGAGCCTACAGAATTTCCAGTCCGCAGTTCCTCGAAGAAGAATGTACATACATCACCAACTCTTTTAGTTCACTGCACTTTCCCCTACACTTCATACGTGACTGCAGGAAACGTGCGACACGTATCCTCAGCAAGACCAACACCAATCAAATTGAAGAAAAGCCTCCAAGTTACATCGTTTTACCGGTCAGCAACGTTGCCACTAATGTTTCAAAAATGTTTGACAGTAAACTGGCTAAAATATCTACCAGCTCTTCAACTACTATTAGGAACCTGATACAAAAACCCAAGCATGATTCTAGCACAAGTGCAGGAATCTACACTATACCATGTGGGGTGTGTGACAAAGTATATGTAGGGGAAACAGCCAGATCTCTGGACATTAGGATAGCAGAACACAAAAATGCTTGCAGAAATGATGACCGCAAAAACGCATGTGTTTAACATAGGGACGAAGTTGGACACCTCATGAAATTCAATGAAGATAAACTAGTGGTTAAAGAAGACGACTTAAGAAGGAGAAAATGCATTGAAGCTGCACTAATTTCTGTCAGTAACACTATAAAGCAAAAATCCGGTAGTTACAGTATTTCAAAATTACTAAGCAAGAGGATATTACCCATCCTGGGAACTGGTGTTACATGATGCCTGCAGGTCCCTCTCTAGCATCACCTCCTTAGTTCCACTACTAATACTACTACTACTACTACTACTACTACCTCTACCCACGCGTCACCTCACCTGACTCCTGCCACTATATATATACGTTTTCTTAGTTTTCTCTGTATTAGGACTGAAGAAGCCACTCGTGGCGAAACGTTTCCTCTAATAAATGTCCTGAACTGTACATAAGTGTCTTTTTCCACATCTTGTCGGCATCACCATACCATTTCCTCTATGTTGGGTCTTTCCTGGGATTCCCGTTAGGTTTTGTTTAGTTATTTGTAAGCGGATGCCACGCTGATATCACCGCTAAAAGTACACGTTATACTGCCCTTTAAGGGGAATGTTGATAAATTAGACACATGTGCAACTCTTGGGTATCTTTATTGTGGAAACGTTTCTCCACACAGTGGCTTCATCAGTCCATACAAAGGAGAATCTTGAAGAACAGGAGGAGAATGAGGTAATCAGTCCCTCAACCTTGCTAACATGACGATTCAAATGACACTCTGGATTACAATATTGACCCCACCTCTTCAAGGAGGGCTCCTTGGCGTGGTGAAGAGGCTCTTGGTCTGAGGAATTAGACCTGTCGGTCTCCTTCCTCAGACCGAACCTAATTACCCCCCAATTCCCCCTTCCCTCTCCCATCCTCCCCATCCTCCCCTTTTTTTTTTCCTCCTCCTCTTCCCCACCCCTCCCTTTTGCCCTTCCTTTTTGGCCTTTGGGATTTTTTCCCACAGTGGCGCTAGTTCCTAGGTAGGGGAAAGGGTACCAGGGTCCATCCCATTCCGTTGAGGTTCTTGGCCGTGGCGTAGTTTGCAGTGGAATCTGGATTGCCTGGGGATGCCCCGATCCCTCTTTGGTATCCCGGAGGGTGACTTTGGGTGTCTTTCGGGAGACGGGTGTATCTCTGGAAGCCACCTTTCGGATTCCAGGGGTGGTGGCCGAAGGAGGTATGCTTTGTGGCGGATATCAGGCCGCCCTCTCTTTTGCCCACCGAGGTAGCTCGGCAGATGTGAGGTTGCTATCCCGGATTGCTGGTTTACTGGCATGATGGGTAGGGTATGGCACGGGTTCCATTCTGCATCTGCGCTACTTGCGGTGCTGAGGTCCTCTTGGGTGCGGAGGGAGATTTCTGGCCCCTTCATTCCTCCTAGGAACTATCCCTCCCCGGTTCCCCCTTTTTTTATTCTTTTTTTTATATTTTTATTTTCTTTTCTTCTTTCTTTTTTTTTCTTAAAAACAAAAAGATAGAAGTAACCTAACCATGGAGTACCCGATTCATGACCCCGCTACCCCCGGGCCCCTTATTGTTACCACACCCCGTTCTGACCTCGCCTCATCTTTTGGCCACTCTTCGGACATTCCTAAGGCCCCTGTACCTCTTGCTGGTGCTGTTTCCTCACCTGCTTCAAGTACCGGGGCTTCCACTGACTCCTTCTATTTGTTTGACCTAGACTCTCCTTTGACTATGCTTCTGGCTTCTCCCTCTACGGTGCAGCAATTTTCGAATCGCCAGCCCGTCCCACGTCGGACCGACCCTGGTCCCACTTCTAAATGTCAACGACAATCTCCTAATGATGTTACTTCGTTACCTTCCCTTTCTACTCTGAAAAGACCGACACGTCATGCACTCCCTCTCCACACTCGGTTTCAGACCACGCAGTGGACTAATTTCATTACATTAAGACCGACTTTTTCTACTGCCTATCTTTCTGACCATAGTATTGGCAAAGCGCTCCTGTGCCACGTTGATAGAGATATTTCCTTTCATGCTCTTAAGAGTGGTATGTGGTCATCACAGCCCAGAATTCTACCTAAGCTCATGATCTTTCTCTTCCTTCACATATCGATACTATTCCTATCACTATCGAAAAACATCATTCCATCAATTCTTGTAGTGGTACTGTTATTATGCCCCATACCACAGTCCAACAGAATTTCCAGACATTTGGCACTGACATTCTCGAACAGCTGGAACTCGAAGATCTCCCAAGTCTCAAGGTAGACACTTATGTTCTTCCTGCCCACAGGCGAAGACAATACCCTTGCAATGTGGCTCATTTAACTTTTGACAGCCATGAACTCCCATCCTCTGTTTATATAGCAGGACATTGGTTACAAGTTCGGAAGGTGATCCCTACACCGCAACAGTGTAGGAATTGCTGGCGATTTGGCCACCCAGCAAAATATTGCAGATCTATAGCCGAATGCCCTGTCTGTGGTGCCGATGACCATTCTAATACGTCTTGCAGTCGCACTCCCTCTTGCCTTAATTGTTATGAGGCTCACCCTTCATACTCTCACTGTTGCCAAGTCTACTTAAATAAGTGGGAAATTCGTTGCTTCAAAGAGGCAGAAGGTCTCCCTTATGCTATGGCGGTTTCTCATCTCTGCCTCCAAGGGAGACTGCCCCGTGTTTCTTATTCTCGTGTTTCGAAGTGTCCCCCCCCCTTCTGGGGTCACATCTTCTGCACCCTCCTCTGTGATTGCCAGTCCCATAGTCACTCCTGTATCTAATTCTTTTTCTGTCCTGGGCTCAGACGTCCCTACTTCAACTCCTCAGTCTGTCCTCACTTCTTCCTGTCCTCCCTCACAAACCCCGGTATCGACAAGACCTCGTACGACACCTCCTCCCAATCGTCCCTCTACTTCTCAGAGGCCCAAAAACTCTCCTTTAACCCCTCCTTCCCTTCATCCACCTCCACATTTTACCTTCCCGATCTCTGTACCTGAGTCTTCCCCTTTCACTGGCTCTGTTACAAGTGTGGAGGTTCATTCTCCTCCTCGTACTGTGAGTTCCTTCCCTGTCCCCTCCCAAATTTCTTCCTCTTCTGCCACCTCCCAGGTTTCTGCCTCTTCTGTTCCCTCCCACACTTCTCCAGTTCCCTCCACCCTTTCGCCCTTCCCTAGCTTGGTACAGTCCATTACAGCTCCGATCTTTACTCAAACTCCCCCTCCATCCATCTCCAACATTGTCTCCCATACAACGTCTCTGAACTCCGAAACACTTGAAGCAATCTCTGAATATATTGCAGAGACCAAACCATCAATGGACACTGATCCATCCTCTGTTCCTTCTCTTTCCTCTTCTCCATCTGCACAACTCCTTTCTTCACAACGCACTGTTCCTTCGCTACTTGAACGTTTTCCTTTGCCACCGCATGTGGGCTTTTCTAACCCCTCTAGTCCGTAGGTACCCTTACCTGTGGACTTCAGGTATCTTTATCGTTGCCAATCATGGCCTATTTACAGTGGAATATTCGCGGCCTCAGAAGTAATCAGGGTGTGCTTCAGATGTTGCTCTCCCAGTTTTTCCCTGTTGGTGTTTGCTTACAGGAACCAAAATTACACTCTGCCGTTATCTATCCTATCTCAGGCTATAATTTATTGTATTCTCCAGATCCTTTTCCTGATGGGACCTTTAATGAAAGTGCCCTTCTACGCACTGATATTCTGTACCATCAGCTATTTGTTCGTACTTCGCTGCATTGCACAGCAGCCCGTATCCACTTGCATAGGTGGTATACACTCTGTTCTTTGCATCTCTCTCCTTCTCGGGCATTATCTATCCCAGATATTGCCTTTCTTGTTTCGTCATTACCGCCACCACTTCTGTTACTTGGCGATTTTAATGCCCATCATTTCCTCTGGGGGGTCTCACTGTGATTCCCGTTGCATTCAGTTAGAGGCTTTTTTTGCTACCAACCCCCTCCATGTTTTAAATACAGGTACTCACACCCATTTTGATCCTCGGACTCATACTCTTTCTTGCATCGATCTCTCAGTCTGCTCTTCCTCCGCCGCATTAGACTTCACCTGGTCTGTTGTCCCGGATTTACATGACTGATCATTTCCCAATCATTCTTACTTCCCCTTCATATTCACCACCTCTTCGTATCCCACGCTTGCAGTTTGATCAGGCAAATTGGAACCTTTACTCACAACTAACTGTTTTAGTGAGGTTCCTTCTTCGTACACCATTGATGAGCTTTTACACCTCTTCTCGTCCTCCGTTTTAACCACAGCTTCTCATTCTATACCCAAACGTCGGGCAGGCATTCTCAGAAATGCATGCCTTGGTGGTCTCCTGCTTGTGCTCCTGCAGTACATTTGAAACGCGCTGCGTGGGGCAGGTACCGGTATAATAGAACCACGGAGAGACTTCTTGATTTTAAGCAGAAGCACGCAATCGCTCGCCGTGTCATCCGTGACGCTAAACGCACTTCCTGGCGAGATTATGTCTCCACCATCACCTCTGCTTTCTCTATGAGTGCAGTCTGGAAAAAAATACGAAAACTGAGTGGTAAATATTCTCGTGACCCGGCTCCTGTTCTGCGGGTTGCCGGTGTTGATATAGCAAACCTCAGGGGCTCCATCTATGCCCCTAGTTTCTTTCCTCAAAGTCTTCCAGAGAGTTAGCACCCTTGGACTTTTCTTCTCTCAGAGAAGAACAGTATAATGTGCCTTTTACACTTCAGGAACTGGAGGCAACACTCTCAGCTTGCCGATCATCGGCAGCTGGGCCCGACGACATTCATATTCGTATGCTACAACATTTACATCTGTCAGCCCTTGCAATCCTATTACGCCTTTTCAATCTTATTTGGTCAAAGGGAGTTCTTCCACAGCTGTGGAAATCTGCCATTGTTCTCCCTTTCCGCAAACCGGGTACTACGGGACATGAAGCCTCCCACTATCGTCCCATTGCTCTTACCAGTGCAGTTTGCAAAGTGATGGAACGCCTGGTAAATAGACGTTTAGCTTGGTGTTTAGAGACACACAACAGTCTCTCCACTCGTCAATATGGTTTTCGTAAGGGCCGTTCTACCATAGACCCCTTACTACGCTTTGATACGTATGTTCGTAATGCCTTTGCGAATAACCACTCAGTAATTGACATATTTTTTGACCTTGAGAAGGCATATGACACAACTTGGAGGTATAATATTTTGGCCCAAGCCCACTCCTTAGGCCTTCGAGACAATCTACCATTTTTCCTTAAGAACTTTTTAAATGACAGACATTTCGTGTTTGGGTTAATAATGTGCTCTCCCTGGACTTTATCCAAGCTGAAGGTGTCCCCCAGGGATGTGTTCTGAGCACAACACTTTTTCTTTTTGCTATAAATGATTTGGCCTCTAGTCTTCCATCAAATATTTGGTCAGCACTTTATGTTGATGACTTCGCTATTGCTTGTGCAGGCGCTGACTGTCACCTCATTACAGTTTCTCTCCAACATGCGGTCGACCGTGTTTCCAATTGGGCCACCACACATGGGTTTAAATTTTCCAGTACCAAAACTCACCAAATTACTTTCACTAGATGCTCTGTCATCTCTGATCATCCTTTGTACCTCTATGGCTCCCGTATCCCTGAACGTGATACAGTCAGGTTTCTAGGCCTCCTCTTTGACAGTAGGTTATCCTGGAAACCTCACATTACTTTTCTGAAGGCAACTTGTCACAGCCGGCTGAACCTTCTTGAAACCCTTGCTCATCTTTCATGGGGAGCTGATCGTCGAACTCTCCTTCGCCTACATTCTGCCCTCATTTTATCAAAACTTGGTTATGGTGACCAGATCTATTCAGCGGCCTCTCCTGCTACTCTCTCTAGCCTTAACCCCATTCATCACCAAGGATTACGCTTATGCCTTGGTGCTTTTCGCTCTTTCCCTGTTGAGAGCCTCTATGCAGAAGTGAACGTTCCATCCTTATCCGATCACCGTGATGCCCATTGCCTTTGCTACTATGTACGCTCTCATGATCTCTGCAATCCTTCCAATTATAGAATGGTCACCGATATTAGTAGACATTCTTTATATGTTCGCCGCCCCTGTTTGCTCTGTCCCTTCTCCCTTCGCCTACATTCGCTCTTGTCTTCTCTTCAATTACAACCTCTCTATGTTCATGTAGCATCTCACTTTTCCCTACCCCCCTGGGAAGTTCCAGCTGTTCGAGTCTGTTCTTTCTCACTCCCTTGCTCGAAAGCCCAATTGTCTACGGTAGCTTCCCGCTCTCTTTTTCTTGACCACTTCCACTCTCATTCTCATGCCATTGCAGTGTACACAGATGGCTCTAAGTCTTCTGACGGTGTAGGATTCGCAGCATTGTTTCCGAACAGCATCGTACGAGGGCATTTACTATCTTTGGCTAGTATCTTTACTGCTGAATTGTATGCCATTCTTGCAGCACTTATCCGTAATGCATCTATGGCTATGTCATCATTTGTGGCTGTTTCAGACTCCCTTAGTGCTTTACAGGCTATACAGAAATTTGATACACCTCATCCCTTAGTCCCCCGTATCCATTTATGGCTATGCCGCATCTCTTCCAAGCATAAAGATATTGTTTTTTGTTGGGTCCCTGGTCATGTTGACGTACAGGGCAATGAACAGGCAGACACTGCTGCGTGGTCAGCAGTGCATGACCTACCAGTTTCATGTAGAGTTGTTCCATTTACGGACTATTTTGCTGCAATAGCTACCCACCTTCACACCCATTGGTAACAACGTGGGTCTACTCTTCTCGGAAACAAACTTCAATCTATTAAACCGAGTATAGGTTACTGGCCGTCTTCTTGTCACCACTGTCGAGGTTGGGAGACTACTCTCTCCCGTCTTTGCATTGGCCATACTCGTCTTACTCATAGTTATCTCATGGAGAGGAGCCCTGCTCCTCTCTGTGAGAATTGTCGGGTTCCATTGTCGGTTAGCCACATTCTGTTAGACTGCCCACTTTATCAACGAGCATGCAGAATATACCTCCAACGTCGTCTTCGCTCCACTGCTCTCTCTTTACCTTCCCTTCTCGCTGATGGACCCACCTTTCATCCGGACTCTCTCATTGACTTTTTGACAACAACTGACTTACTTCACAAACTCTGATGATACCTTCAGCCCTTTCTACCTCAATCTCTTTCTGCCCTCTACCCCCTCACTATCCCCTGCCCCACTGTTTTCTGTAACCTACTGATCATCCCTCCCCCCTTCTACCGCCCAATACCCTCGCTTCCTTCCCTACCCTGCAGCGCTGTATAGCCCTTGTGGCTTAGCGCTTCTTTTTTATTATAATAATAATAATACTGACCCCAGGAGTCAACCCGCGGCTAATTGGCTACTCTGAATCACTCAGTGATTGGCTCTAGGTATGAGTGGCTCAGCAGGTTCCCTGACTCAAATATCTGCATGCTTCTTAGGTGAGATATATTGGCAGCATAGACCACACTGTGAAGTGCACTCCTTTTTGAAGTAGCAAGCTAAGTATCAGTTTTGTGCGTCATTCTGTTTGTCGTGTAATTATTTCCATATTTTGTGCAATCCAATTTTTAAAATAAATAATAGTTAGTGAGTGTAAAACTCTTTCTAGATCGGTAAAATGTCTCGTGATGCTTCACACATTTTGAGATGAGGCAATGGATTGGACATAGCGCCCTAAATTATTTACTGGATTCAAAACGGGTCGAACATTATTTGAGAATGGTGAACACTCTAGTCGTCGATCAACTTCAAAAACAGATACCAACATTGATAAAGATCGACGTTTGAATATCCAAAACAATGAAAATGCTGTGGAAATATCTTATGGGTTGTATCTTAAATGAAATTTCGAATGTGCGACGAGTGGCTGTGAAATTTGTGCCCTTCTTTTTCCTCATGACCAGAAAGATCTTCATATTTTGGCCAAAAACTACATGGCAATCAATCCCCTCTCTACCTGCTCTTATGATCTTGTCCTCTGTGATTTCTTCCTGTTCCCAAAAGTAGAAATGGAACTCAAAGAGTGGCATTTTAACGACGCAGCGGAGATTCAAGCAAAATTGCAGGTCACGCTAGAAACTGTTAGTAAAAGACTTACAGGTACGAGAGATTAACGTAAACTTTTTGATTTCACCTTATACAGTGTGCTGGGGTTATGGGATTACAAGGATACCTTTCCTTTGAGTGAGGTACAGGCTGTAAATAAGGGATTCACAGGAATCCTCGAACCTTGGTTTGAGATAAAGGGAGCTAAATTTATGGAATACAAGGGATACAATGTGCGATGGTTAAGGTATAGAGTGCTGAGCTTAAGGGATACCCAGATTCATTTGCATTCTTTGAAGAACAGCATGCTGGCGTTATGGTATTACTGTGATACCTTTCGTAATTTGACGTTCAGAATAAGGTTCTGGGATTATCAGGATTCCTTTTTTGTGGGTAGCTGCGGTATGGGGTGGTGGGGTTGAGGTACAGGGCTACAGGAATCCTGGGATACTCTTGTTTGGATAGAGATACAGAGAATTGTGATAAGCAAAGTTGTGTGATACCTCAAGCTTGGAGGTCTTACGTTAGTGTAATGGAGACAACATCAAATGAAGTTTTATGGACATTCTCATTTTTTTATCTTTTGCTCAACCAAAACAAGAAAATGAAGGATAATTTTATCATATCATATTTTTCTTTACACTAGTGTGCTCTATTAAATCCCTTAACATATGAGAATAACTTATGTAAGTTTCGTTAAGATCACACAAGAGTTGCCTGTCGGCGCCTCATGTCTGATCTTAACGACAAAAACGGAAAAAGTAAAAAACAAATTCCATACCTTGCTCTGAAGTTTTCTTGCATTGGTTTTCCTACGCTCTTTGGATAGCCGGTTTCCCATTTTCACTTCTGGTCAATCAAGGGCATTCTACGTCTCTCCAGCTAAGTGGCAGTGGCATCCACGCGCTTCCTGTAGGACAAAAATGTAAACACTTTCTGCTTGGCATCCTCCAGAGCAGTTTTTCGCCTTGTGTTATGCTCATATATTCTCAATTTTTACTACTCTACAATGTTAGAAAATACTTGCTTCAATTTCTAATGTCAAAATGAATGTGTGGCATGTCTTGATATATAACTGATATATATGTGAGGCATTATATGACTGCACCATGCAGCTGAAAACAGATGGCAAGGTAAATGGCCACCAAATATGATTGCATGCCCAGAAAGGGTTAACTTAGTCAATGCAATAAATAAATATTTATATTTTTATAGTAGTAGTAGGTTGGTAGACATCAACCACCCAGGGAAGTACTACCGTCCTGCCAGATGACTGTGAAACAGAAACCTGTAACTGTTTTGTATGATGGTAGGATTGCTGGTTTCTTTTTCTGTCTCATAAACACGCTAGATAACAGAGATATCTTGCTACTCCTACTTACACTTTGGTCATACTTCACAGACACGCACATGCATATATATATATATATATATATATATATATATATATATATATATATATATATATATATATATATATATATATATATATATATATATATATATATATATATATATATATATATATATATATATATATATATATATACATACATCTAGGTTTTTCTACTTTTTCTAAATAGCTCTTGTTCTTCTTTATTTCTTTTATTGTCCATCGGGAAGTGGAAAAGAATTTTTCCTCCGTAAGCCATGCGTGTCGTATGAGGCAACTAAAATGCCGGGAGCAATGGGCTAGTAACCCCTTCTCCTGTAGACATTTACTAAAAAAGAGAAGAAGAAAAACTTTATAAAACTGTGATGCTTAAATGTGCGTGGATGTAGTGCGGATGACAAGAAACAGATGATTGCTGATGTTATGAATGAAAACAAGTTGGATGTCCTGGCCCTAAGCGAAACAAAGCTGAAGGCGGTAGGGGAGTTTCGGTGGGGGGAAATAAATGGGATTAAATCTGGAGTATCTGAGAGAGTTAGAGCAAAGGAAGGGGTAGCAGTAATGTTGAAGGATCAGTTATGGAAGGAGAAAAGAGAATATGAATGTGTAAATTCAAGAATTATGTGGATTAAAGTAAAGGTTGGATGCGAAAAGTGGGTCATAGTAAGCGTGTATGCACCTGGAGAAGAGAGGAATGCAGAGGAGAGAGAGAGATTTTGGGAGATGTTAAGTGAATGTATAGGAGCCTTTGAACCAAGTGAGAGTGTAATTGTGGTAGAGGACCTGAATGCTAAAATAGGAGAAACTTTTAGAGAGGGTGTGGTAGGTAAGTTTGGGGTGCCATGTGTAAATGATAATGGGAGCCCTTTGATTGAACTTTGTATAGAAAGGGGTTTAGTTATAGGTAATACATATTTTAAGAAAAAGAGGATAAATAAGTATACAAGATATGATGTAGGGCGAAATGACAGTAGTTTGTTGGATTATGTATTGGTTGATAAAAGACTGCTGAGTAGACTTCAGGATGTACATGTTTATAGAGGGGCCACAGATATATCAGATCACTTTCTAGTTGTAGCTACACTGAGAGTAAAAGGTAGATGGGATACAAGGAGAATAAAAGCATCAGGGAAGAGAGAGGTGAAGGTTTATAAACTAAAAGAGGAGGCAGTTAGGGTAAGATATAAACAGCTATTGGAGGATAGATGGGCTAATGAGAGCATAGGCAATGGGGTCGAAGAGGTATGGGGTAGGTTTAAAAATGTAGTGTTAGAGTGTTCAGCAGAAATTTGTGGTTACAGGAAAGTGGGTGCGGGAGGGAAGAGGAGCGATTGGTGGAATGATGATGTAAAGAGGAGAAAAAGTTAGCATATGAGAAGTTTTTACAAAGTAGAAGTGATGCAAGGAGGGAAGAGTATATGGAGAAAAAGAGAGAGGTTAAGAGAGTGGTGAAGCAATGTAAAAAGAGAGCAAATGAGAGAGTGGGTGAGATGTTATCAACAAATTTTGTTGAAAATAAGAAAAAGTTTTGGAGTGAGATTAACAAGTTAAGGAAGCCTAGAGAACAAATGGATTTGTCAGTTAAAAATAGGAGAGGAGAGTTAATAAATGGAGAGTTAGAGGTATTGGGAAGATGGAGGGAATATTTTGAGGAATTGTTAAATGTTGATGAAGATAGGGAAGCTGTGATTTCGTGTATACGGCAAGGAGGAATAACATCTTGTAGGAGTGAGGAAGAGCCAGTTGTGAGTGTGGGGGAAGTTCGTGAGGCAGTAGGTAAAATGAAAGGGGGTAAGGCAGCCGGGATTGATGGGATAAAGATAGAAATGTTAAAAGCAGGTGGGGATATAGTTTTGGAGTGGTTGGTGCAATTATTTAATAAATGTATGGAAGAGGGTAAGGTACCTAGGGATTGGCAGAGTGCATGCATAGTTCCTTTGTATAAAGGCAAAGGGGACAAAAGAGAGTGCAAAAATTATAAAGGTATAAGTCTGTTGAGTACACCTGGTAAAGTGTATGGTAGAGTTATTATTGAAAGAATTAAGAGTAAGACGGAGAATAGGATAGCAGATGAACAAGGAGGCTTTAGGAAAGGTAGGGGGTGTGTGGATCAGGTGTTTACAGTGAAACATATAAGTGAACAGTATTTAGATAAGGCTAAAGAGGTCTTTGTGGCATTTATGGATTTGGAAAAGGCGTATGACAGGGTTGATAGGGGGGCAATGTGGCAGATGTTGCAGGTGTATGGTGTAGGAGGTAGGTTACTGAAAGCAGTGAAGAGTTTTTACGAGGATAGTGAGGCTCAGGATAGAGTATATAGGAAAGAGGGAAATTATTTCCCAGTAAAAGTAAGCCTTAGAGAAGGATGTGTGATGTCACCGTGGTTGTTTAATATATTTATAGATGGGGTTGTAAGAGAAGTAAATGCAAGGGTCTTGGCAAGAGGCGTGGAGTTAAAAGATAAAGAATCACACAAAGTGGGAGTTGTCACAGTTGCTCTTTGCTGATGACACTGTGGTCTTGGGAGATTTTGAAGAGAAGTTGCAGAGGTTGGTGGATGAATTTGGTAGGGTGTGCAAAAGAAGAAAATTAAAAGTGAATACAGGAAAGAGTAAGGTTATGAGGATAACAAAAAAGATTAGGTGATGAAAGATTGGATATCAGATTGGAGGGAGAGAGTATGGAGGAGGTGAATGTATTCAGATATTTTGGAGTGGACGTGTCAGCGGATGGGTCTATGAAAGATGAGGTGAATCATAGAATTGATGAGGGGAAAAGGGTGAGTGGTGCACTTAGGAGTCTGTGGAAACAAAGAACTTTGTCCTTGGAGGCAAAGAGGGGAATGTATGAGAGTATAGTTTTACCAACGCTCTTATATGGGTGTGAAGCATGGGTGATGAATGTTGCAGCGAGGAGAAGGCTGGAGGCAGTGGAGATGTCATGTCTGAGGGCAATGTGTGGTGTGAATATAATGCAGAGAATTCGTAGTTTGGAAGTTAGGAGGAGGTGCGGGATTACCAAAACTGTTGTCCAGAGGGCTGAGGAAGGGTTGTTGAGGTGGTTCGGACATGTAGAGAGAATGGAGCGAAACAGACTGACTTCAAGAGTGTATCAGTCTGTAGTGGAAGGAAGGCGGGGTAGGGGTCGGCCTAGGAAAGGTTGGAGGGAGGGGGTAAAGGAGGTTTTGTGTGCGAGGGGATTGGACTTCCAGCAGGCATGCGTGAGCGTGTTTGATAGGAGTGAATGGAGACAAATGGTTTTTAATACTTGACGTGCTGTTGGAGTGTGAGCAAAGTAACATTTATGAAGGGGTTCAGGGAAACCGGCAGGCCGGACTTGAGTCCTGGAGATGGGAAGTACAGTGCCTGCACTCTGAAGGAGGGGTGTTAATGTTGCAGTTTAAAAACTGTAGTGTAAAGCACCCTTCTGGCAAGACAGTGATGGAGTGAATGATGGTGAAAGTTTTTCTTTTTCGGGCCACCCTGCCTTGGTGGGAATCGGCCCGTGTGATAAAAAAAAAAATTATAAACTGCAGATATGCATTCAGTAACTATTTGAGTTAAGACACATGTACAACATCTGGTTACCTTTATCATAGACGTTTCGCCACCCAGTGCCTTTATCAATACAGATTCTAGGACATAATTAGAAAACAGTAGAACTATATACAAAAGATGAGGTAATCAGTCCCTCAGCCTTCGAGCTTGTGCTGAGAGCACCGTGGTCGTAGAGATTCTGGGGCATTGACTGATTTATGACCAGAGTCTTTGGTAAGATGGGTAATGAAGAAGGATGGGTAAGGATGGAAATATTGGAAAAGGGTGGGAGAGGGGGAGAGAGGTAGGATATAAAAGGTAAGTGGCCCAACCACTTTGGTGTAATTTAAAAAGTGTATGTGAAATAATAAAATATTCTTGAAGGGGTATAATACTAACCCATCAGAGTCACATAGATATAACAGATATATAAGTACATGACTCTGAATTGGTAGTAAATATACAAGTTGCAATTGCTTTTTTTTCGATTGCACAACGGATATTTAAGCGACAATGAAGGCAATAATTTTCTGGCAAGTTCATAAAGAATTAATTTTCACATCAGCTTCTTACGAGGTGGTGTCCCGCCATAGTAAATGTACCATAATTTTAACAGTAGAATGTTGTACTAGATATCTCCCTAATTGTGGGCGATGGTTTTCTCAGTAAACATAGAAGGGTTCTGGTGTTACCCAATCATCTTCGTCTCCAGGGAGGTTGCTCAAGATCATTGGTCAATGGTAATCATCTTTATGGATAAAACAACGGGCCCTCTGTGTGAGAGTCATTCTTTGAGTCCTGTGAGAAGGAGTATTGATGATATAATCCGTGGTATTTTCAACTTGGAGAGGATGTTCTCTATCTGGCATGTAGAGTTCCTGCATTGTATAGGGTTGTTTCTTCTTCAGGGTGTCAAGACGTAAATTTATGGCAATAATATCTTGTTGTACATGTAAATCTGCCATTTTAACTATGTCTCTCCTCCTTGTGCCCGTAATGAAGCGGAGAGCTCTGTTCTGGACCCATTGCAACCGTATCATGTTGGTCTTTGTTGTTAATGACATTGGGACATATTGGTATTCGAGTATAGGTCTTATTATCATTTTATACAGATGTTTTTTGACATGTTGAGGGGCTTGATTGAATCGAAAGAGACTGTTAAGACCGGCTTTGGCTATGTTGATCTTTTCATTTACATGAGATGTTGAGTGGAGCAGCCTGTCTATTTCATATCCCAAGATCTTGTTAGGGTTTCTAATGGCTACAGGTATACCTCTGATGGAGATGCCCCCTTTATCTTCGATGGTTGATGCAAAACATCCTATCGTGCTAACAAGGACTTTGTCAGGATTAGTCGCAATTCTCCATTTCTTTTCCCAGTTAGATGTTCGACGAAATTCAATATTCATTTTTTCTATGACTCTCTCATACTTGTATTTTCCTGTTACAGGAGTTGATTAGACGACATGGATAACATCATCTGCAAATTGCGTTATAATTGTGTCATTAAACTCTGGTTGAGAAAGGTCATTCACATAAACGTTGAATAAAATTGGACTAAGACAAGAACCTTGTGGGACACCAGCTGTTGGTATAAAAGACTCTGTCGACCTGCCGTGAAAGGTGGGAATGATTTTCCGTTGAGTTAAGAAGTTATATTTTAATCTGAGAAAAGTCCAGTCTGGTAGGTCAATAAGTTTGTATATAAGACCATCATGCCATAAGCTATCAAAAGCTTTATGAACATCTCTGGTGGCAATTAGGGCAAGATTGCCCTGATGTTTTAGACTTGCTACAGTATCGAAAATAATATTTATTGCATTATTGGTACCTCTATGTGTTCTAAAGCCAAATTGTTTTTCAATGAAAAGGTGATTAAACTCCTCATAGTAGTTCAGTCTGTTGGAAATGATCTTCTCAAGAACTTTTCCAGTGACTTCAAGTAGAGATATAGGTCTATAGTTCCCTGGTTGATGGATGCCTTTATTAGGCTCAGCAAGAAAGATCATCCAAGCAGTCTTAAAAACCACTGGAAAATGTCCTGAGGCCAAGATGGCATTAAAGATATTAACCAAAGACTGTTTACAATTTCTGGGTAGGAACTTTATTTGTTTCATTGTTATTCCAGAGAGGCCAGGGGTTCTATTTCGCATTCTTCCAATAACCTGACTCATCTCGAGTAATGTAATAGGTCTAGTAAGCGGGTGGGTATCTTCAAGAGTTGATGTATCGATGGAAGGTAGTGGTTGTAGATCATCCAAGTTCTCATCTCTCCATTCATTTACCAACTGATAGTGATTATTGCTAAATTGACGACTGTTATTGTGGGAGATAATTTTCTCCCATACATCACCCCTCAAATTAGCCTGGTCCTGTGGATCAAGTTTAATCTCAACATCTTCATCATCCTCATCAGTGAAGGTATGAATTAGGTAGATAGGAGCCTTGTGCTTTGCCCCTAAAAGTTGTCGAATCTTACTCCAAAATTTTGCTGGCTCACGTTTATACTGATTAGCTTGGAGAGCTAGCAATTTCCATAAGTCACGTTTGTGATGACTAATCATGTCAATTAATTCTTGCCTCAATCTATGCAATGTAGCTACTGGTGGTTGTCGCGTTTGAAGATGCCTTCGACATTCTGCTTGATAATTTCTCAAAGCGTCTTTAATTTCCCTCGTAGGTTTATATTGTTGGTAGATCTTTGTGGAAGCTAGCTGGCAAGTTGCATTAGTAGCATCAATTATTCGATTATGCAGGGACCTGATTGCATCTTCAATTGCAGTGGAAGGTTGATTTTCCAGCGACACAATTTCATCTTCACCCAGATATGCCCTGAAGGGGTCAAATCCTAAGGTGTTAAGATTGGGTTTAGGAGTTACAGGTATTCTAAATGGAGAAGTTTGTAGTTGTATTATAACAGGGATATGGTCAGATCCTACGTTTCCACCAGGAGATATACGACAATGAAAGATGTCACAGTCTCTGTTTGTCAGGACTATATCTGGTGTTCCTGGATGAGGACCGATGTACGATTTAAAGAATGGGCCTTGAAATGACAAGTTTTTGGCTGTCATGATATTAAATAGTTGTTTTCCTTTCAAGTCACCCAGTGGATTACCAGCTCCACAGTTAAAGAGGGCAGAGTGATGAGCATTAAAATCTCCCGCTAAAATTGTTGGAATATTTCTGCTTAATATCCTATGTAGAGGAATTGACTATATATTGTTGTCTCGGGGGAAAATATCCAGTTGCTATCACTAGTTGGCCATGAGACGTCGTCATTTCTATTGCAAGAATATTACCTTCATCAACATGAATATTTTTAAATATATAGCCTAATTTAACTATGATGGCTACACCACTATAGGGTCCTCTCGATTTCTCCACAGTAGAGTAACCACGTAATTTAATATGTTGATCAACTCTTGCAGCTGTCTCGTTCAAGAGTATAACATCGGGATTGTAATTATGTAGTTCAACTTCAAGGAGGTAACGGTTATTAATGAAATGTTGAACATTCAGTTGAAAAATTGTAATCCCCATTATTTCTTGCACTTCGCACGTGTACTGCGGTCTGAACGCCTGCAAGTAATGTCATGTTTGGTATCCACACTATTCCTGCTGGACTCGTCAAGGGGAGGAGGGAAGTTCTGCGTAGTTGCTTGTGTATTGAAAGTGTCATCATCTTCACTAGAGGTGGTAATATTAACAGAATCATTAGAATCATTAGAGTCAACATCAGAAAACTGAGGTATGATATTCCCAGTTTCAGGAAGCAGAGGCTCGTGAGAGTTAATGGGAGACTGTGGAGGCTCCAAGGGAAAATTTGGTAGGCCATGTGAATTACCCTGGGAAAGTTCCTGTTCATCAGGATCAGCTGCAATAGCGGAAAAGTAAGCACCAATCTCTGGGGCATCGTTAGGGCCAGGTATTGACTCATCGGGTTGAGGGGAGTTGACAACTTGGTTATGCGAGGTGGTTGATCATTGGACAAGGGATGACTTAGGCTTATTTGTAGAAGTAGAGTAGGGTACATACTTCTTGTTATGAGAAGGCTGGGCCATAATCTCCTTCACATTATCTGGGATAGTGATGGGAGTGATCCCATTAGCCATTAACAAATCATTTAACATCTTAGAGCAGAGTTGAATGTCACCACCTGCTATGTCTTTGGCCATCATATACATTAGTTGCGCTCTCGTCAAATCCCCGGCTGAGGATACCTGAGACATGGGAGGTGAGGTTGAACCTTGTTGCGTTTGTGTATGTTGTAGGTGAGGGTTAGTTTGGGGCACTCCAAGAGGGGCAGAATTCCAAACATTGGAACCAGTGGAAGAGACCTGAGGAGTCCCACTAGATCCAGGCAAAGCTGGGAAGGAAGTTTGGGACATTGTTGGAGGTGCATCGTGAGTGTTCTTAGAATTGGACACTTTCTTAGCTTCTAGAATTTTCTGCATTTCCTTTTTCCTTTCGGGACAGATGGCAGAAACAGAATGATGTTTTCCATTGCAGAGGACACACTTGGGTTTAGTTTTGTTATTACAATCTTTATAAGAATGTTGGCCAGAGCATATGATGCAAATCAGTGATTGGCTACTGCTTTTGTTGGTGGTATGACTAAATGCGTAACATTTGTAACATTGTGTAACACTGACAAACCGCTCAAGAGAGATTTGGTCAGGTGTACATCCTATGCCAAAACATTTGAAGCCATTTTGACACACTAGTTTGGCTTCTTCAGGTGTCTCAAGTATTAATTTTAATGTTTCCAGTTTGTTGCCAGGTTTAGAACATTTATGTGCTTGGACAGCATGAAATTCTGAATTCTCTGCATTAAAGGCAGCAAGAAGTTCATTTACTGTGATATCTCTCATGATGCTATTAATTCTGGCAACAAACACAGTTCTCTGAGCTTGATAGCTTTCAAGTGCAATTAGGTGGATACCAAAAGTCTTCAGTTTTTCCAGGACTTCCTGCTTAAGCAGTTGAAGTAACTCTTCTTCAGAAGAGAGGAGAAGTACTACCCCAGTGAGAGTTGTAAAAACATCCACTGGAGCAACAGTTGAATTTGAGCAAATACATGCTAGAATTTCTTTCACCGACTTCTGATTGTCATCAACCCGTAATTTTACTCTTATCCTCGCCATGATGTCCAGGAAGGTACATCTGGCACATAAGTTACTTTAACTTAGTCTAAGTGTTAGACTAAGTGTTAGTCTAACATCCTATTTCAGCTGACTTATGAAGGTCAGCCCCTAAGATAGCCTACCCTCGTGTGGTGAGGGGAAAAGGGCCCAAGGCAAAGATCGGCCGGATTTTAAAAAACCACACGGGCTACCGGATGGTCAAAATGCCTTGTGTTAACTCGCCAAAGCGAAGTTGCCGAAAAAGAAGAAGAAAGGAAAGTCAGTCAGAAGGATAGCAATGTAAGTAGTGTGTTAGTGTGTGGGCCAGTGTAGATGTTTGTGTGAGGGGAGGATGGGGAAGGATGGGGGGATGGGGAAGAGAGGGGTGAACAAGCAAGCAAGTCACCGCCTTACCCTCTTGATGGGATCGGGCTCGAAGTGACTGCAAGCAAGTTTCCTCTCAGCTCTGGTCAAGGACACCTCAGGATAACCCAAGCAAAATCTCGAGTAACAGTGTTCAGAGTTGCTCTGCTCGAGAATTACTCAGGATAATTGAAGAGCAGGAACGACGACGTCTTCTCTCCACGGCGGCTGGACAGCTTCCTGTCTGTCTGTGTGTCGAGTGTCGTGTGTCTGTGTCGTGTCTGTGTATCATTCTTAGGCAAAGGCAAGGAGACTGGCGTTTATATAGGCGTCAGTGGTTAGGGACGCGTAGTAGACGATTACCTCATGTTTTGTATATAGTTCTACTGTCTTTTAATTACATCCTAGAATCTGTATTGATAAAGCCACTGGATGACGAAACGTCTACAGTAAAGATACCCAGATGTTGCCCATGTGTCATAACTTTCATACTGTCGGTATTTCATACCTTTCTTGAACAACTATTTGAGTGTGTTCAGGTTGTTTTATTGTCCTTGTAGATCCCTCACGAGTGGTTTTATGGTTCTGCCTCCCGGATGATATCGAAATATTTCTGTTTCTGATTTCAGCGAGTCTGAACCAGAGCCTAATGACAGATTTGCGAATTTACTATTTTCACTAAGGTATCTGAGAAGGTAGATAATGATAATGAAAATTATATTGCGTAAGGCCTTGGATAGAGTTAAACACCGAATTTGCTGAGTAAAGTTGAGGCTAATGTAAAAGGAGAATTTTTCCTTGATGGAGTTGTAGTTGTCAGAGGCAACAATAATTCTGTGCAAATGTGGAGAAAACAGAGTTGGGACGTGTCACAAGCGGTGTTCAAATATACCTAAGCGACATAAGTGTGGGAATAAGTAGGAACATAAGCAAGTTTGTCGTACCAAAATGGGCCGTCTGAATCTGAGAATGACACTAGAGTCATCAGGTAATTTTCTACTCTGTGTATCGTTGTTCAGGCCTCATTTAGATTATGATGCTCAGGTCTCATCATTGTATAACAGAATGGATATAAATTAGCTGGAAATCGTGCAGAGAAGGTTGACAAAGTTAATCAACATATCAGAAAGCTTTCCTACAGAACAGAACAGAAGGGACGCACAGGTAAAGACCCATGTGGGGCGAGTGGAAAGTGAGGATAGTTGAAGAATAGATGATGGAAAAAAAAAGAATTTTAGAGAAAGGAAAAGTTTCGGGGCTAGACCCAACAGCAAAGGCATTGTAAAGCATTATGTAAGACATGTGCTGTTGCTCATCATCATCTCTCCTCCTCAGCAAGACTGGTTGTGCAATTCAGTAAGAGGTCGGACTCCGTGGTGGCCCCAAACGACGGAACTGCACCGCAGTTATGGCATTTAAAAAGAGAGTGTGTAAGGATATCTGGATGAGCAAGATTAATGGAAGATTAAGTATGAAGAGGTGGAAGAACAGGGTCGTAAAGAGCTCTGAAGAGTTTTTGAGGACTGTGAAGGCGTCTGATAGTTTCGTTAAGAAAAGAAATCCAGTAGTCATGGTGTGTCTCATGTCTGTCGCTGAGTGTTTTCCAGAACACATTCAAAGCCGGCATGCCAGTCCTGAGGTGGAGGGACTCGCACATGGCTAGTTCTGCCAGCTCACGCCCACCACCAAGCGCAATGCCAGGTTCTGGATACGTTGTAGTTTTAGTGCACCAGTGTTAGCAGTCAGTGTTAATTAAAGCAAGTGGGGTGTAAGTGATTAGATGTCTGATAAGAGCAGTATATAGATGGAGTATTGTGGCAGGACGTGATACTCTCAAGCTGAGAAAGTGCAATCCTCGCCACAGCTGTCATAGAGATGCGTGCTTTCATACACAACTTGGAAACAAGGTTGACTCCAAGTACGACTGTGGAAGATGTGTGTGGTATAGGTGTTAGTGAGATACTGGTTCTGAGTTCGACAGAAGCAGTTGTCTTGATACGCCATAGCAATTTACAATGATCCTGTCTACCTCGTGTTGTGTTCTGTGTGTGAGGAATCTGGTGTTTTCACGTGCTGTGAATTGTGTGACGTTGTTTGTATAAGAGATTGTGATGGTGTTATTTTATACGGTAAGCCATTTGTATAGATAATATACAGTGTGGGAGGAAGCACTGAGCCTAGAGGGACTCCTGCATGTAGGATGAAGAAGTCGGAGATATTATTCCTGAACTTTATACGCTTAGTGCGGCCATCAAGGAAATTACATAGTAATTTAGTCATACTGACCGGAAAATCAAAGGAGTTACAGATCTTATAATTTAAGCCGTCGTGGCAGACCGTGTGGAAAGCTTTCTTCACGTTCTTGGCCACTAGGGCAGTAGTACAGCCTTGGACCTTATTTATCTGCATATGGTTCAGGATGTTGATCAAAGCGTCTTGTGTAGAGCAGTGTTGTCTGAATCCAAACTGTCATTCGTTTAGTAGTTGATTAGTCTCAAGGTGAGTTCGGAGTCGTTGGTTAACAAATCGTTCTAGAGTTTTCCCTAAGATTTCTAGCAGGATTATGGACCTGTAGTTCTTAGGGTTTGTCAAGTCTTTGTCAGGCTTTGGGATGAGGGCCATAACAGATTTGAAGGAGAGAAGTATCCAGAGGCAAGAGAATCTTTGAAAAATTCTGTGATATCAGAAGAAACAGGGTGTGGAAGAGAGTCCAGAAGCACCAGGTGCTTCCTTGGGAAGACGAGTCAGAAGGGAAAATGGCATTTAGATGTGTAAAAGGAAAATTAAGAGAACGAATGGAGGAGAGGAAGTGTTCAAGCACTGCAGGGTTTGGAGGATGTGAGTGGACTATGTTTTCCCAGATGTCCTTGAAGATGTGTACAGCCTCTGCTGGGTTATTGATGTGTCTGTTATTGTGAGTGATGTGCCTGAATTCTGATCAGTTTGGGGGTCCCCTAATTTTCCGGATGAAATTTCAGAAAGTCTTGGGATAAATTAGACACATGTGCAACTCTTGGGTATCTTCCACATTGAACAAATATGACACGACCTACGACGTCTCCTGCCATACGGTTTATAAGCTGCTTCTCCGCTGATATGCCGTATTCTATTCAAGACTGATGGACTGAACACATCGACTCAAGGTTGAGGGACTGATTACCTCATTCTCCTCCTATTCTTCAAGTTTCTCCTACGTATGGACTGATGAAACCACTGTGTGGCGAAACGTTTCCTCAATAAAGATACCCAAGAGTTGCACATGTGTCTAATTTATCAACATGTCGGTTCTCTGAACCATTCATCTACAAGTCTTGGGATCCTTGATTCGTTGGTCATCTGCAGTGTCAATGAGTGTTTGCCAGTGTCTGCTGTGGTCTTCCTTCAGACTGTGGATGATATGCATCCGCAGTATAGGGAGAGTGGGTGTGATTTATAGGCCCCCTGTCCTTGACAGGGAGTGCAGTAGGCTGCTATGGGACGAAATTCATAAGGGGTCTAGATATGAAAATGCTGTATTAATGAGAGATTTTAACTTTAGACAAATTGACTGGAACAATGTAACAGGAAATATCGAGTCTAGTGACTTTCTTGATATTGTTCGGGATTGCGTTTTAAAACAGTTTGTGACAGAACCAACTAGAGGAAACAATCTGCTTGACTTGGTTCTTGCCAACAAAGAATCACTAGTTAATAATCTTGAGGTTAATGATGAGCTTGGGGAAAGCAAACACAAATCACTTAGTTATCTGGGTATTACCCAGATAACTGCAATCAAGTCTCTCTCCCAGACTTCCACTAGGCCGACTTCTTGGGATTGAGAAATTACCTGGGTGGGCTAAACTGGGATAATCTGACTATGGTAGGTGGTGTAGGTTGCCAATATGACGTGTTTCAGAGCATAGTGATAGCTGCGCAGACAACTTTTGTTCCGAGTAGGGAAATTAGATCTAATAAAAATTATCCCAAATGGATAAACAATAGATTAAAACATTTCACTGGTCAAAAGAGAGGTACATATAGGCGTATAAAAAGAGGGGTTGTGCAGTTAATAAATCAATATATTCAAATAAAGAAAGAAATTAAATAAAAGAATAAGGAAAGCGAAATGGGATTATGAGGCTAAGGTTACAAGGGATTCGAAGACTAACCCAAAAGGGATATTTCAGATATACAGTAGTAAGATTAGAGACAAGATAGGCCCACTCAAGAGTAAGTGAGGTCAGATCACTGAGAGTGATAAGGAAATGTGTGAACTTTTCAACACTTTCTTCCTCTCAGATTTTACTCAGGAAGATACTAGCAAAATTCCAGAAATAATAGATTATGTAGAACAGGATGATAATAAACTATGCACGATTGGGGGTAACTAGTGACATGGTTCTCAGACAAATAGAGAAATTAAAACCTAACAAATCCCCAGGTGTTGATGAACTGTTTGCAAGGGTTATAATGGAATGTAAAGAGGAATTTAGCATACCTTTGGCTAATCTTTTCAATATAACACTACAAACAGGCATAGTGCCAAGTGGAAAATGGCAAATGTGATACCTGTTTACAAGGCAGGTAACAAGTCCTTAGCTTCGAATTATAAACCAGTAAGCCTTACTCCACAGTGGGAAATTTTATGGAATCAATAATTGCTTCGGCAATTCGTAGCCATCTTAAAACGTATAAATTAATTAATGAATCTCAGCATGGTTTTACATAGGGGCGTTCCTGTCTTACGAATTTACTAACTCTTTTCATTAATATATTTGAGGAGGTAGATCATGATATTCAATGTGATATTTTGTATATGACTTCAATAAGGCTTTCGATAGAGTTGCTCATCAGAGGCTATTGAGGAAACTTAGGCTCACAGAATAGGAGGAGAATTTTTTTCCTAGGTAGAGGCATGGTTGACAAATAGGCAGCAGACAGTTTGCATAAATAGGGAGAAATCAGAATGGGGGCACATAAGAAGCGGTGTTCCTCAGGGGTCAGTGTTGGCCCCCTTGTTGTTCACAATGAGGAAACAGTAAGGGAGTGCTTTAAAGTACTCCAGAATGATTTGGATAGACTGATGCAGTGATCGTTGAAGAGGCTGGTGCAGTTTAATATAGCCAAATGAAAAGTTCTAAATGTTGGACAGGAAAATAACCATGCCACATATAAACAAAATAATGCAGATCTTAATATTACTGATTGCGAAAAGGATTTAAGAGTTCTGGTTAGCAGTAATCTGAAACCAAGACAACAGTGCATTAGTGTTCGCAATAAAGCTAACAGAATCCTTGGCTTCATATCAAGAAGTTTAAATAATAGAAGTCATCAGGTTGTTCTTCAACTCCATATATCTTTGGTTAGGCTTCATTTAGATTATACTGCTCAGTTCTGGTCACCGTATTACAGAATGGATATAAATGAACTGGAAAGCATACAAAGGAGGATGACAAAGTTGATCCCATGTATCAGAAATCTTCCCTATGAGGATAGACTGAGGCCCTGAATCTGCACTCTCTAGAAAGGCGTAGAATTAGGGGGATATGATTGAGGTGTATAAATGGAAAACAGGAATTAATAAAGGGGATGTAAATAACATGCTAAAAATATGTAGCCTAGACAGGACTCGCAACAATGGTTTTAAGCTGGAAAAAATCAGATTCAGGAAGGACATAGGAAAGCACTGGTTCGGTAATAGAGTTGTGGATGAGTGGAACAAATTCCCGAGTACCGTCATAGAAGCTACGATGTTGTGTAGTTTTAAAAATAGGTTAGATAAATACATGAGTGGGTGTAGGTGGCTGTGAGTTGGACCTGACTAGCTTGTGCTACTAGGTCAGATGCCGTGTTCCTTCTTTAAGTTAACGTGACCAGACCTGACCAGGTGGGAGAATTGGACCTGCCTCGCATGGGCCAGCAGGCCTGCTGCAGTGTTCCTTCTTTCTTATATTCTTATGAGGTTCAGTGTGTTTTGATTAGCGTTAAAACGGTGTCGATAGTATAGGAGCAGACGCTTTGTTCTTTCCGAAGGCCGAAAAGAATAGTGTACATAGAAGTATCTGTTGGGCACTGCTTTCTCAGTAACTTGTGTGATAGAATGTTGTATGCGTTTAGTGGAGTGTCTATGTCTGAAATAGGTCTGTTGTTATAGTTATGTATGAGGTCAATGTGATCGAGGTGTTGTCTGAAAATGTCCTAGTCTTCTTGTGAGTAAGCTGAAGTAGGGTTGACGGGAATGAAGATTTGAAGAAATATGAAGGGTGATAGGAGTTTTTTGCATTTTACTCACACGTGGTCAGTATAGGTGCACTTTGAGTAGATCTGGAGATTTGTGCAGGACTCTTTCAAGTGACCAAAACTAAGACAATTGAAGCATTAAAGTACAGGGCTGTAGTTAGGCATGAAATGTGAGGTGGAAAGAATGGCGAAGTAGTTGGCACGAATGCCGTGAGCAGAGATTCAGCCTTGGTAGGAGTGGAGCAGTACAGTAACATTGTTTCGTTCATCAGGTCAATCTTATCCGAGTCATATACTTGTAAAAGAGAATGATCCACATATTTTGCTACAACTGTGCACCTGGCCTTGAGGTTAGCAGCCCAATTGATGGTAAAACCGGCCGATGAAAGCTTGGAACGAGTCTCTTTGCAGGTATTGGTGTCATAGGAAGAAGGGTCAAGGATGACTTTAAAGCTATTAATAGTTCGAATAGAGTATTTGCCTGTCGGATGGAGCCCTTGTCCGGATATGAATAGTTCAAGAGGAGAGCACAGATGGAGGTGGGACATAAAATATATGGAGGCGCCAAGCGTTAGTTCCATGTTGTGCATGCTATGTAACTGAGAAGAATAGGCTTTCCACGCATACGCCACCTGGACAACAGCTATGGGCACTGGCCAGACGAATACTCCCACCGATGTGGGCGCAGGTCCAACCGGTCTAGAAGAAAAGGAATAATTTATAGAGAGGAGAGAAAGATGCTGGTGCTATCTAAGTGGTATAGTCAAGTCAGTCTACTGTGTGGGGACCTGTGACCACCTCAGTGAAGGGGGTTCGACTTGCCTCTCGGAAATTACTACGGCACAAAAGATAGCTAATTTTTGTCACGCCAAAAAAAGATATTGGTTTAAAAAAGAGATCAGATAAAAAATAAAATAAAATAAAGTTTTCAAAGATGCAGCCACGCTGAACTGGAGGCGAGGATGAGCATGTTAGCCAGTGAGGACATCACGTACCCAGAGGCCAGTGAGGACATCACGTACCCAGAGGCCAGTGAGGACATCACGTACCCAGAGGCCAGTGAGGACATCACGTACCCAGAGGCCAGTGAGGACATCACGTACCCAGAGGCCAGTGAGGACATCACGTACCCAGAGGCCAGTGAGGACATTATGTACCCAGAGGCCAGTGAGGACATCACGTACCCAGAGGCCAGTGAGGACATCACGTACCCAGAGGCCAGTGAGGACATCACGTACCCAGAGGCCAGTGAGGACATCACGTACCCAGAGGCCAGTGAGGACATCACGTACCCAGAGGCCAGTGAGGACATCACGTACCCAGAGGCCAGTGAGGACATTATGTACCCAGAGGCCAGTGAGGACATCACGTACCCAGAGGCCAGTGAGGACATCACGCACCCAGAGGCCAGTGAGGACATCACGTACCCAGAGGCCAGTGAGGACATCACGTACCCAGAGGCCAGTGAGGACATCACGTACCCAGAGGCCAGTGAGGACATTATGTACCCAGAGGCCAGTGAGGACATCACGTACCCAGAGGCCAGTGAGGACATCACGTACCCAGAGGCCAGTGAGGACATCACGTACCCAGAGGCCAGTGAGGACATGACGTACCCAGAGGCCAGTGAGGACATCACGTACCCAGAGGCCAGTGAGGACATCACGTACCCAGAGGCCAGTGAGGACATTATGTACCCAGAGGCCAGTGAGGACATCACGTACCCAGAGGCCAGTGAGGACATCACGTACCCAGAGGCCAGTGAGGACATCACGTACCCAGAGGCCAGTGAGGACATTATGTACCCAGAGGCCAGTGAGGACATCACGTACCCAGAGGCCACTGAGGACATCACGTACCCAGAGGCCAGTGAGGACATCACGTACCCAGAGGCCAGTGAGGACCACGTGAGGACATCACGTACCCAGAGGCCAGTGAGGACATCACGTACCCAGAGGCCAGTGAGGACATCACGTACCCAGAGGCCAGTGAGGACATTATGTACCCAGAGGCCAGTGAGGACATCACGTACCCAGAGGCCAGTGAGGACATCACGTACCCAGAGGCCAGTGAGGACATCACGTACCCAGAGGCCAGTGAGGACATCACGTACCCAGAGGCCAGTGAGGACATCACGTACCCAGAGGCCAGTGAGGACATCACGTACCCAGAGGCCAGTGAGGACATTATGTACCCAGAGGCCAGTGAGGACATCACGTACCCAGAGGCCAGTGAGGACATCACGTACCCAGAGGCCAGTGAGGACATTATGTACCCAGAGGCCAGTGAGGACATCACGTACCCAGAGGCCAGTGAGGACATCACGTACCCAGAGGCCAGTGAGGACATCACGTACCCAGAGGCCAGTGAGGACATCACGTACCCAGAGGCCAGTGAGGACATCACGTACCCAGAGGCCAGTGAGGACATCACGTACCCAGAGGCCAGTGAGGACATTATGTACCCAGAGGCCAGTGAGGACATCACGTACCCAGAGGCCAGTGAGGACATCACGTACCCAGAGGCCAGTGAGGACATCACGTACCCAGAGGCCAGTGAGGACATCACGTACCCAGAGGCCAGTGAGGACATCACGTACCCAGAGGCCAGTGAGGACATTATGTACCCAGAGGCCAGTGAGGACATCACGTACCCAGAGGCCAGTGAGGACATCACGTACCCAGAGGCCAGTGAGGACATCACGTACCCAGAGGCCAGTGAGGACATGACGTACCCAGAGGCCAGTGAGGACATCACGTACCCAGAGGCCAGTGAGGACATCACGTACCCAGAGGCCAGTGAGGACATTATGTACCCAGAGGCCAGTGAGGACATCACGTACCCAGAGGCCAGTGAGGACATCACGTACCCAGAGGCCAGTGAGGACATCACGTACCCAGAGGCCAGTGAGGACATTATGTACCCAGAGGCCAGTGAGGACATCACGTACCCAGAGGCCAGTGAGGACATCACGTACCCAGAGGCCAGTGAGGACATCACGTACCCAGAGGCCAGTGAGGACATCACGTACCCAGAGGCCAGTGAGGACATCACGTACCCAGAGGCCAGTGAGGACATCACGTACCCAGAGGCCAGTGAGGACATGATGTACCCAGAGGCCAGTGAGGACATCACGTACCCAGAGGCCAGTGAGGACATCACGTACCCAGAGGCCAGTGAGGACATTATGTACCCAGAGGCCAGTGAGGACATCACGTACCCAGAGGCCAGTGAGGACATCACGTACCCAGAGGCCAGTGAGGACATCACGTACCCAGAGGCCAGTGAGGACATCACGTACCCAGAGGCCAGTGAGGACATTATGTACCCAGGGGCCAGTGAGGACATCACGTACCCAGAGGCCAGTGAGGACATCACGTACCCAGAGGCCAGTGAGGACATCACGTACCCAGAGGCCAGTGAGGACATCACGTACCCAGAGGCCAGTGAGGACATCACGTACCCAGAGGCCAGTGAGGACATCACGTACCCAGAGGCCAGTGAGGACATCACGTACCCAGAGGCCAGTGAGGACATCACGTACCCAGAGGGCAGTGAGGACATCACGTACCCAGAGGCCAGTGAGGACATTATGTACCCAGAGGCCAGTGAGGACATCACGTACCCAGAGGCCAGTGAGGACATCACGTACCCAGAGGCCAGTGGGGACATCACGTACCCAGAGGCCAGTGAGGACATCACGTACCCAGAGGCCAGTGAGGACATCACGTACCCAGAGGCCAGTGAGGACATCACGTACCCAGAGGCCAGTGAGGACATCACGTACCCAGAGGCCAGTGAGGACATCACGTACCCAGAGGCCAGTGAGGACATCACGTACCCAGAGGCCAGTGAGGACATCACGTACCCAGAGGCCAGTGAGGACATCACGTACCCAGAGGCCAGTGAGGACATCACGTACCCAGAGGCCAGTGAGGACATCACGTACCCAGAGGCCAGTGAGGACATCACGTACCCAGAGGCCAGTGAGGACATCACGTACCCAGAGGCCAGTGAGGACATCACGTACCCAGAGGCCAGTGAGGACATCACGTACCCAGAGGCCAGTGAGGACATTATGTACCCAGAGGCCAGTGAGGACATCACGTACCCAGAGGCCAGTGAGGACATCATGTACCCAGAGGCCAGTGAGGACATCACGTACCCAGAGGCCAGTGAGGACATTACGTACCCAGAGGCCAGTGAGGACATTACGTACCCAGAGGCCAGTGAGGACATCATGTTCCCAGAGGCCAGTGAGGACATTACGTACCCAGAGGCAAGTGAGGGCATTACGTACCCAGAGGCCAGTGAGGACATCACGTACCCAGAGGCCAGTGAGGACATTACGTACCCAGAGGCTAGTGAGGACATTACGTACCCAGAGGCCAGTGAGGACATCACGTACCCAGAGGCCAGTGAGGACATTACATACCCAGAGGCCAGTGAGGACATCACGTACCCAGAGGCCAGTGAGGACATTACGTACTCAGAGGCCAGTGAGGACATCACGTACCCAGAGGCCAGTGAGGACATCACGTACCCAGAGGCCAGTGAGGACATTACGTACCCAGAGGCCAGTGAGGACATCACGTACCCAGAGGCCAGTGAGGACATCACGTACCCAGAGGCCAGTGAGGACATCACGTACCCAGAGGCCAGTGAGGACATCACGTACCCAGAGGCCATTGAGTACATCACGTACCCAGAGGCCAGTGAGGGCATCACGTACCCAGAGGCCAGTGAGGACATCACGTACCCAGAGGCCAGTGAGGACATTACGTACCCAGAGGCCAGTGAGGACATCACGTACCCAGAGGCCAGTGAGGACATCACGTACCCAGAGGCCATTGAGTACATCACGTACCCAGAGGCCAGTGAGGACATCACGTACCAAGAGGCCAGTGAGGACATCACGTACCCAGAGGCCAGTGAGGACATCACGTACCCAGAGGCCAGTGAGGACATTACGTACCCAGAGGCCAGTGGGGACATCACGTACCCAGAGGCCAGTGAGGACATCACGTACCCAGAGGCCAGTGAGGACATCACGTACCCAGAGGCCAGTGAGGACATCATGTACCCAGAGGCCAGTGAGGACATCACGTACCCAGAGGCCAGTGAGTACATCATGTTCCCAGAGGCCAGTGAGGACATCACGTATCCAGAGGGCAGTGAGGACATTACGTGCCCAGAGGCCAGTGAGGACATTACGTACCCAGAGGGCAGTGATGACATTATGCACCCAGAGGCCAGTGAGGACATCATGTACCCAGAGGCCTGTGAGGACATCACGTACCCAGAGGCCAGTGAGGACATCATGTACCCAGAGGTGTAGACAGCCTGTATTGTCAGAACACACAGCCTAGCCGTCTGTTCTGACTAGTTCACATTTCGCGGCATTTAGGTGCTGCCCTCTGTAGGCTCACCCAGGTCAGTGGGAGGCTGAGCCCATTCGCTCTCACTCCTAGGCCGACCGACTTGATAGACACAAGTGCTTCCCCTCCACGGACTGGCTCGCGGTCACTCCCTCACACTGCCCGTTGTGTACTCACTCCTATCCAATTAAAGCCAAACTAGTCCACGGCCGTATCATTGCTACCTACGCTACCCTCATCAGCACTAAACCGTTGTTCAGCAGCAAGAACAGCAATAACAGTGCTGCCAGCGGAGTCAACGGCATTGTGAGCCTCTTCAGAGTGAAGGGGTCAACACCATCGGTCGACGCCAGTCAACATCATTCATCGTCATCCAACGCCCCTGCTGGCCTAAAGAGCTATCTGTTACTTCCAGCGTCTTGACGGGGCCTGAGATAGATCTTCGTCCTAGATTTTTCTCACAAAATCTGGACATAGGCGTCACGGCGTCATCTCCAGCCTTAGCAGTCACGTGTTCACCTCATCACCCTCTCTACAGCCCTTCAACACTCTCCAGCACCATTCTCCTGCCTCCTACAGCGTCCCTACGCCCTTCTCAGCTACAAGAAGTAGAGGTGAGGTCGTTTGGTGTGTTGGCTTCGTGTGGCTCCACGCGTGACCACGAGGCAGCTCTGGGGTTGGTTGATACCCTAGTCAGCGTGTAAACATACCAGCCCTCTCTACGCAACGACATCCATCTCGCCGTCCATGTGTGTTGTGTTCTTCCCAGTTTCCTCCAAGAAGTTCTACCTGGCTTACCCACGTGGGAACCCAGTTGGCTTAGCCCCTAAGCCAGCTTAGTTCAGCCCCCACGCCGTCTACAGCAGCTCATGACTCATCATTGTGTCTACAACTACTCAGCGTCTACGTATCTCCAGCCAGTGCAGTTTTTTTTGTGTTGCCCAGTTAAATTTTTTTCTTTCCCTTGCTGTTACATTCCCAGTTCATCACCAGTTTTGTTTTTCCCCAGTGAATTGTTGCAGTAAAACTTTCTCGTCCCAGTTCAAAGTTTCACTTAAGCTTGTTTTTAGCATGTTCGAGTAGTGCAGTAAATGTTTTGTTCTCCGTGTGCTGAAGCCGCAGTCAGTCAGCGCGCCCAGACACGCTTGCCAGTGTAAACAACCCACACACAGCTGTGGCTAACGCTGAGTTAGCCACGTTTCTCTCATATCTTATACCTCCACAGAGTAACCCCGGTTTTTCCTGTTCTTCCCAAGTCCATTCTGATAATTTTTCCTACGACATTGAAGCCCCATAGCAGTGTACAAATGCTACGAGGCGTGTAGTGTTACTTGAGCATCACTGAAAGTTTCAGGACCTGCAGCACCCAGTACCTTCGTCCATCTCCTGCACTCAAAGTTAAGTAAACAGTGACTTACCTAGCATTTCCTAATATTTTGTGACATTATTTAACTGTCCTGCACCAATACAGTTACAGTTACTGAAGCCATACTTCAGTAAATTGTTCAGTTTGTCATCAGTGCACATTTTGCCACTTACCTACAGCTTCTTAAATTTTGTACATTTATTTTGCACTCCTACATTTTAAATTTCAGTATTTTATTCTGCATCTTGTTCAGTGTTAACCATTTATATAATTTACCTCTCACATACAGTTTGCAAGTAATTCCTGTGTGCTGTTATTTTGTTAGTTGCACCTGCAAGTTAGCCACAGATTGTTGACAACCCTGCACTGTTTGGTTTGTTAGTTTTTTTGTCTTTTAATAAGTGTAATCTTCAAGTACTTAAGTATTAGTTTATTCTACCTGCAGTGATACAATCTGTGCCTAGCCCATTACACTTTTCTCCTGTTTCCCCATTTATTTGCTCTACATATATTCTATGTTTTATCTGTGAATATTCACCTATGTGCATTACATTTTGCTATTTTGTATACCCAAGTCATTGAGTGTATTTTTGGGAACCTGCTTATTTACCATTAATTACCAAAATTACTTGTGAAGTTCATTAATTTTGACCTTGAGATTGTGAAATTTTTGTTTTTGCCAGTGTACACCCTGCTAACACCAGTGTACACCCTGCTAACACCAGTGTACACCCTGCTAACACCAGTGTACACCCTGCTAACACCAGTGTACACCCTGCTAACACCAGTGTACACCCTGCTAACACCAGTACACCCTGCTAACACCAGTGTACACCCTGCTAACACCAGTTAACCTTTGCCCTATTCTTGAATTTAATAATTTGCATTTTTATTAATTTTATTTTGTGTGCAATATAGCATTTCTTGATACAGTGTATTTTTTTTTCTGTGATTTTTGGCACTATCCCATACTCTGATATCTTTGCTGTGCCAACTTCCCTTTGTGCAAGTGAATTACTTTTTATTGCATTCCAATTTGCAACTGCCAGCACCTGCAATCTTTTTAAACTGTGCTTGCAGCACAGTTTAGTGTTGTGTAGTACCTGATTTATTTTAAATTTTGTGCAATTTTTGCTACCAGTGTTTACAGTTCAATTCCTTTTCATAAATATTGTTGCTAGTCTCCTGGCGAAATTATTGACCACCCTTAGCTTCCCTGTAGTTCATTCACTTGCATACATCTCTTATTTTGTGTTTCAGAGTGTACCACTATTTCCTTTTTATTGTTGTTTTGCTCAAATTGTTTCCATCACTAAGCAGTTTACCTAGTACTGTGCTGCTGTGTTCTCTCTGACTCTGTGTTGAATTGTAGCCAGTGCATACCATTTCTTGCTCTGACCTGCTTACCCTCTTTGTGACCTACTTGCATTTGAACAATTGACGTCATGACTAAGACACGCAGTGGCCGTACCGTTAGTCCAGATTCTGCTGGTGCTAGCAATGGTGCCTCAGCCAGCGTGAACACGCGGCAGGGCATCGAAGCCCCCGTGACAGTTGGTCAACTTGTGGCTCAAGCCTCGACCACCAGTGGGCCGGCTAATCGTCCATACCCGACCCTTCTTTTTGACGGTCGTTCAAATAGGTTAGAGGCATGGCTGCAGTCAGTCGAGACGACTGTTAAGGCCCTATTTGATAGTCCCATGGACGCACAGTATATTCGTGCTGCTGTTGCAGCAGTGGATCTCACCAGGGATGATATAGGTGCCGTTGTGCAGCTCAATCGCATTTGTGAGATTCAGTCTTGGGATGAGCTTAAGGAGGAATTTAGGCGTTATTTTCGGCGTAGTCGCCAGCATCTTGGCCGAATGTCAATACTGGCACGAAAGCCCCCTGGCTTGCATTTGCCGGTTTGAGCAAGCGGCATAAGATTTTACTGATGCCATCAGCTCCACTAAGTGGGTGAATGGTGACGACTGTATTAAAGCTAAAGACATCATCCCCATGCTGGCTGTAGGCATCATGCGGAGGGATGCCCCCCCTAACCTCCGGGGTGCCATTGATGCGCTAGGACTTGGCCCTCAGCACGACGTCCTGGGTGCATATGATGCCACTGACGCGATCAAGCCGCCTGCCGAGCAAGGCAAGGTTTGCTGCTTTGCGGATGATCCTATACCCATCCTTCCGGCGCCGTCCACAATGACCCCGCGGTCACAGCCGGAAGTCACTTTAGCCACTGCTGTCAGACAGCCAGCCCACAAAGTTTCTAACCCCAGTCCCACTAACACTCGCCCAAGTAAAAATATTGACCACAGTAACAACAGTCAGTCTCATACAAAAAAGCCGTCATCGACTTCCTGGACCAAGGTAAAACGTCGCTAGCAAACACCACCTCCAACCTCACCTGCTAAGAGCGTAGTGACTTGTTTCAACTGTGGCAAACGTGGGCACTACCGATCGGAGTGTTACAAACCTAAGTCCCCGCAAAGTAACCGTCACAGTCCCCACGCTCAGTATCAAAGTAACCGTAACCGTCCTCATGCTCAGTATCAAAGTAATCGTAACCGTCCCCACGCTCAGTATCACAGTAACCGTCACCGTCCCCATGCTCAGTCTCGCGAGGGAGTCTGTATGTACCACAATACTTCCAGTCATACCTCCCATGAGTGTAACAAGCTGCGACGTATGCTGTCAGCTGAGTGGAGCAAGCAGTCGGCGCGCAATGCACGTGCTAGTAGAAGCCCTTCCGCTAGTTCGGGGGAAGAGGCGCATCCGCGAAACCAGCGAAAGACATAATAACCCTGTCGGAGTCGCTGAATTCCGTCCCTGTCCGCAATGCATTCGCCGCCCTGGGCAGTGATACGCTTGCCGACAGTGAGGAAACAGAGTGTCTTGACGTTGTTGCCGAGACTCGTACCGTACCTCCCAGGTCAAGCCTCGTCAACAAGCGTCGAGCCTCAAGCAGCTGTGACTCTGGGGATTTCGTCGGCCTGTCATGCCTTCATGTTTGGTATGACAACCCGTGTGGACCGCTCGTCGAGTCCACTGTCCACCATAAGCCTGTCCAGCTTTTCCTAGATACAGGTTCGGTGGTTAACATTGTCTGCTCCACTCTTTTCCAAGACATTGGCCTTCACGCGGCCATGTTGACAGAGCCGTCTGTCATTCAGACCTTGAGAGGAGTCTCAGGTAATCCGCTGACAGTTTGTGGTCGTACAACGTTAGAATTTGCGGTTCAGGGTCACAAGCTGTCTGCAAAATTCTTAGTCGTAGATAGTATTGTTTTCCATGGTGATCTGCTCATAGGGTTCAAAACCATGGCAGACCTTAGGATCCGCTTAGATCCAGCTGAGTGGAAAGCAGAATTCAACGGAGTGGATGTGCCCTTCTGGGGCGTGCGCTTAGGATCCACTACGTGCTACTCTGTCTCAGAGTATGCACAGTGCCTGGAATCATTGGAAACCGGTGGTTTCCGTAGCACATTCTCCCCGGGGTCGGTCTCTTGTCCTGATCGACCTCGTAGTAGTGCTCGTTGCCCGTCACCTCCTGGCCATCAGCGCTTAGTTACCAGTGAAACCCAGTCTGGGGACGCCCAGTCTAACCTTCACTCCAACTCTGACGCTGTTGTAGAGAACAGCAGTTGTCAAGCCGCAGTATCCCTGTCGGCAGGCGACTGTCTGACTCGTGTCATGGCATCAGCGAGCAGAGTTACTGCTTGTACAAAGTATGACGTCACTTTGTCGGCTAACTCGCTCACTCCTGTTACGGTGTACGTGAGCAGAGCTTTTGAAGGAGACCATGTGCTGGTTGACAACGACACGTGCCGAGTCAAGGGCCTCTCCCTTGAACCATCCTTGCACACAGTGCAACGTGGTAAGTTGCAAGTCCTTGTTGTCAACATGCACAGTCGAGAATTTCCCCTGCGGAAGAATACCTCACTTGTCGACCTTGTCAGATTCCCTCTCCCGGTGAGAGTGGAGGGTGAAGCCCCAGCTGACTTCCTCGTGAGTGCAGTTCTCCCAGGCGAGTCTGCTGCTGACTCTTCCAACACCCGGCCAGTGCAGGAAGATGATCTAGCTTTGACAGATTATCCTGAAGAGGTCCCAAAACTTCTCCAGGTTCTCAATCGTGCACGTTCTGCAGTCGCACTAGATGGTGAGTCGATGGGTTTGACCCCACTGATCTCTCACCGTATTCCGCTTGACAAAGGTACTAAACCCATTTATGTACCTGCGTATCGCCTGCCACATGCGCAAAGAGTCTTCGCCGAAGAATTCATTACCTGGATGCTCCATAATGGAGTTATTGAGGAGTCCACTTCCCCGTGGAATGCTCCCCTTATTCTGGTTCCCAAGACGGAACCTGGCGCCCTGTTATCGATTAAAGGAAACTGAATGCATGTACCATCCCAGACCGCTTCCCGTTGCCAGTTCTGAACGACCTGTTGCAGAACATCGACGATAATAAGGTCTTTTCAACTCTTGATCTCCTTCAAGGGTTCTGGCAGATCCCCCTCGATGACGAGAGCAAAGAGTTGACAGCTTTCTCTACACCAACTGGTCATTACCAGTTCAGGAGGATGCCCTTCGGCTTGCACGGAAGCCCAATCACATTTGGTCATTTGATGACGACAATTTTCCGTACTCTCCTAGGTGGCACGCTCATGGTCTACCTAGATGATCTCATAGTCATGTCGCAAGATGTCCCAACACATCTCGAGAAACTTGACAGGGTATTGGACAGGCTAGCTCAGGCAAACCTTAAGGTAAAGCTCTCCAAATGTCATTTCCTCCGGAAGGAAATAAAATTTCTGGGTCACGTAGTGACTCAGAATGACATAAAGACGGACGAGTCTAAAATCTCGGCCGTGCAGAAATTCCCCAGACCCATGACAGCGGATGCAGTCCGGTCCTTCATAGGCCTGGCGGGTTTCTACCGCACCTTTATCGCAGGTTTCTCCACCATTGCTGCACCCCTGACACGCTTACTCAAGAAGGATGCCCCTTTTGAGTGGACGTGTGATCAGGAACGAGCTTTTGTCATTCTTAATAACAAGTTAACATCAGCCCCAACCCTTAGATTCCCTGATTTCACCAAGGCATTTACCTTGACGACTGATGCCAGCAAAGTTGGCATCGGTGCAGTCTTGTCACAGGAATCTAATGGTAAGCAACAGCCTATTGCCTATGCTAGCCATGTCCTTACTAAAGCGGAAGTCAATTATTCAGTGACAGAGCTAGAAGCTTTAGCCATTGTATGGGCCTTGAGTCATTTTCGGGATATCATCTATGCCTATCAAGATTTACACAGATCATCTACCCTTATTGACCCTTTTTATGAATAAGAACCTCTCGGGAAAGCATGCTCGGTGGTCGCTCACGTTCAATGACTACAACCCTGAAATTTGCTATGTCCCAGGTAAGCAAAATGTTGTAGCTGATGCCCTGTCGAGGCATATAGCATTCGTGAGTGTCGGCAACTCGTTCTCTGTTGAGGATCTCGAGAGAGCCCAACGACAGGACCCTGTGTGGTCTCCAGTCCTTCGTTTCCTGACCAAGGAGGACGTTGACCTACAGGTCAAGTCTCCCGTTCCACTGAAGGATTTGGTGGTCAACCAAAGAGTACTGTGCCGTGTTGCACAGCTAGTGGACCCCGGCAGAACCATATACCAACTGGTGATACCTGAGTCCATGATCCAGCTACTCTTAGGTTGATCCACGATGTCCCAAGTGTAGCGCACCCCGGGAAGGACCGCAGTATCAAACAGGCACGAATGAAATATTTCTGGCCTAAGATGGCAGCGGACATTGCCAAGCATGTACACCAGTGTGTTGTTTGCCTACAGCACAAGGGTACCATTACAGGTCCTAACCCCATTCTAAAGTATCCCATTACAAAGGAGCCCTGGGAGAGAACTTCTGTCGACCTGTTGACGAACTTCTCGACCTCGGAGAAGGGAAATAAGCACCTGCTTGTAATGGTAGATAACTTGATGCGGTACAGTGAATTAGTACCCATTCCTGATAAAACCGCCGAAACGGTCGCTAGTGCTTTCCGTGAGCGTGTTGTTCTTCGTCATACTTGCCCACGTGTCCTTCTGTCAGACAATGGGTCTGAGTTTATAAATGGCATAATGCAGGATCTTTGCTCCAGATTTAACATTCACCAAGCGCCAGTAGCTCCACGCCACCCGGCGAGTAATGGTCTTGCTGAACGTACAAATCGCAAAGTCCTGGAGGTGCTCAGGGTAACCGTTAACCCAAGTTGTACTACATGGGATGAGGCTATCCCAGATGTTCAGTGTACATTAAATTCCTCCCTCAACAGCTCGATCGGTGAGACACCTCATTTTGCTTTGTATGGCTATGACAAGCGCTTACCATATGAAATTCTGTTTGCTCCACCTAGACCTACTTACAATACTGATAACCCCAGTGTAGTAAAGATGCAGACAAAGCAGCTTGTCTTCCAGCGGGTATGAGAGAACCTTATGAAAGCTACTGATAGGTTCATGTCTGAACGCAATGTCCACGCCAAGGAAAGCAAAGTGAAACCAGGTTGCAAAGTTATGTTGCTCAACCCAGCGCAAACCCCAGGTATGCACAAACTTGTCCCAAAATTTGTGGGTCCTTACCATGTCCTGCGACAGCTCCATGGCAATAAGTTCGAGGTGAGGGAGATTGCTACGGAAACTATTAAGGAAGCCCACCTTGATCACATGAAGTATGTGGACCATGTGCAGGCCGAAGCAGAGCTGGAGTCGCGTGCGTTGCAACGCCACAATCAGACCAATGCTAGGGACAACCCGTCTATCCCTTCTCCCATTACTACTGTTACAGAAGACAGCCCAGTAAGGCTCCATACTTATGGCCTGCGACCCAGGACAACTGTACATTTCTGTGACATTGACGTACCTACTGACTTGTCTGACTCCTATGCTAGTTATGCTAATTGTTTGCTTGCAGAAATTGGTATAAATGCACACACATTGTATAGCTAGTCGATAATGGAGTCAGGGTGGACAACATCATGTAATTATGTAAATACTTTTAGAAGGGTACCCAGAGTGTAATGAATTCCATGGATATAGTATTATTGTAGTTATGTGCACCCAGTGTTTTTATAACAAAAAAAAGCCTGTGTTACGGCCAGGGCAGTGCTGCCCTCTGAGTCACATGTCACACCTTAGGAAATGCTACTGTCAGTCATTGTTTGCAGATGTGAGGGTGCAACAACGTTCGTAGACGAGTGGTCAACTGATGTTCAGCCCTGCGGACAACCTGTATATAGAAGATTTTAGTTCCAGTCCTGAAGTCTCCGGACACTCTCCTCGATGAATCAGCATGGGCAAACCAGTTTTCTCTTCCCCTGGATGGGAGAGTTTTTTTTGCCTGTTGCATTTTTATGTCCCTTTTTGATTTACAAGTGAGCGAAAGCCAGTCCCTCTCTGGGGTAGCTAGTGTAATTCCTTTATACCTACGGGCCCACCAGTATTGTCGCGTCGGGACGACACGAGGTGCGTGGCCGAGCAAATGTAGACAGCCTGTATTGTCAGAACACACAGCCTAGCCGTCTGTTCTGACTAGTTCATATTTCGTGGCATTTAGGTGCTGCCCTCTGTAGGCTCACCCAGGTCAGTGGGAGGCTGAGCCCATTCGCTCTCACTCCTAGGCCGACCGACTTGATAGACACAAGTGCTTCCCCTCCACGGACTGGCTCGTGGTCACTCCCTCACACTGCCCGTTGAGTACTCACTCCTATCCAATTAAAGCCAAACTAGTCCACGGCCGTATCATTGCTACCTACGCTACCCTCATCGGCACTAAACCATTGTTCAGCAGCAAGAACAGCAATAACAGAGGGCAGTGAGGACATCACGACTAGGACAAACCATATGCGCCACACAAAGCTTGCAAGAGTTGTATCAGTAAGCTACAAATGCATGACAGGAGCAGATGAACCACCATCTTTTGTATGACTAAGAAGACTTAATATCGCATAATTTATTATTATTATTAACACATCGGCCGTTTCCCAACAAGGCAGGGTGGCCCGAAAAAGAAAAATTTTCATCATCATTCACTCCATCACTGTCTTCCAGAGGTGCGGTTACACTACAGTTATAAAACTGCAACATTAACAGAGTGCCAGCACTGTACTTCCCATCTCCAGGAAACAAGTTCGGCCTGCCGGTTTCAAATCCTACTTTACCCCCTCCCTCCAACCTTTCCTAGGCTGACCCCTACCCTGCCTTCCCTCCATTACATATTTGTATACTCTCGAAATCATTCTATTTCGTTCCTTTCTCTCTACATGTCCAAACCATCTCAATAACTCCTCCTCAGCCCTGTGGATAATAGTTTTGGTAATTTCACAACTCGTCATAATCTCCAAACTACGGATTTCTGCATTATATTCGCACCACATATTGCCCTCAGACATGACATCTCCACTGCTTCCAGCCTTCTCCTTGTTGCAATATTCAATACCCATGCCTCATATTCACACAGGAGCGTTGGTATAACTATACTCTCATACATTCCCCACTTTGCTTTCATGCTTTCTTTGCCTCCACAGACTCCTTAGTGCACCACTCACCTTTTTCCCCTCATCAGTTCTATGATTCAACTCATCCTTCATAGACCTATCTGCTGACATATCCACTCCCAAATATCTGAACACATTCACCTCCTCCATACTATCTTCCTCCAATCTTCCGTTACTTTCTTTTGGTTATCCTCATCACCATTCTCTTTCCTATATTCACTTTTAACTTCCTTCTTTTACATACCCTACCAAACTTATCAACCAACCTCTGCAACTTCTCTTCAGAATCTCCCAAAAGCACAGTGTCATCAGCAAAGAGCAACTGTGACAACTCCTTTGTGTAAGATATATATCCAAATATTCCTTCAACAATAAGGCCTGTTCCACACTGTGAAGATATTCCTGTACCTGTGCCACCTGAGACATGGCAAATTTCATCCGAGTCTGATACCAGTGATTCTAAGGAGGTGGAAGTAGACTGTGAACCACCAACAAATGACGATCCCAAACCCTTCAACCAAGTTGAGCTCAATGACTTGGTGAGAGACCTTAACCTTCCAAAATAAAGTGCACAGTTACTTGGCTCTAGACTGAAGGAACACAGGCTTCTAGCTCCTGGAACAACATTCGATTGGTACCGTCATCTTGAAGCGGAATTCACTCAGTTCTTTACAAAGAGGAATCTTTCGTTTTCTGTTCTGTTCTGTTACTGAACACATGGGGATGTTATACAAAGCAGATGAATGGAGACTCTTCATTTATTCATCTAAAAGAAGTTTAAAGGCTGTACTTCTGTACAATGGCAACACAGTTGCATCTGTGCAAATTGGCCATAGTGTCCATATGTCAGAAACTTACGCAAATATGAAGACACTAATATCTGCAATCATGTACCAGAATTACAATTTTCTCATTTGTGGTGATTTAAAAGTTTTTGCCCTCCTACTAGGTCTTCAAGGCGAATACTTCAAGTATCTCTGTTTTCTGTGTCTTTGGGATAGTAGATCAGACAGTCAGCACTATGAACAAAAAGACTGGCCACCAAGAACCAGCTTATTTCCCTGTAATCACAACGTGAAAACTGTGCCACTAGTTGACCCCAAGAAAATTCTGCTGCCACCACTCAGCATCAAATTAGGGTTCACGAAAAATTTTTTGAAGGCCTTCAACAATAATGGAACTGCTTTCAAGTACCTGGAGTCAAAGTTTCCTTGTATAAATGAAGGCAGCTAAAGGCAGGAATCTTTGTTGGTCCTCAGATTCAGGAATTGATGAAGGACAAACATTTTGATGAAGCATTACCAGGTGTCAAGGTCAGTGCGTGGTTTTCATTCAAGCAGATTGTCCACAACTTCCTGAGAAACAGTCGCTCCCCCGAATATGAAAAAAAATATCCAAGATCTGATTTCCAGTTCCCAACAACTTGGGTCTAGAATGAGTGTTAAGATGCAGTTTTTGCACTCTCATCTTGACTATTTTCCCAACAATTGTGAGGACTACAGTGAGGATCAAGGAGAGCGGTTCCAACAGGATATTTGCACCATGGAAACTAGATACCATGGTAAATGGAATGTCAGCATGATGGCGGTTTACTGCAGATTATTGAAGCGTAATGGTCTTGATGCACAACACAAGCGAAAATCAAAGTGGTCCTCCTTCCTTTGATTCAGTATGTAGGCTAACCATTAGGAGCATATTTTTTTAATAAAATCATTTGATTTGATTCATGTTGACTTGTAATTCACGCTCTTAAAGCTAACAGAATGTGCTTTTCCATAATTACTTGCCTAATTTTAATAAATTAACAATTTATTAAAAATTCACATTTTTTATTGTCATTAATCCTAACGTAATAGAGCAAAATGGTTCAGATATTTACAATCAGCAGCCCAAGAATATGTAAAATCGCAACCATGAATAAAAATAAAAATTAAAAACATTCCAAATGAAGACCAGTGTTATGAATATTTTACAGTTATTGTTGAATGCTTGTTGTGAAACTCCTTTCAGTCTGTTCAAGAAATCGGTCAATAACATACTCCCGAAATATTAGAGGCAAACGCGGCCAAGCATATTACTCAGGAGCAAATGTTTACGTGTTTATTTCTGAGAAACAGACTGGTCTATTTATGAGTCTTGGCACACCTTTTGAAATACACACATTTTCACTGGTGTTACTGGACAAGAGAGCGTAAAATTATAATTCCTCTGCTTAAAACACTTTATGCTCCGCCTCTGGGTGTTACTCAGTTTTTTCTCATTTGGATCTCTGTATTATGTTTGTATGTTATTTACGGTATGACTAATATAATTTTGGAAGACATGTGATAGAGGGATCAGTGAAAATGGTAGTAACAGCGTGAGCGACATATGTTGTTCCGTGGCCTGGCTGACAATCGTCTCACACGCTAAGTGTCCTTGGTTCGATCCCCTATACAGGTGGAAATACTGGGCGTGTTTCCTTACTCCTACTGTCCCTGTTCATCAAGAAGTAAGTAGGTACCTGGGTGTTAGTCTACTGGTGTGGGTGGCATCCTGGGTGATAACACTGAAGGACCACAATGGAAATACAGACCTCGATGATGCACTGACTGTCTTGGGTTATCCTGGATAGTTAACACTCTAGTTAAAAATTCCTATAAAATCTTATCTTTATGCTTTTTACTTGAAGGTGACTCCAGCACTACTGAGACTCCTCACTTGTCTGGGATAACTCCTCCCACTTGGTAATGATGTCAAATGATTTCAATACATTAGGAGGGAAAACAAAAAAAAAAATCTTATAAAACGAAAATTCACTACATACGCATGTATATATTACCTGTCACATTATGATAATAAATGTTGTGGTGAATATGATTCGCTATATAAACACTCCCCTCAAGGAAGGTTCCTTGATGTTGGTGAGGGGCTCTTGATTTAGGGAATTGGATCTGTGCTCCAGTTCCCCGAATTAAGCCTGAATGCCTTCCACATCCCCCCCCCCGCAGGCGCTGTATAATCCTCCAGGTTTAGCGCTTCCCCCTTGATTATAATAATAATAATATATAAACACTGTACGATGTTGCGAGAGTTTGTAACTTTTTCTGTAAGCTTAACTCCTCTTTGCCTTCCGACTTACGTTGACCACTTTGTGTAGCTATAATGACAAGTTAAACAAAGCATGAATGGGTGTCAGTTGGACCTGCCTAGCTTGGACAAGTAGGCCGTCTAATGTTATTACCTGGAGATTTCCTGGAGAGGGTTTTGGGAATCAACGCCACTGCAGCCCGGTCTGAGACCAGGCCTCATTGTAACATTTTATTGGATAAGTGAGTTACACATAAAGTTTCATAATTTTTTAATAATAATGAGCTACTAAGCGGTCTATAACAATGTAAATGTGTGCTTCACAATGAGTAGCATTATCTCATCATATTAGCGTGATATACAACAAATGGATTATCCTCGTTACATGATTGCTCTGGGAAACAAATGGTATTCTCTCATCACATTAATGGTGCACAGTAACTGGTGTACTTCCATTGTATTAGTGGTGCACAATAACTGATACACACACACACACACACACACGCACACACACACATACACACACATACATACACACACACACACATATATATATATATATATATATATATATATATATATATATATATATATATATATACATATATATAAATACTGGGAGATACCACCTCTAGAACTGTCATGGGGACCCTCATCCTCAGAGAAAAGAATAAGCTTGCTTCAGGGAAAACTTAAGGTTCTCCCTGAAGCTGCTTGAGAATTTTCTCCTACCTTCCCCTGCATTTGATATCTATTTTATTTAAAGACAAAATACATTGGCAAAACATTCACAAAAATACAACAGAAAGTAAAACAACCTAGATAACAACTCAGAGCTACATCTCGAATACTTCGTCCAGCTCCCCGGCGGTGGGCCGCGTGCCCAGAATGCTGCAGGCATTTCCTCTCTGGATCGCAACACTGAGTCTCTGAAAGAGGAAGCTGGTCGCCCTGTGGTCCTTGGCTTCTATTATGAGCTTTTCCCCCAGCTCTTTGAGGGAACTTAGAGCACACTTGCCCCATGCTCCAAGGTCTCCGGCCCTATTGGGATGAAGTTATAGCAAGAGGGAAGGTCTTCATATTTGCGGATCTTCAGGGTCTCCCTGTGGCTGGCAGCTCCATCTTCCACTACGGAGTATGACAAGTAGGTGTCTGCCAATGTGGCGGCACAGTTGTACTCCCAGGCAATCTGCTTTCCATCCTTCCAGGGTAGCATAGTGGTTCCATCAGGACGCTTTTGACTTCCTTCGGACCTCTGCACTTGGGGTTCCCGTTGAGCTGGGCAACGGGCTGTGGCGAGGCTTCTCTTTATGATATCATTGACCTCCTCATGCCTGGCATACTTCCCTACTGCTGTGTGATACACGAGACCATGAAGTCCGAATTGATCAGCTGTCGCCCTGCCGCAAATACACCTATGCTCGGTGAGGATGGGGGCGGCTAGGCGAAGAGTAACACCAATCCGAATGGCCTGTGGGTCGAGTCGAATGTCCAGGGAGGAATTGGGAACAGCTAGAAGGAAATCTCCTGAGTGTAGTGCCTTCACATTCAGGAGACGAGCTTTGTCCTTTCCTGAAGTGTTGGTGAGCATTGTGTTGGCATTTTTTTCCATTTTGTCCCAGTGGGACTGTTTGTGCTCTTTGGGAGGAGCTGGTCTATTAGAGGAGTCTGCAAGGGTGTCCCACTGCATCGCTGCTTCAGTAAACCTGGGGTCTTGAGCTCCTACCACGTCTCTCAAGCTTTCAAGAACAATCTTCTTGACTAATGCACTGGAAGTCAAACACGAAGACAGAAAAGCAGGCAAAGCTACATGCTTTGTTTTGCGCACCCCTATACCTCTCAGTCACACTGGAAGGGTTGCCTGATCCCATTGCTGATCCTCTAGTAACAGATTCGGTGCCTTCTTAAAGGTTGATCTCAGGTGTGCGTCATATTCGTCGAGTGCTGGGTTGTCAAAAGAGGGTGCACACCTCAGGAAGTTAGTGAGCCTTTGCATAGTAAGATACCTTGTGAGGAGATACAGAGCATCATGGGCATCAAGATCACTTATTCTCTCCTCCATTCTCATCAGGTCATTCAATTTTTCCCTGAGGACTGTGTCGATGGCCTGGTGACTCAGCGGTGCTCCCAAGAGGGTACTGTTGGACGGAGTGTTAATAAAGACTTCCAGGAGGATTCTTTGCATGGCATTGATTATTTCCTGGTTCACTGTGATGATTTCACACTTGGAGGGAATGAGGATGAGTCTCAAGTCTTCTCCCTGTGTTTTCACCAGTTGTAGGTCCTCTAACAGGGACTCTTTAGTACCTGCCAGAGTGCCATCATCCAGGTACCAGATGTTGAGCTCGCTGCGTAGGCTGGAAGTTAGTTCTCTTACTGCCAAGCAGAAGAGAAGTGGAATGAGTGGGTCACCCTGCTGAACACCCTCTGATGAGAGAATTTTATGTTCTCCAAACAAACGAATTGAGGGTTTGCTGTAGCCGGCTGAAATGAAGGAAAAAAGGCTGGGGAACCAATCCTGAATGGCCTGCAAGACAACATCTCTCTTCACCACATTAAAGGCATTTCTAAAATCAAGTTTGACTACGGCCGCATGAGCTGCGGCTTCACTACCTTGAGAGACCCCAAAGCCCAGTTGGTGTGGCTGGAGTAAACTGGCAGCTTCTAGGCGAATGCTTCTTACTGCTGCTTTGGCAACGAGACGGCGAAGAGTGTTACCAACAGCAATGGGTCTGATTCCACCATCCTTCTTCTTCAAAGCACATATTGAGGCTCCAAAAAAGAAAGGTTTAATTTCTTCTGGGATTCGCCCAGCCAGGCAGTTGTCGACGAAAGTTGTTAACTCGGTGAGAACTGATGCAGATGTACCTAGTGCTGGATTTACCATCTCTTTGAGGTGTTGTGGTCGAATTCCAGTGTAACCTCCTGCAGATCCTACTGGAAATGACACAGTCGCCTTATGGACTTCTGATTCTGGCAAAATTAATTGCTCAGTGATGGGGTCTTCCTCAGTGTTGTTGTTGATGGCTATGGTGTCCCTGGTTGGATGCTTGTCTCTTAGTGCTTGGGCTGTGGTCTCATTGGGGGCTACAGTGTCGTCACTTGTAATTATTCTGATTGCTCCCACTGTGTTACCTTCTTCGATTTTTTGCTAAGCTGTGTGCAAATTTTTTCTATTTCAGTGGAACTTTTCTTGGGTCTACCTCTGTGATTCCTGCGATGATGGGGCAGAGGAACACAATTATTCGTTCTTGGGTAGTTGTGCACTGCCTTGATATCTGATGTGGTTAGCAGTTTGCCTCGTCTTTCAGGAACTGCAAGACAGACATCGCCGAACAGGAGTAGGTTGCGCTATGCTTTGATGGTGCCTCGGGCTTCTAAGTTGGTGGAACCTCCATTCACCTGCTTAAGAAGGTCTGTGAATTTCCCCTGCTGCACATGGGATGTGGGATAGGGTACTGCTAACAGAAGGTTATTGCAAAAGAGGAGGTTGCCACTGGAATTGTCTTCTGCCTGTGGAGGCTGTGGGCTGCTCTCTGCTGGGGGCATATGTGATCCCGCACACCCATTGTGTGCACGAATAAGGCCATTCCTGTTGCGTGCTCGAAAATCTCCACACACCCGATATGTGCCTCTTCTTTCATTGTTGGGTGCACTGTTTCCCTGGCTTTGTGGCTGGCTGGCTGCATCATCCACCATAACTCAAACTGTGGTACGCCCAGGCCGAAGGGAAAATGGCGCATAGCACATACCGCAAGTGGTTCATGGTGGTGGAGGGGGGGGGAGGAGGAGGGGGGTTTACCGTCCTTGTGGTGGGCGGTGGAGGAAAGGGAGGTTTTGAAGATGTGTGAGGAGGCAGAGTAGAGCACTCCCTCCCTCCAAGCTACGTCACTATACACCACTATGCTTTGTGCACAGCCCCACTATATTTATTTATTTTTTTATTAATTTGAACATGATACAGTGAAATACAAAGTTATTACAGTGCAACATGCCAAAGCCCCTTGTATACAGAGCATTATGAGCAGGCTTAAAATTAACTTAAGATTAATTAAGCAATGATATATTCAGTGGTAAATACATTATTGTAAACAGATAACAATTTAGCACAAATGAGTATTACAAAGACAGGTCATGTGGTCATTTACTGTGTTGCTGAGCATTCAGTAGATTGGAGTATTCTGTTAGGTAATGTAATTAAAAAATAAAGTTTGATTTGGTCACAGGTTAGACATTTATGAGATACAATAATGAGAAACATTTATGATACAATTTATGAGAAACAAATATTCAGTATTTGTTTAGTTGTGGGTGAGTAAGTGATTTTTGAGAAGAGACTTGAATTTATAAACAGACAGTGTTTCTTTTATATTCACAGGTAATGAATTCCAGATTTTAGGGCCTTTTATGTGCATTGAGTTTTTGCATAGTGTGAGATGGACTCGAGGAACATCAAAGAGTGATCTGTGCCTTGTGCTATGGTCGTGTGTTCTGTTAAGGTTGGTAAGGAGACGTTTGAGGGGAGGGTTTATATCAGAATTAAGTGTTCTATGAATGTAGTAGGTGCAGTAATAAGTATGGATGTTTTGAATGGTAAGTAGGTTTAGAGTTTTGAATATTGGTGGAGTGTGCTGCCTGTAGTGGGAATTTGTTATCATTCTGACTGCAGCCTTTTGTTGGGTAATTAATGGTCTGAGATGGTTTATTGTTGTTGAGCCCCATGCACAAATTCCATAGGTGAGACAGGGGTAAATAAGTGAGTGATACAGGGCCAGGAGGGCTGACTGTGGAACATAGTACCGTATCTTTGATAGTATGCCTACGGTCTTGGAAATTTTTTTTGGAAATTTGTTGTATATGTGTTTGAAAATTGAGTGGATTCCTAAGAATTTTCCCTCTGTGAGTTTTGTGATAGGTGATCCGTTTATCTTTATGTTAAGAGGGACGTCTGTAGCTCTGTTACCAAACTGAATGAATTAGGTTTTGTCAATGTTTAGAGTAAGTTTGTTAGTACTCATCCAGGTATATATTTTCTGTAATTCGGTATTTACAGTATTGGCTAGGGTGACTGGGCTCGGGTGAGAGAAGAAGTATGTAGTGTCATCTGCAAATAGTGTGGGTTTGAGTAGTTGCGATGCATTTGGTAGGTCATTTATGTATATGAGAAAGAGAAGAGGGACTAGGACACTTCCCTGTGGGACGCCAACTGTAATTGGCTGTGCTGAAGAGTTTGCCCCGTTTGTGTACACATGTTGGCTTCTGTTACTGAGGTAAGACTTTAGGTAGTTGAGGGAGTGCCCTCTTATACCATAGTGCGACAATTTTATATATAGCAAGTCATGGTCAACTGTATCAAAAGCTTTATGTAAGTCTATGAAGATCCCCAGTGGGACTTCTTTTTTCTCTATTTCAGTGTATATATGTTCTAGCATGTGTATAATAGCATCATTAGTATTTTTATTAGGCCTGAACCCAAATTGACATGGGTTGAGTATGTTGTGGGAGATGAGGTAGGCACAGATTCGCTTATGAATTAATTTTTCGAAGATGTTAGAGAGAGGGTGTAAGTTGGATATTGGCCTATAGTTATTCAAGTCTGTTTGGTCTCCTCCTTTATGGATCGGGGTGACCCTTGCTATTTTGAGAACTGTAGGGAAGGTAGAGGATTCTATGGATTTGTTAAAGAGTGTTGCAATGATTGGTGATAGTACTTGTGACGCTTTTTTGTATCTAAAGGGTGGTAAGTTATTTAAATCTCCTTTCTTGTTTTTTAGTGTGTTGATAATAAGGGAGACTTCAGTTGGGTTAGTCAGAGCTAGGAACAGTGTGTTCGGGTAGTTGCCAGTGAGGTAGTCATTGGGTGGGGTATCTGAGCTTGGGATTTTATTGGCAAGGTTTTTTCCTATAGTGGAGAAGAAATTATTGAGCCTGTTCGCTGTTGCAGTAGGTGGGAATTGGGGTTCATCTGGTTTTGTTAATTCAATTTCGCTATTTCGTGATATCTTTTTTGTTCCTAGAATTGCTGATAATTTTTCAGGTCTTTTTTATATCACCTCGTAAGTTGGATAATCTGTTCTCATAATACAGTTTTTTAGCCCTTCTTATCAGGCTGGTTAGGACTGACGAGTAACGTTTTGTTTGGTCTGGTTATGTGACCCATTCCGTACTGTTTTTCGTATAGGTGCTTTGTATTTATGGATATGAGGATGCTGGGTGTTAACCAGGGACTGTTCAGTCTCTTAGCTGTCATCTGTTTAGTTTTTTGGGGGCAGTGCTTGTTATAAAGGTATTGGGTCTTTTTTAGAAAATTATTAATACATTCGTCAATATCTGTATAGATTTCTTGCTCAGTGTGCCAGTCAACGTTTGTTACTGCTGTTGTGAAGTTATTAATGGCTGCCTCATTGTGAAGTCTGAAAGTGACTTTAGTAGTGTCTTGGGGTAATTTCCCAAGATTTGTGATGAGGAAGGTAGGGTAGTGATCTGTGGTATTATCTCTGATTATGCCTGATCTTAAGGGGGATATGGTGTTGGTCCAGATGTGGTCTAGTAGGGAAACACTAGTCTCTGTAACTCTTGTAGGTTTTGTTACTGTTGGTAGCAACATGCAGTTACTCATAATGTTCGTGAATTCAGTAACATGTGGGTCTTGGTCTTGTAGGAGATTCATATTGAAGTCACCTGAGAGTAGTAAGTGATCTTTGTTCATGCATGCATCAGTTATCATACTTCCTAGGTTTTCACTAAAACGGCTAATGTTTGACTGTGGAACTCTGTAGATGTTTATCACTGTGAGAGGTTTTGTAGGTATTTGGATATGAATTTAGCTATTATACTTTCCCCATGTTCATCCCTTGTGCAAGTATTAGTGATACATTCTAGTTGGTCTGAGTAGTATACAGCTGTGCCACCCCCTTGTTGATCTTGCTTACAGTTGTGTATGGCTGTGTAACCAGGAATGGCATAGACATCTGTAGTATCAGGCTTTAGCCAGGTTTCGGTGAGAGTAATGATGGATATACTGGCATGTAGGGAACTTAGTAATGCTATGAGGTCATCGTAATGTTTACTTAAAGATCTGATATTGTAGTTAAAGACAGTTATGTTGTTGGCTCTGAGAAGTGCCTTTGATTATTCTGCTGTGTAGTAATTACAGTTACTGTTTGATTTATTTAAGTCATTAGATAAGAGGTTGGTATCAGGATCAATGCTTGTTATCATAAGATTTATAGTGAATCTAAAGTTAGAATTAAGTATAAGACAAAGTAAATATTCTAAAGCTATAAAATAGCACCTGAGTTATTTTAACAAATGTAAAAAATATGAGCTAAGGTAGTTCTTTAAAGCTAAAATAAAGGAGACAATATATAAGGGACTAAAAAAACTTTGTTGTGAACAAATAAAGTGGTAATCAAATAAATGAGGTAGGGAATATAATGGCAAAAACAGTGAACTTATTACACTTTAGCACCTGAGAATAGCACCTTGATTATTTTAACAATTGTGAATATATGAACTAAGGTTGTTATGTAAAGCTATAATAAAGCTAAAAGAAAGCAGAAAAAATATAGGGACTAAATTAAATAATGGTAAACAAAGTTAAATTGGCAGATAGTAACTAAGATATGATATGGATTTGGGAGTAAGATCTGATTTGTTATATATAATAAGTTAAGCAATTTTTTGTACTATAAAAAGTAAAAAATAATATGAGGTAGTTGGTAGTGTCTAGCAAAAGATAGTTTTGGGCCTTGAACAATAATGTAATTGAAATGTACACTAATTGCACATACAATATAGTCACTAAGATATGAAAATAATCTGAGAGTAGGAATTGCCTAATAACATAAAGTTTGAGCAATTAATATAAACGACACACTGCTATGCACTACACATGCTATGCGCGTACCATGCGCATGCTAAGCACATACTATGCACTATACACTATATACACTATACACACGGTGAACAAACATTCCATTGTCGTAACACGAGTACACGGTGTATGGGCGCCTGTTTCGGGAAGGGGAAATGGTGGTACACAGTTTTACCCCTCAACCTCCGCCTCCTCCTCCGCCATGAGGCCTCCCCTCACGGACCTCTCCTACTTATAGGCGACCATAATGTTACCTCACTGAATTTACATACACAACACTTTTCTTGATTCTGAAGGAGAGAGGAAATGCAGAGTCTTCTAGCCCTTTCCAACACGAGCAGCAGATATTCACACACCAGCCTGTTGATATATATATATATATATATATATATATATATATATATATATATATATATATATATATATATATATATACGTATATATATATATATATATATATATATATATATATATATATATATATATATACGTATATATATATATATATATATGTATATATATATGTATATATATATATGTATATATATATATATATGTATATGCAAGGAATTCGCGAGAGCATGCGAAATATACACAAACACTGATCTCTGGCTGAAGGAGACTCGAACCTACGAACCTTAGGACAAGGTATGCAGTGCTTTACCAATCTACCCACACTGGACAATACCTTGGCGTGTAGCATGCGCTACACGTTTGATCCAAGGTAGCCAGCTTTCAGGGAGAAGGCTTACAGCTTTTCATCTCATCCCCTGCATGCATCAGCCTTACTAGAGATTTGAACAATGCAAGGAATTCGCGAGAGCATGCGAAATATACACAAACACTGATCTCTGGCTGAAGGAGACTCGAACCTACGAACCTTAGGACAAGGTACGCAGTGCTTTACCAATCTACCCACACTGGACAATACCTTGGCGTGTAGCATGCGCTACACGTTTGATCCAAGGCAGCCAGCTTTCAGGGAGAAGGCTTACAGCTTTTCATCTCATCCCATGCATCAGCCTTACTAGAGATTTGAACAATGCAAGGAATTCGCGAGAGCATGCGAAATATACACAAACACTGATCTCTGGCTGAAGGAGACTCGAACCTACGAACCTTAGGACAAGGTACGCAGTGCTTTACCAATCTACCCACACTGGACAATACCTTGGCGTGTAGCATGCGCTACACGTTTGATCCAAGGCAGGCAGCTTTCAGGGAGAAGGCTTACAGCTTTTCATCTCATCCCCTGCATGCATCAGCCTTACTAGAGATTTGAACAATGCAAGGAATTCGCGAGAGCATGCGAAATATACACAAACACTGATCTCTGGCTGAAGGAGACTCGAACCTACGAACCTTAGGACAAGGTACGCAGTGCTTTACCAATCTACCCACACTGGACAATACCTTGGCGTGTAGCATGCGCTACACGTTTGATCCAAGGCAGCCAGCTTTCAGGGAGAAGGCTTACAGCTTTTCATCTCATCCCCTGCATGCATCAGCCTTACTAGAGATTTGAACAAGAGATTTGTAAGCCTTCTCCCTGAAAGCTGGCTGCCTTGGATCAAACGTGTAGTGCATGCTACACGCCAAGGTATTGTCCAGTGTGGGTAGATTGGTAAAGCACTGCGTACCTTGTCCTAAGGTTCGTAGGTTCGAGTCTCCTTCAGCCAGAGATCAGTGTTTGGATATATATATATATATATATATATATATATATATATATATATATATATATATATATATATATATATATAGTACCACCTCTATGGCTGGAATGGGGACCCTCATCCTCAGAGAAGACAATAAACGTACCTCAGGGAAAACTCAAGGTTCTCCCCAGAGCTGTTTAAATATTTTCTTCTCCTACCACCCCCTATATTTGATATTCTATATGATCATTTATTAATAAACATAAACATGAAAACAATGTCACAAGATATGAAAGATCATGAATTTCCTCCAGCTCCTCCGAGGCTGGACGCAAGCCAATTATGCAGCAAGCATTTCCCCTCTGGATGGCTACACTGAGGAGCTGGAACATGAAAGTCGCTGCCCTTTGGGTCCCTGGTGGTGTCGATGAGTCTTTAAGGTAACGTGTGGCATTTTTTCCCCATGATCCCAAGGTCTCTGATCCCACTGGGACAAATTGATACTGTTGGCTTATGTCCATGTACTTGCTGATCTTGTACTCCTCCCTGTGGTCAGCAGCTCCTCCCTGTTGCCCCACACTGTGATGGATATAGGTGTCAGCCAGTGTGGACACACTGGCAAGCTAAGAGCTTGCCATTCTTCCAAAGATAGATGGTGATCCAGTCGGGGCAGTTTGCTGGGTTGTAGGTATTGTTGGCTGCTAGTGATCAGGGCTCCCTCTCGGCTGGGCATCCAGCTGTAGCAAGGGTTCTCTTTATGATGTCATTAACCTCATTGTGTCTTGCATGCCAGCCCTTGGTTTTGGAACAGTTAAGACCACGTAGACAGTATTGGTCTGCTTGCGCTTCGCCACAAATACACATATATTCTGTGTGAATTGGGGCAGCAAGGCGCAGAGCCACTGCAATACGGAGGGTCTTAGGGTCGAGCCGCATTCCCATTGCCGATATGGGAACTGTTTGGAGGAAGTCCCCGAAGTGATTTGCGCTCACAGCCTGGAGACGGGCAGTCTGCCTATCTGATGTTGCAGCCCTGAGCAAATGTTGGCAAGCATCTTTTCAGCGATCAGGCCATCCCAGCTTGACTGTTTGTGAGCCAGCGCTGCATTAGGGTTTGGTGCTGGAGCAGCAAGAGTCTCCCATTCAGTGATGGCACTGGCATAGCTAGGGTCTTGTATTCCTGATGAGTCACTGAGGGTATCAGGAAGAATTTGTCTTATCAACTCGTTTGATGCTATGGTAGAGGATAGGAAAGCTGGTAGAGCAATCTGGGAGGATCTGCGTACTCCTAGCCTCCAAGCTTGACCAGAAGTGAGGCTTGCAACCACTGTCCATCTTCAAGGGAAAGATTCAATACACTCTATAGCATGGTCTTAAGGAGTCATATTCCTTGAGTTTTGGACTGCTGAAGGCTGGGGAGCATCTCAGAAAGTAGGTAAGTTTTGGGATTGACAGGCACCGACTTACCCCAATCATGTAAATTTTTAAGACTATTCGTCAAACTCATAACTTCGATTCGGAACTTCTCTAGGCTCTGACGGTCATGGCGACAAGCCTCTAGATCCAACAACCGATAAAGTATAGCTACCTTTATCTCCTCAGTGTTGCCAAACATGTCCTTTAATTGGTCTTTGGCATGTTGGTAATTGGTGTCGGTGGTTTGGTAATGCCGGACCAAGTCCAAGGCTTTACCTTTGAGCTGTGAACGTAAATATTGTAACTTGACGGCATCTGACAAATCATCTCTGTCATCTATCTGGGCTTTAAACTGATCCCATTAAGCAATGTACTCTGTTAAGGTTCCGTCAAACGTTGATAAATTCAACTGGGGCAATCTGGGCAACACATTAACAGGCTTGCTGTTGTTCGTGTTCCTTGAAACATTCGCTGCCCATGCTGTACCGGCCTTTAAAGTCTTTATTAACTGCCTGCAGAGTCTCATCTCTGCTTTACACTCTGCCCTTCGTTCGTCATAGTCCGTCCGTGCTACTTCGACTGTATATTCAGACTCACCTGTAGTATAGGCCTCTGTCTCATAAAGGATAAATGATCTCTCAAAGGTCTCTAGTCTTTGCTCCAAAGGTTTCAGGCAACTCTCTAGTTCCTCCCAGTCTACGTCTGGATCTTGCCTGACCGTACGACACTCCTCACATGCTTTGCTCAGGCGCCCCTTATAGGCTCCCATAGACCACTTTAATTGACTTAGAGCTGGGACAGCTGGTACTTCATCTTCACCTACCATAGTTGCGGTTTAGTTAAGATCACGGTACTAATTTGTACTTCAATTAGCCCACCCCACAACACGAACGGTATTAGGTGAGAATGAACGAGTCTCAAGGCTTCTCAACAAGCTTAACAATTCCCTTTGTTATATTGACTCAACTATGAATAAATGTACACTGTTAGCTCTCAAATCCCAATCAAAATGTGTATCGATGTGAAAGCTTAATTAACCTAGCACTTAACTGTACAATGCCAGCAAATAATTACAGGACTTAACCTAGTCTCAGGTACAATTCACAAATCCCACATTAACATGAATCAAAGACAATGAAAATCACACAATAAGTGCAGTATACAAATTAAAATCAATTGGTTAACACAAATAAATTCAACAATTCAACTTGTGAAACAGTAAATGAATAATGTATTTGTAAACAGCTTGGCCTAACTGTGCCCAGCTTACTCTGTCTAGCGTGGATGGTTGGATAAGGTAAATCCTAACCTAACTAGTGTGCTATAACTTAAACCAGGCTTTATAACTCCCTGTAAATAATAACTAGGTTAAATCTGTCCTAGCTACTATAACTTTTGTAAATATTGCACAAGGCTAGCCTAACTGTGGCTACCTTGCAAATCCACTGTAAATAATTAACAAACAAGTCTCCTACTCTGGATTACTTGTAATCACTGTAAATAATTAAATTCACAAGCTTCTCTAGCCTACCTGGCCTGCCTGTAAATTACTGCAAATAACAACTTCTGTGTATAGTCAGCTTGGCCTAGCCTCTGTGTAACTCTGGGCCTAGGGTGCTAACTCAACCTAACTTTTTTAAACTGGTTCCTAACTGTGGCCTAGCTATGATAGCTTAACCTAGCTATGTTAAACTGGTTCCTAACTGTGGCCTAGGTATGATAGCTTAACCTAACTCTGTTAAACTGGTTCCTAACTGTGGCCTAGCTATGATAGCTTAACCTAGCTATTCCACATCGCGGTTCTCGAAGGACCACTTTTGTGAAAATTTGTGTGGACTGCCTCCAAGTGAGTCGCCTACCCAAGCAAACTCTGTTGACACCGAGCTCTGAGGTGGGTACCTCAGCCTCACAAGTGGCTTATAGTACAGATTTTTACAAATGATTGGTATTACAAGAAAACTCGCCTGCATGCACGTATAAAGGACTAACTTACTTGGTGTTACAGCATATATCCTGATCTTTACTTCCCTAAGCTTAGCCTTAGCCCCTTTGGACTTCCTCTCAGAAACCACGTGCAACCGGGAGCCTTAATTCCTGCAATATTCAATCGTAATTAGTGTCCTGCCTGCACCTCAGAAATTCCTATATCCAAGAGGGTATGTATCCCCTAGTATAACTATGCAGACTAAGACATTAGCTTCCAGACTGCTCTGAGACACTGGTACTTACTGGGCATGCTCAACCTGTTGCAACCGGGCCCACAGTAAACTCACTCACAATCTCCCAAGACACTGGCCAGTAATCTACGAGAAAAAAGTGAAGGTCTTGTCTTACTGAATGGGCCTGATGGAGGAGGTCATCTACGGTACATCGAGGTGCCTCTACCAGATTTCTCCAGGTCTCAGATGTGAAGACACGTAGGGGGCGCCGTCTGCTGATCACGGCATGTGTTGTCCAGATGGTGTCTGTCTTAAGAAAAACGAGCTGGTCCCTCTTCCAGACCCTCGTCTCTTCGTTCAAACTAGGGCTGCCAGTTCTCCCTAGCTAACTTATCCTAGTGTTTGCCTACATTATCGGCCTATTACTCCCTATGTTAAGGTCTTAGGTCTACATTATTATTATCTACAGTTGCCTCAATAATCCTAATATTAGTGTACTACCAGTAAAACTACCTACTCCTTCCCTGAAGAGTAAATCTATAAATTAAATAACCTTACCAACAATCCATGCCAACGAGAGAGAATGCTGTTTGTTTGGGAGGGTTTTAAGGGCCATCCAGCTCAGCCATCCCATACAGCCATGCTGGATCTGTCCTGTGGAACTTTAGGGACCAAATAAATTTCCACACTTCCTTTGATCTCTATGATTTTCGATTTGTAGGTTTCACTGTTGGTAATCTTTGGTCATTCTGGGTGCTACGTTGGGTAGTGCAGTTTTGCTTGAAACTAGGTCATCATAGGAGCATTGGTGGCTCTGATAGTTGGAGAAAAGTATGGAGCTTGGTAGTCGCTGCTGTTGCTGCCGTGAAGGAGCCGGCCACTAGCCACTTCGGTGGCAAAATCTGATCTAAATCTACAAGAAATTATAGTCATTTATATCAGGTATGGTGACGCCGATATGGGTAGTGCGTCTGCTCACATCCCATATATTTTTTGTAATTTTTTCCTTGTTTTTTATCGCTTTTTCTTGCATTATTCTTCCTAATATAATATTTGACTATTTGGCATCATATATGAGTAGGTGGAGTTTATCCGTAGAGTGCCAGCCAATCAGGCACCATCTGGGAACACTCCGCAGTACTCCCGCTCCAGAAAGTGCCAGGAGAAATCGCTTCATTATTACTCTTATATCAGCTTATATATCAACTCTATGGCTTATTTATCTATCCAAATTGATCTAATATGATATAATAAACACTATAAATAACATACAAACATGTTATATACTCTAGACTGAATAAAATAAGCCATTATATGGCAAGAGACCATTGGGAATATTTCAATATAAATGAGTTACTGCTCTCCATGTCGTATTCTTTGGCGTTTGAGTAAGAGAAAACGGTGTGTTGAAGAGGATAACTGCACTAGAACATCAGTTTACCAAGAAATACACCCAAAACAAACGCGATTTTCGCGGAATTTTTTTTTTTTTTTTTTTTTTTTTGAGACTACGGGCCGGCCGGCGCTCCAGGCCAATATCTCGGAAGTAACTTATTCACTTATTTAGCTTTACTTATCCTTTATTACTTAATTAAATGGAATAATATTCCCAAAAATTGTAAAATAATGGTTTCTCTAATTTGAAATAAAATTTTTGTGCAAATATTCCAAATATTTTGAGAGTAAAGGGAAGATTTTTTTTCAACATTCCAAGAACTAACAAACTTTATTTTTTTGTGATACAAAGATAAGATATTTAGAGGACAGGAAATTTATCTAAAATTCGTATCAACATTGTTCTCTCGGCACCAAGTGTCTAAACAACCTTACGTCGTCCCATATAGGAGAAGTGACCTGCCAAAGGACTTTTTCAGTACATCAGTCCTTTTTCAGTCTTTTTTCAGTTGTTGTTTGAAGTATATTTTTGATAAATATTTTCAAGAAAGAGTGAAAACACTTTGTCTTGTGCACCAAAACTGGAGGAAATCGGACAGTAAACAAATCCAAACGATTTAATTGCGGTAGAGCCCCCTTAGGCTCCATATCTTGTTCACTAGCTTTTCTCCCACCAACTCCGAGTTCATTCGTCGAGCCTCCTGCTCATCAGCCATATATATAATTTCACAAATTTTCAGCTCGTCTGCCACTTCTCACCCAAACTCCAACCCCAATCCACCCCCCACCCAAGAACCTATTTCTAGTAAGCACGATTTCACTCTGTTTACACGCATTCCTGGTGCCCTCCCGAACATCTCCAACACCCTTCCTATCGTTCTCAATCCTTCCACACCAGTGATCAGTACTGTTGTATCATCTACATATCCTACCACCTCATTTACTCCTGCCTCCTCCCCATTTGAACTCCCATCCCCTTCAACTATGCCACAAAACGGGTGCTGTATGCAAGCGAATAAAATTTGAGACAAAGGACGCCCTTGTCTCAGACCTTTCTCCATTTCCACACTCCTACCCAACCTACCATTTATTTGCACCTTTACCACCGCCTCAGAATACAGGATATCAACCCACTTTACTACTCCATCACTGAAACCCAGACGTCTCAAACTAACCCCCAGAAAACCCCTATTCACACAATCATATGCATTCTCCCAATCAATACCTAAAATACCACCTTCATTACAACCCTCCAAAAATTCCCTAATGCGGCCAAGCCCATCTCTCATGCTTCATCCCAGAATCCCCATCTGTCCCTTATGTAGTACCCCACCTACCACCTTCTTCATCCTGTTTCCCAGTATCTTCGCAAAAATCTTATAGTCTGTACACATTAACGATATAGCACTGTACGCACTCAGTGTTCGTCCCTCCTGCTTTTTCCTTACCAACACAACCACACCTGTCCTCTGTCATTCCTAACTTTCCTTCCCTTAACATACAATTCATTACTTTTACTAGACAGTCCTTAATATGATTCCATTGACCCCATATAAAAATCATTCGAAATCCCATCTATTCCTGGTGCCTTTCCAGTACTTTAGTTGAACACTGCCTCTTCCACTTCATCCATATGAATCACTCCGTCCATCCCAGCCATCTCCTCCCCACACGTCCCTAAATCATGCCCCCACCCCCACACTTCCTGAAAATCATTCCCTACTTCCCCTTTCTTCCACTTTTTTTGGAACCAATAATCAGCATAATTACTCATTCCCTCTGTGGTATTTAGCCTTTGCCCCTTATAATATCCTCCCATATCCTCACTAACCTCTAAGTTTAAAATAATTGAATATTTTTGCCTAGTCCTAAAACATCGCAAAACACTACCAAACGGCTTATCCCCCCACAGCACTGCCTCCATTCCCGCCCTTACCCTTATCTCATCAAATCTTTCATTATGAATCTCCACCAACCTATCTCTGAGCTGCACTATGTTTCCATACTGCCTTCCCTCCCCCTCCTCATAACACTCATTTAGCTGATGCTCTAAATAATTTTGTAAACCATACCTCCACCTCGCCTCCTCCCGTCCCTTACTTTCATAAAAACCAGCTATACCTGGCTTGGCTCTACCTTCCCTCCAGTCCAAAAGACTCGACTCCCCATCGCTAGTACCCAACAAATTTCTCCACCATTCTCCAAACTCCACACTCACCTCCTCACTCTTCACAAGTCTCTCATTCAACTTCCAAAAACCTGAGTGTATCCGAATCATGCCCTCCCAATCCAGATCTGCTATAGCCGCCCTATGGTCAGAAAACCCCACATCCAAAGTTCTCACTCCCATCACACCAACCGTGATCGTTGTATAGATCCGATCCAAACGTGACGAATAACCCCTCTTGACAAACGTAAACTCTATTCGCCATTCACCCCTCCCCCAACATCCCTTACCCCCACATCCTGCAACACATTGTGTAGTGTGCCTAACACACACCCCGCCCCCATTGGCTCCACATCCCTCCCCCCTTATGACACAGTTCCAGTCTCCCCCAATGACAGTGACTAAAGGTAAACCCCTGAATTGATACATCAAAACTTCTCGTACAAAATTCTCTTTAACTCTAACAGTGCCCTCCGCTGGCATATAAACACCTATAAAACATACTCTAGTCTCTCCCCACTCCCCATCTGCCATCAACACCCTCTCCCTCCCTCTTCCCACTGCAAAATGCAAAAGGGACTGTTCTCCCTTAAAGCCACTGCCACACCTCCTTTCAATCTCATAGACCCACTTACATACAACTGATATCCTTTCAACAACAAATTACAACCAACCTTATAATTATGCTCTTGTATAAAACACACATCTATATCATACCTCTTTAAAAACCATTCCATCCACACTCTTTTCACCTCAGCCCTCAATCCATTTACGTTAATTGTCACGACCTTGAAATTATTGTAATAGTGGTGGCTTTCCTTTCCGCCTTGGTAGGTGTCCCACAATAACTGACTAATGGATAGTTCCTCATTTGGCACCCTGCCTGACCAAACCCCCAACCCCTCCAATGTCCTTTGAACTGCTCATTTCCTCCTTACCCTTCCCCCCCACTCTCCGCGGGGCTCATCTCTTTTTTTCCATGTTTTTTTTCCCCGACCACTGCGCTGGAGTTAGGACATCGTCCATCTCTGATGTCCCAGCCGTTTGCTTGTGAGAACCTCCTTCACCACACACTTCCTTATCTTCCATCCCCTCCCTGTGCACCTCTGCCACAACTGTTTGCACCGTTCCATTAGTGCACAAGGTCTCCCCAGGCACTAAAGCATCGTGTGATGTCTCCGATGTGCGGCCACTCCCCACTTCCCCCAGAGTGCCCTCCACCTCACTTAAAAAGGAGTTTAAAACCTCCTCCAACAATCCATCCTGTTGCTCTGCACCCCCGTCATCTTCTTGCCTCTTCGACGCTTGCACTGATTCCATACCAACCGGTAACATGACATATGCATCCATTTTCTCCTCTGCCTTCTCGACCTCTGCACTCCAACTGTTAGGTGCCTGTCTTGCTATCGCACCTGCCTCCGACACGACTGTGCCTTGCTGTTGAATTACCGGTGATGATATGTGTTCCTTCCATCCTGCCTTTTTGTGGCATTGAGCCGCCATGTGATCAAAAGACCCACACAATCTGCAAGTCTTCCTCTCTCCTGCGTAATACACGAAGACCTGGGTTCTGAAGTCGTCTAATTGTACATATATCAGAAGTTGTACTGAGTGGTTGTCAGCTGCTTCTCCTCAGTCCCGACACCTGGTGGAGGAGTTTTTACAACATCAACAACAATGGCGACTGCGTTTCGCCGGAGTTTTAATACTGTTTATATTCAACTAACATAGGGCTCTCTCACCAGCGAATCAATAAATGTGTTAATGCCAGCAATCATTCGTGATACATATGGCATTCAGCATGAATCCTTGTGTGGCGTCGCCTTGAATGGAACTTCACATATCTTCGTCAAGTTTTGTGACACTCAGACTTATAAAAAGATTGTGACCCAGTACCAGGATATAAGTAAGCAAGTCACCCCAGCAGTTTCTGTCCAGTTTCATGACGTTTCACAGTGCTATACATGGGTAAGTGTGCGAAACGTGCATTTTGAGGCCAATGAAGTTGATATACGTGACGTTATTGAACGTTATGGGAAGATCCACCTGGTCACCATGGGTAGGTGGTCTGACGGTCACTATGCTGGTCTTCAGGAGGGGTCATTTACGTTGAAAATGTCCCTGCATCAGCCGATTCCTTCGTACGTACACCTGGAGGATTTTCGTTCCCAGGTGTACGTTACGTATCCTGGACAGAGAAGAACTTGCCACCTCAGCGGCGCTTTGGATCACATAGGGGCTCAATGTGTTCAGCGCCAGCCGCCCTCGGGGCGTGGTCGTCGTCCTGACAGCAAGGTACCTCGTCAGGCTCTGCAAGAAGAGGTTGTCGAGGACTCGCCGCGTTTGACATCATGGAGTGCTGAGGTTGATCGGGCCATGCTACTAGAGTCATCTTGTGTGACTCTACCTGGGATTGCTTCCCTTGATGAGGTGGAACATGTGAGCAGTGAAATCCCTCTAGCAAGAGAGGCAGGTGATATGGAGGCCGACATTGTATCTGCATTGATTGACCTATTAGCATCACATGAGTCTGATTCTGTGCTGTGTGTGCCTATATTGAAGTGTTCTGATGAGGTGAGATTACGTGTATATGATGCTGATCAGATAGCTAAAGTGCGAGATTTGGAGAGTTCGAGGGTTCATACTGTTGAGGCAGAAATTCACAAGGAGAACACTCCAAGTACTGCCATGTCTGAAGATGCTGAAGATGATGTCTTGACCCCTGGACAACGTTCAGGGAAGAAGACATGGTCGGAAATCACTGGTGGGGGGAGGTCGCGCGAGTCCAGGACAGCAGGTAATATCACGGGGATTGCCAAAGGTGCAGGAAGTGCCTTGGGTGCTTGCCGACGCAAAGAGAAAAAGGTAGTGGTAGCCCCTATAGGAAAGCCGCCTTTAAAACAGTTAGGTGTGTAACTATTAATGTTAATGGTTTGAAATCTGTCAGAAAGTGTGTGCAAGTGCATGAGTGGTTGAATCATTTTGCAGTAGATGTGTGTTTTTTGCAAGAACATAACCATAAGGTAGGAAGTTTGTTTGAGATGGATGGTTATGACATTTATGTGACTCACTCCAGACGTCTGAAAGGTGGAGTGGCTGTGTTGATAAAAGCGACCAGCCCGTTTGTGATGAAACATTGGGAGGAAGGGGGGGGAGGGTCTCGTGGTGCGAGTTGTGGGGGTTTGGGGTAGTAGAAGGGTTGGTTTTGTAGGGGTATATGGGCCGGCTGAACATGACGTTAATATTAAGAATACTCTCGTTAGATATGTCTTAGTATATTATTTGAGGTCCCTGCCAGAAATTACAGTGGCCGGTGGTGATTGGAACTATGTGGTGAGCCGTAAAGACGTTGAACCGAGGGGGGCGGGTTTCTGTTTGTTATTTTAGGTGACTTGTTGTCTGGGCTGGGGTTGGTAGATGTATGCGGAGGACCTGACTTAGGGATTGAGCAGACTTTTGTACATAGGGGCTATGCAGCATGTTTAGATAGGGTGTATGTGTCTCGGCGGGTGGTCGTAATCAATGTGCGTGTGTTGAATGTCTTTTTCTCTGACCACTGGGGAGTTTTCGTAGAGCTCGACTAGGGGGGTCTCCCGAATCGTTTTAAGGGATACTGGAAATTGAATACACAGATGCTACAAAGTGCAGATGATAGGGAACTATTCGAAGACTTATGGGCGTCTATGGGAGTAGACTCCTGGGAGGGGTGGGATTTAGTACGATGGTAGGATGAGGTTGTGAAGCCTCGAATTAAGAATTTTTATGTGCATTGGGGTAAGGAGGCCACTCCCTTGGAGTATGGTTTTCTGAGTTACCTGGAGGGTCATCTACGACAATGTTATGCACAGGAAGAGGCATCTGGGGTTTCCCCAGTAGATAAGATCGACGCTCTTAAAGAACAAATCCAGGTATTGAAAAATAAGGTTTTCGATGGGGCGCACATTTTGGGTGGGGTGGAGGAGGCTTTTTGGGGTGACAAGCCGTCTGCTTGTGTCTTACGAAGTCAGACACAAAGGGGAAAAGTGACTGAAATTGTGAGTTTAGTGGTGCAGGATGAAGTTGACGGGTATAGTGAGGGACAGGTCTTAACAACAACTGAGGGGATAAGTTTTTATGTCGATACTTGGAGTAAGCTCCAGATGCAAAGTAAAGACGTGAGTGAGCATGCAATACAGGAATTGGGGAGAGGAGTATGATGCGAGTTAAATGATTACGATCGCCTTCTCATGGGTGGGCCTATATCTGAGGCAGAGGTGTTGGAGGCACTACAATGAATGAGTAAGGGGAAGGCTCCAGGCATTGATGGCATCCCTTGTGAATTTTATATCAAACATTGGGGAGTAATACGGACTTTTATGGTTCGTTTACTCAATGCGATGAAGGAGGGGGGGGGGTTAGGTCTGTCTCAGCATACGGCAGTGTTGGTCTTCGTTAGGAAATGTGATGTGCCGTTAGCGATTAAGGACTATCGTCCCATATCGTTGATGTGTACTGACTATAAACTATATGCGAAAATTTTGATGAATAGAATTAAGAAAGTGTTTGATAAGGTAATCCATAAGAGTCAGTTTGGTGTGCCAGGTAGGTCAATGTATGATGGTCATGGGAATATCAGGGAGTTTGTTGAGGAATGCGGGGTAAGGGGTTGGGGTGGTGTTTTGGCTTTAGACTGGCGAACCACTTTTGATAGTGTGGAAAGGGAGGTTCTGTGAAAATTTATGAGATGGCAGGGTTTTGGAAATGATGTCATCATGTGGGCCCGTTCGTTGTACAATGGAGTGGGATTTAAAGTACAAGCTAATGGCAAGTTGGGTGTTTTTGTACACTTGAGCAGGGGCATTCGTCAGGGATGCCCCATGTCTTAAATGCTTTTTGCATGTACGCAGGACTCTTTTTACTGAGCTGTTTGTGGGCGGGGAGTAGAGACATCGTGGGGTCCGAGTAATGGTCGACCGACCCTTGTGGTTTATGTACATGATACTACTGTGTTATTACGTTCACGGGAGCAATTGGGTTTTGTTTGGAGACTTGTTGACATATTTAGCAAGGCTACAGGGATGTGTGTTAATAGAGAAAAATGGAAGATTATGGAGTTGGGGGAGTGGGTGGGGGATGGGGTGGATTCAGAGGGGTGGACTGTGTTTGATTGTATCACCAACTCTTCCAGCTTGTATGGCAGTACAAGACAGTTCCTCAGGACTTTAAAGATGCTTCCATCGTGCATCTCTACAAACTAAGAGGAAACTGCCAGGCATGCGACAACCACCGTGGTATCTCCCTGCTCTCCATCGCAGGCAAAACCCTGGCTAGAGTTCTACTCAATTGGCTCAATGAACATCTAGAGCAAGGACTCCTACCTGAAAGCCAGTGCAGCTTCCGGAAAGATTGCGGGACTATCAACATGGTGTTCGCTGCTAGACAGCTACAGGAGAAATGTCAGGAACAGAACGCCAACTTGTACTCCACCTACGTCGATTTGACCAAGGCCTTCGACACCATTAGTAGAGAGGGCCTTTGGAGAATCATGGCAAAGTACTGCTGCCCAAAGACGTTTATCGCCATCGTATGCCAACTTCACGATGGAATGCTGGCCAGAGTCCATGACAACAGAGAGACGTCTAAACCATTCCCAGTCTCAAATGGAGTGAAACAAGGCTGCGTGCTTGCTCCCACCCTGTTCAGCCTGATGTTCATGGCCATGCTTACAGACGCATTCAGGGACACAGACGCAGGAATCGGCATCAGGTACCGTACAGATGGGTCTGTCTTCAACCTCAGGAGGCTTCAAGCAAAAATCAAGGCTGCAACTGACACCATCAATGACCTGCTATTTGCTGATGACTGCGCCCTAAACGCTGCTTCAGAAGCCACCATGCAGCACAGTGTTGACAAGTTCTCTGACGCCTGCAACAACTTCGGGCTGACAATCAGTACAACGAAGACTGAAGTGATGCTCCAGCCTGCTCCGGGAAAGACGTATGTTGAGCCAAACATCACCATCAAGGGGCAGTGACTGAACGCCGTAGACAAATTCACCTACCTCGGCAGTACCCTTTCCAGAAACGTTGTCATCGATGATGAGGAGAATGCCAGACTTGCCAAAGCCAGTGCCACCTTCGGCAGGCTCCACAAGAATGTATGGAACCGAAGAGGCATCACCACAAGCACCAAGATCAAGGTGTACAGAGCCATAGTCCTCACCACACTTCTCTATGGCTGCAACACCTGGACTGTCTACAAACGTCACGCCAGAAAGTTGAACCACTTTCACACCACACTGCTCAGAAAAATTCTTGGCATTAAATGGCAAGATAAGATCCCAGACACAGAAGTGCTGACTACAGCTGGCCTGCCTAGCATCTACACCATCCTAATGCAGACACAGCTTCGCTGGGCAGGTCACGTTTCTCGCATGCCAGACCACCGGCTGCCAAAGAAACTCTTGTTTTGCGAACTGCAGCATGGAAAGCGCTCTCAAGAAGGCCAAAAGAAGCGCTATAAGGACACCCTTAAGACTGCTCTGAAAGCTTTCAACATCAACCACACCATGTGGGAGCTGATAGCTCAGGACAGGAATGACTGGCGAGCAGTTGTTCAGAAAGGGGCATCATCCTGCGAGACAAGCAGAATCTCACTAGCTGAGCAGCGCAGGCAGGCGGGGAAGACCAGAGCCATCAGACCCCTCGATGCTGCCACCCTTCCCTGTCCACACTGCCAGAGAACGTTTCGTGCGCGGATTGGCCTGACAAGTCATCTGCGTACCCACCAACTTCGATCCCAGGATGACTAGATGGTCCTCGTCGAATCGACGGACAAACAACAACAACAACAACATATGTGATATTCATTATATGCGTGAGGTCGATCAGATGAGGGTGTGCAATTCGGGGAGGGTTGTACATAGTGTTTTGGGGCGCTTAAATAGTCTGCGGTCGCGACATTTAACCCTGCATCAGAGGGCGGTGGTCATTAATGTCCTGCTTTATAGCAAAGTATGGCATGTTGGTGCACTATATCCTCTGTTGCAGGGGGACGTCAAACGTCTTTTGCATAGAGTTTATCGATTTTTGTGGGGTTCCGGTTGCGATTGGCTCACAAGAGCGGTTGCGATTGGCTCACAAGAGCGGTGGTGGAGACATCAATGCATAAGGGAGGGTTGGGTCTCATTCCTCTAGAGGCTCATGTCATGGCATGTTACGTGAAGCGTCGTTTTCTCTGACTGGGTGGGATGCATGGTGGGTTAAGTGAATTGTATCATGACCTGCGCAGGTGGTGGGGAGGGAGGAATTTAATTAGGTGCGACACGATGCTTCGCATATTATTGTACATGAAGGACGTGCGCTGTGTAAAATTATGTACCTTAGAAATGGCGGGTATGGAGGTAGTCGTGGTGCAAGTTGAAGGAATGTATCCCATGTATGCGTGGGGTGGTATATGGAGGCGAGTTCAACAGTTGCGTCTGCCTGCTCAAGGGAAGTGGTTTTTAAATTTTTACATGGGATCTTGCCGTCCGGGTTGGTATTGTATAATAGGCGTTTGGGGGAAGACTGGGGTTGTCCGGCGTGCGGGATGGAGGAATCCGCTTTTTACGTTGTGTATTTCTGTGAGACTTTAGGTATGGTACGAGAGTGGTTCAGTAGGGTTTTGCGTTTGGTGGGGGGGGGAGGTTGTCGGTACTCTGGGCGTTGAGTTTTGATGTAAGTGGGGTTGACTTGCATGTACAACGTGCGGTGTCGTACGCTGTGGCCGATTATATTTTCGTGTCATGGGCTATGAGGCACGTTGATGGGAACAGTAGAATTAGGGCTTTAGCGGGGACGATTTATAGGACAAAATGTCGAAATAGGTTGGTATATGAGGGGAGATGGGAGAGAGACTTCCCACCTGAATATAAAGCCCTGGAGTTACGAGATTTGAGATAGTTGTGAGTGTTCAGTGGGTAATCTAACGGGCTGGTCAGCTGTGTCTAATTGTGTTTGTCAAGTGCTTGAATGTTTTGTGATCTCCGTGTTCACGTGCGTCTCCTATGTGACGGTGACGACGATATATCTTAAGGCTTTGTATATACAGCTTTTAGGAATGTTTTTCGTCATTTATGCCTCAATACAAGTCATTGGTGTACATTTTGTATATGGTGTGCTTCCTAGCACAGTTGAACGTTTTCTTATTTCTGTTTATACTTTATGCCGTGTTCGTGTGCTTTTCAATAGTATATGTATCTATGCAAGTGTTGGTTTTTCTGTAAGCTGTGATGGAGCTTGAACTATATGTGGAAGCAGTATTTTCAGTGTTTGCCTCTCGTCAGTGTAAAAGTTCACATATAGCTGCTTGCATTGTCTTTTCTTTGTGTTTATTGAGATGTCAAATATCGCAGTGTAGTTTCGTTTTGTCATATTAGATATTTTCATTGTTGTGAATTGTAGCGTCATGCTGTTCCACCTTTGAACTGTAATGCCTATCCTTAGTCAATGATAATAACCCCGTGGTAGTCGCCCAAATTAACGTATTGTTGTGCTCTTTAAGGCACCTGAGTTCTTAGATTAAGTCTTGGATACGTTGTGTGTTGGCAGGCGGAAGCCACGCCTAGTTATATGCCAGATGTTGTATCATGTTGAATAATACGTGATTGCTTGTGTATGTGTGTAATTTTGTGTGCTCGTTTTTGTCACATTTTTTTTATGTATAGTCTTTATATTTTCCAGTGTTTTGATTTTATTATTTATTATACAATAATAATCTTGTTAGTGCCTGGTATCTCGTTGACATATTATTTTATGCACCCATATCTATTTTGTACCTGAGTTTTAAATAAAATATAAAAAAAAAATTGTACATATGAAGGAATCGGCTGCCGTAAAGTCATCTTTAGTGTAAAAGAACCTTCAGGCAGCCCCACATACGGTCCATCTTTCCACACTCCCAATTCCGCTGCGTGGATCTTTCCATAATTTTGGAAAACCGTTACCACATCATGCTCCGTTGTTTCAAATGGCACATTCCTCATTTTGACCCACGTCACGTAGCTTGAAACATCATGAAGGCATACCTCCACTGCAGTGTTCACGGCCATCCTCTTCTCATGATATTCGTTAAAGATGCTGGAGTAGTAACCTGCATCCTTAAACTTGATGAAATTTCTAGTAACTCCGTTGAGTGCTACGCCATACACAGTTGAACCGGTAAGGGTACCACGAACCAATTAAACACAGACTGTATTCACACGTCGACCATGTCGATCCACCATTTTGATTGCTCAAAAACAGAAATACTGAGCAGAAAACCAGCTGATTTAGGAGCATCTGCGCAGCACGTCCACACGGCCCGAGAGCGATGAGGACAATGAGTACTCCTATATTGTCAGCAGAGGCGCGGCAGCACCACCTCGCACCACTGCAGCCAGGTAACTCAGGAGCGTCTGCGCAGTAGGTCCACACGGCCCGAGAGCGATGAGGACAATGGAAAATTTGGTGAGTTCAGACAGCAGCCTCTCTGAAACCTCACCACGTGCTGGATTGAATATTTGTTTTGTGTTGAGGCCTTAAACCGGTGAAACTTCCTGCTGAGCCCTGTGGAAATGACATAGCAGCTTTATACACATCAGCATCCTGTAAGGTTAGATGTTCTTCGTCTGCTGCATTGTCAGGGAGGTCAATGTTGGTACTGGGAGCCCTCTGTGGATGTTTGTCCTTCAGAGCTTGCTCCCTGCTGACATCCTTGGGAGCGATGGTATCCTCACTGGTTATAAGCATCACAGCTCCAATAGTATTACCCTCTTCTATTTTTTTGCTAATTTGGGCTCTGATTTTTGAGGCGTTAGGTGTCCTGTTGTTGGCATTTGCCCGGCGGGTGTTTGTCGCCCTAGGGGGGAGACGGACGAGGTTGTCATCCCGGGGGAATGCATTTATTGCCCTAATAACATGTGTTGCTAGTGACTTGTCCCTCCTTGGTGGGACAGCCAAACAGGCATTGCCAAAAAGAAGCAAGTTGTGCCAGGATCTGTTGTTTGAAGGAGCATCGTTGACTTTCTTCAGAAGGTCAGCGAATTTGCTAGCAGCTTGAGGGCGAGCTGCTTTGGGGATGTGTGTCAGAGTCCTGGTGGATGTTATTTTGATTTCAGATTTGAGGTCCTCTGTAAAGGTGAAGTCACGGTAGCTGTCAGCCCTGTCTGCTGGGGGAGGTTGTTGGTTGTTCTCATTTGGAGCTCTCCTGGAGCCTAGACATCCATTGTGTGCATGGATGCTGCCAGGTGTGGGATTGAGTGCACACAATCCCTGTAGCACACTCGGTAGATGCCACGTGAACGGCGGCATATATATATATATATATATATATATATATATATATATATATATATATATATATATATATATATATATATATATATATATATGTGTGTGTGTGTGTGTGTGTGTGTGTGTGTGTGTGTGTGTGTGTGTGTGTGTGTGTGTGTGTGTGTGTGTGTGTGTGTGTGAGGGGTAAAGTGGGTGTAAGTGGGGTAAGAGTTGTTCAGGCATCCAGGAACCATTAGCGAGTTACGTCGCGCACCCCCCCCCCCCTCTAGCGGGCTGGGGCGAAACTCTAGTTCCTGGTGTCTGATTTGTTTCAATTTCTACTCCTGGTAGTAGTATTGACCTTACCTGGTGTGGGTTGAAGTTTGGAGAGTCACTTCACCTCCACTGTTCTCCTGATTAGGTCAGGTGGTCTACCAGGAGTAGCACTGTTCGTGCTTTCTTTTGTTTGCTGGTTATCAGTAATGATTTTGGCACTTACCACTCCTTTTCATTCTTAAATGTTATGTTATCATAACCATTGGTAACCAGTTTATTTTTTATTACCAGCTCTGTTTCTGGCGTGGTCATCCAGGATAGACGCCAGATAAAGGGACTTATTAACATTATTCGACTACTACCGGCCCTTATTTATTCTACTTGTGGTGCTTCAACCAAGTGGTAGAAGAGATTCCAAAACATCGGACTGTTACCATCCATCCAGGATAACCTACATCTTTAACATCAGAGATCTGTCCAGGGCCTTACCTACTCCTACCCAACTACAGCACTAGAACCAGAGGCCATTTTTATTACATTTAAATTTTAAGTAAAATCCTCAGAAGTCATTATTCTTATTTTTCCTAGAGTCTTTTCTTTATTTTTCCATTAGTTTTTTGTTCAGATGGAAGGCGTTCCACTGACAATGGCGACCTTGCCGGGATCCGACTCTTGAAGCAACATCGTCCTGATGGTTCAACTGGTTGTGAGTATAACATTTAAGATATGAAAAGGTGAATTAGTTGAGGTGTCAAGTCATTACTGGTAGTCTGGTTGACTTACCGTTGTTTGGTTCTAAGGTTCGGTTTAGAAGTTTACCTATTTGTTGGACCTGGGAAACTTTGATAACTCCTCCTGTGTGAACCGTGAGTATTTTGCTTAGTGAAGGCTATTGGGCCCACAAGTGTATTCTTCCAGGGTGAAATATTTAGTTCATTTTCTACTTTGAGAAGTTTAAAGTGTGCGGACTGTGTCCTTCTTTTGTAACAGACGTTCCTGTTAGTTTTAATTAAGACAGTTCAAGTTGGGTGCGTAATATTTCTTTTTACAAGATGGATTCTTTAGATTTCTGGTTAAAAGCTGGAAAGGAAATGGGATTTACTGGACAGAACCTTGATAGTTATATTACTGCTAAAATGGCTATTGAAGAGGAAAAAGGAACAGGAAAAGGAACGGGAAAAACTAGCTCTTGAACAGGAAAGAGTAGCTCGAGAAGAGAAAAAGGAACAGGAAAAGGAACGGGAAAAACTAGCTCTTGAACAGGAAAGAGTAGCTCGAGAAGAGAAAAAGGAACAGGAAAGACTGGCTCGGGAGGAGAAACAAGAACAGGATAGGATAGCTAGAGAAGATAGAGTTCAGGCGAGAGAGGTAGCCTTCAAAATGAAGGAAATTGAAGAAAAGGCTAAGCAGAGGGAGTTGGAAAAGTTAAGGTTGGAATTAGAAGCCAAGAAAATAAAACTATCTAAGCAGAAAATAGATGAAGGGGTACTAGAATACCCTTCCCAAGAACCAAATATTAGGATGCCACAGATTCCACCTTTTTCATAACAAGATGACATCTCGGTATATATTGCCAAATTCGAGAGTACTGTGACTGGTCATCAGATTCTTGGGCTACTAGGCTTTGCTTACTACTGTCAGGTTCAGCATTAAATGATTATTCCACCCTTCCCTCTGATGTTATTTCTAGTTATAGCCTGCTTAAAAGCTTTACTTCAGGCTTTCAAGAAAACCACTCATCATTACAGGTCGGAGTTTAGACACATTAAAATAACTCCAAATCAAAATTATATGAAATTCTTAACAAATTTCAGATTATTTGATTCGTGGATTGATAGTGCTGAGGTCGACCACGATTTCGAATCTTTACGAGACTCTGATGGTAAGAGATCAATTCCGTTCTTCCGTAAACTCTTGATTTACGAATATTCATTAAAGAAAAACATTCATACGGCTGCGGAAATGGCACAAGCTGCTGATATATGCGTGTGCTCATAACTACCCTAAAGAGCGTAGCAAATATAAGTCTGTTGTGCCTAAGCAATCCGAGGGAGCCAAAACCTCCGTACCGAAGAATTCCACTGCCTTCACAGGAAAGTGTTTCAACTGTAATGAATCGGGCCATAGACGGCCCGACTGTCCTAAGAAAAAAGATGAGAATATCGGTGTTTCACTGAATCAATTATAAACTCACCTTTTAGCGAAGGTACAGTCTTTTCCCTAACTTATATTCATTGTCCTCATCGCTCTCGGGCCGTGTGGACCTACTGTGCAGACGCTCCTGAGTTACCTGACTGCAGTGGTGTGAGGTGATGCTGTCACGCCTCTGCTGACAATATAAGAGTACTGCTTTTGTCAAAATGGCGGTTAGTCTAAGACACCGGATTAATACTGTCGGCATAGAACTACTTCGAGGAACGATTACGCCTAGTTCTGTGCAAGTCTTATTACCAAAGATCATCCGGGAGACGTACGGCATACAAGATGTTGACTTATATGGGGTTGCATTAAATGGAGCCCAAAGAATTTTCGTAAAAGTGCTAACTGCGATGGTTTATGAATCGTTGGTCACCCGGTTTCAGGACGTGAGTCTTATCGTCACACCAGCTGTCTGTATGAGAATGATAGCAGCGACTTGTGACAAGTGGAGGCGTGTGCCTGGACGTGTGGTGGACGTCGCAACCCCTGCTTCAAAGTTGGCAGGTGTGGAACAACCATCAGACGGAGGGCGTGGTGTTTTGTGGAGTGAGATATTGGATCAGGCACACAGGACTGGAGGTGGGTTGGAGTCCCTCACCCAGTTGCTTGACCCAGTGTCTCCTCCTGTGGATAAGGAGGAGCAGCAACTACAGGAGCAGGTTATTGAGATTGAGGAGGAATTGGTGGAGATTTTGAAGACTTTGTCACTGCCTGATGGGGACATTACATCTGAGCTAGGTGTCATTGGAGAGTCGTCGATATTTCGGGAAGTGATGGTGTGTTGAAGTCGTCCCTAGAATCGCTAAACCACTGTCAGGTGGAGGTGGAGGTTCATCGTGAGGTAACATCTGATCAAGATATGTGTAACGGCCTTAGGTGTATGACTGTAAATGTTAATGGTTTATGCAGCAGTATGAAGAGAGATTGGTTTCGTACTTTCCTGAATAAATCTAGAGTGGATGTTGTGTTCCTGCAGGAGCATAGTTTTAAAGAGGGTAGGGTGTTGGAGGTGGCAGGGTTTCGAGAAGTAACCCTGCCATCTCCCCATCTAAAAGGTGGTGTGGGTATTTTAATAAGGGAGACGAGCCCATTTGTTTTGCAGAGAAGCGAGGGTGGGGAGGAGGGAGGGTGTTGCGTGTGGAAGGATGGTGGATGGGTAACCGTGTGCCTTTTGTGAGTGTGTATGCGCCGGTGGTAAATAACATACAGGTAAAGAATTATTTTGTGTGTGAGAATCTTGTGTTTTTCTTACGTGCACTGCCAGAGGTGGCAATAGTTGAAGGGGACTGGAATTGTGTAATCAGAGTGGCTGACGTGGACCCAAAAGGGGCTGGATTTATGTCTGTGGCTCTTAGGGAATTGTTAAGGGATGTCAGGTTACGTGATGCGTTTGGAGGGGCGGTGTGGGAGACCGAACATACGTTCGTTAGGAGTGGATATGCTGCGAGGCTAGATAGTGTACCTTACTCAGGGAGTGGATGTGAAATCTTTCAGTACTGTTGAGGCTACTATGTCAGATCACAGGGCAGTAGTGGTGGAGGTAGGGGGGGGGGGCACTTGTGGAAATATACAGAAGTTATTGGAAAGTAAATATAAGTGTGTTAGGTGAAGAGGAGGGGTTGGAGGGGTTTTCAGTCCTATGGAGGGAGCTTAGTGTGGAAGAACAGGGGGTGAACGACATCGTGAAATGGTGGGATTGTGTTGCGAAGGAAAATATTAGAGTTTTATGTGAGAGAAGGAAAACGTATTAATAATTTAAAATATGGACTGGGTAACTATTTAGAGGATAGGTTAAGAGGTTGATGTGGGCGAGGGGTGGTTGGGAATAATTTTCCTATGGATGAAATAGGTGAAATAAAAGGGAGATTGAAGGTGTTACAAAATGAAGGTTTCAAGTTGTAAGGGTGCAGGCAGGGGTGGAAGAAGTGCTTTGGGGCGACAAGCCGTCTGCGTGTGTTTTGCGGCATCAAAAGCAAAGGCAGGCGGTGACGGCCATCCCAAGTTTAGAGGTAATGGAGACGGTTGGGACTTATACAGCAGGGTAGGAGATAAGAACCACAAAACGGATGTGTGCATATGTGGAGGCTTGGTATGAGAAGTATTGGACAAGTGAGGTGGTGGGTGCCAGGGTGTTAGACGAGGTGTGTACGTATGTGACTTGTAATTTAGGCAATAGTGACAGAAAGGCTTTAGGTGGGATTATTACTACAGAGGAAATAGAGAATGCATTAAGGGGAATGAGGAAGGGGAAAGCTCCAGGTATTGACGGTCTCCCGGTAGAATTTTATTTATAGTCAGGTTATTCAATCGCATGAAGGAGAAGGGTGAGTTGGGGGAGAAGCAGGCTACAGCAGTTGTAGTGTTGGTCCCGAAGGGCAAGGGTCAGCCCACCCTACGGGAGTACCGAGTCATATCACTGATGTGTGCAGTCTATAAGGTTTTTGCAAAAATTTTAGTTCAAATGTGTTGTGGGGAGGGTGGTGTCAAAATCTCAGTTTGGGTTGCCGAGAAGGTCAATGATTGAAGGACATGGGATACTCCGAAGTTTTGTGGAAGCTAAAGGTGGGGGTGGGGGGGCGGTTTTGATGGCTCTAGATTGGCAGGGAGCCTATGATAGAGTGGAAAGGGGAGATTTGTAGGTTATACTTAGGAGACAGGGTTATGGGTAGGAAATAGTCGAGTGGGTAAATATGTTGTATAAGAGGGCAAAAATGAGGATACAGATTAATGGGTGCATGGGGAGGGAGATCGCAATGGGTAGAGGCCTTAGACAGGGATGCCCCATGTCCCAAATAATGTTTGTGTGTTTTCAGGACATTTTTTATAGAATGGTTGACTGTAGCTTATGTACTCAAGGTGAGGGAAATGTGGGGGGTGGGAGGGCCTGGCCGGGATTAATTGGATATGTAGACAGCACCACTGTTCTCATTCGTGAAGGGATGTCAATGGGAATGTTGGACGAGTTCGTGCAATTGTTTGGAAGTGCCACAGGAATGCAGGTAAATAGCGCAAAGTCAAGGTGCATGGGGTTGGGTTCTTGGGTGGGGGGTGTTGGGGGGAGGTGTAATGTTGTTAAAGAATGGGCAGTGTCTTTAAAGATTTGTGGTATTATTTACAGGGAAGACATGGTTGCGGCGCAGGTGGAAAACTCGGACGGTTATTGGAAAGGATCGTGGGGCGTCTAGGTGTTCTGAGACCCCAGCACCTAACTCTTATACAGCGAGTGATAGTTGTAAACATTTTATTGTATTGTAAGGTTTGGCATGTTGCAGCTGTGTTCCCAATTACAGGGACAGCGAGTGCGGGAATTTTAAGACAGGTGTATAAATTTTTGTGGGTTTCACGTTGTGATTGGTTACGGAGGGAAGTTGTAATGTTACCTGTACGTCAGGGTGGGTTGGGGTTGATGGATTTGAGATGGAGGGCTAAATATGTGTTTCTTAAATGGGAAGTTTTGCGTGTGGGTGTGAATGCAGGGCAGTTGGGAAGGATACATGACAGGCTGGGTATGTGGTTTCGAGGAATGGAGTTGAGGGAATGCGAAATCGTTTTGAGGGCCGTGATGTTGGTTAAGGAACTGAGAAAGGTTTGCATAAGTGTTTTGTGTAGGTTGCTTGTAGGTAGGTGCGTTGTCCCAGTTGAGGGTTTGTTCCCCATGTATGCATGGAAGAGTATTTGGTATAGATTTAGTAAGATGAAGTTAAACCCTCTGGCGCGTGAGGTGATGTTTCGTTTTCTGCATGGGATCCTTCCGTCTGGAGCGATACTACGAAACAGACAGGTTGTGGAGGGTGGGAGATGTTGTATCTGTGGAGGGGACGAGACTGCGTTCCATGTAGTTTATTTCTGTGAAGGGTTAGAAGAGGTCAGGTGCTCGTTAAGTAGGTTGGTTCTGAGGGTGGGAGGCCGTGGAGTGTTCGGTTCTGCGTCCTTTAAGTCTAGATATGAGTGGGTTAGACGAGGGCATCATAAGAGCTTTAGATTATATCATGATAGATTATATATATATCATGGGTGATGAGGGGAAGAGGGGATAGTGAAGAGGGAAGGAAGGTCCTGGCGATAACGTTCTATTGTACGACGTGTCATAACGGATAATTGTATGGGAGGAGGTGGGATCAGGTTTTCTCAGATGGGTATAGAATGCTAACGTTAGGAATTCTCCTGAATCTGTGAATGATAATGAGTGAGTGAAGGGGTTTTCATAGGTTGAGATGGAGTCAGGGGGTCAAAGCGTGCTCGCCTCCTTGGGGGCAGGGGGGGTGTCGTGAGAGTGTTGTGAATGTGGGTTATGGAATGGTTTCCTGGTTTTCATTGAGGCATTATCTGCATCAACCTTGTGGTTATCATGCCAAGTGTGGATGTAGGACTGGAGAACTCGTTATGATCTATGTATCATATTTCAGGAATGTAGGTGTAATCGCGAAGGGGTTATTTGGATGTGTATCAATCTTGTACGACACGATTCTTTAGTAATATTGTTCTTTGTGATATTCTATTCTATTCTATTCTATTTGATTCGCCGGTATGGTATCCCGGCCCGGGTCTCTTCCATTTTGGTGACCCGGCATTGGCTCCCTGGGTAGGGAAGTGTCGTTTATCTTTACTTGTACCTGCATGGCAGGTCTTCAGCAGGAAGGGAGGGTACCTCATTGGCTCTATGGCCAGATGGCATACCAAACGTAAGTGTGCACTAACAGCAGCTGGTGTGCAGTGCAATGGAGGCCCAAAGCAGGCTCTCGCAGTAACTTCAGTAGGGGGGTGTCAGATGACGTGCAATGATTGGAATTAAGGTTTCCAAGTCCCTGACAGCTAAGTACACAAGATGTGCTGTCTCATCCTCTCGGGCCTGCCCTACTGGGGTCATTGGAAAGTGTCTACGGCGAAGGGGCATCATAGCCGGGCAGTCTAACAGGTAGTGCACCAAGGGCTTCAGAACCATTCGGTCACAATGGGCACAGAGCTCCTCTTGTGCCCATTCAATAATCCATGCAGTGGTGGGATACCCGAAGCGTAGGCGGTGGATATGCACCCTCAGTTCTCTGGTCTGTGTCCGAATACTTGGAGGGGGCGCCCTGTGGGTCGCCCTGACATACCAACAGAGGCTATGTGAATCCCCAGGGTCAGGGAATGGGTGCCTAGCCGCACCGGCAGCCCACAGCACAATCTGGCTGAGGCTGATGGAGATTGCAGCACGTGGCTGTGCCTCGAGGGTTGCAGTCCTAGCAGCCTCATCTGCAGCATCAGTGCCAGGGATACCCACATGGCTCGGGATCCAGTTGATGGGAGCCCTGTGACCCTGGGCCATGAGAGTCTGCAGGTCACCCCGGATGGATGTGATTAAGTGTATGTTGCCCTTTGGCTCTCTGTGCATAAGCGCTTGGATCGCTGCCTTGGAATCAACGTGGATGATGGGGGGATGCTGATGGTCTGCAAGAGCATGCTGCAGAGCTTGTTGGATGGCAAAGAATTCGGCCTGGAGGATGGTGAAATGATCTGGGAGGCCCCAACCTGCTGACAGATTGCGGGGAATATCCCAGCAGCTGTGTGGCCTGCCACTGGGTCTCTGGAGCTATCGGTGTAATATGGCACACACCATGGGCCTTCCGCACCCACAATGCTAGCCGAGGCAAGTCGTTGCAGAATGTCCTGGGTGCAATGCCTCTTGCTGTCTGTTAGGGTTGTCCAGTGCACCGCAAACAGCTCTGGTGCCCAAGCGGGTGGCACCGTGTAGTTTGCTGCCAGTCTGTCGCAGCCTCCCTTCTCGAGCAATGCCATGGGCAGGAGCTTCTGTGTGGCATCTGCTACTGACCACATCCATCGGCGGCCGGGATGCAGTGGAATGACCTGTCCCTGGTGGACCGGTAAATCTCTCATCAGTTTGTCAGCCCCTGGGAGTCGGAGATACTTTGCGATCCTCTTGGCAGCTACCAGTTGGATCCTGTCTTCAAGAGGCTGTAGCTGCACCTCAAGGTTCAGAGCCACTGCACTGGCCCACCTAGGAGCCCCCAGCATGGCCCGTACAGCTGTGTTCTGGATGACACAGAGGGATTTGATGTTTGTGGGTCTGGCATGAACCAGAGCAAGTGCCCCATAGTCAACGAGGGAGCGTATTGCCTGGATGTAGAACAACCACATGACCTCGAGGCTGGCCCCAACCCTAGGGTTGGCCATGGCACTCAATGCCCTGACCCTCTGCAGAGCCCTCTCTTTAATGTGGTGCACATGTTTCTGGAAGGTGAGGCACCTGTCAATGTAGATGCCAAGGTACCTATAACTGTGAACCCACTCCAGGTCGATGCCCAGGACCTGCAGCCTCTGACTGGGTACCCTGGTGTGAAGGATCATGGCTTTGGATTTTGCCACAGATATCTTGAGCCCCAAGTGACGGCAAGTGGAAGCCAGCAGATCGAGGCCCTCCTGGGCACGCTGCAAAAGCCGACGCTTCCTAGGTACGACAAGTGCCAGGTCATCGGCATAGCTGAGGAGGAAGGTGCCTCTGGAGAAAGGCAGGCACACCAGCTGGTGCATAAGTACATTGAACAGGGTGGGACTAAGCACCCCGCCCTGTGGAGTGCCGTTGTCCAGGGTCTTGAGAGAAGAGGCATGCCCCTGGAAGCGTACCCGGGCCCGCCTGTCCTGGAGATAGGAACGAAGCCATGAAAGCAGCCTGCCTTTAACCCCCCTGTGGGCCAAGAGTGAGAGGATGGCAGGTGCACTGGCTAGCTCAAAAGCTTTCTCGAGGCCAGTAGAGTGGTAAGGCTTTCGAAAGTGCCCACTCCTCCGGTGAAGCCATAGAGGTGTTTGAGGAGGGCCAAGCTTCCACCTCAGGCGCTCCAACACCATCCTCTCAGACACCTTCGAGATGCAACTGGTGAGGGAGATGGGTCTCACACTGCAAGGATCCCCAAGCTTAGGAATCGGTATGATGTCAGCCTCCTTTCATACGACAGGGAGTTTGCCAGCTCGCCAAGTCCGGTTGACGACCCCCAGGACAGCTGAATGTCCAGAATGGCCAGACCAAGTGGTCATGCCATAGGTGATACCATCATGCCCCGGTGCAGTGTGCCGATGAGATGTGAAGGCTGCCTAGAGCTCCTGATAGGTGAAGTGTTCATCTGTGATGTCCTTAGCCTGGCATGCTGCTTGGATCACCATCATCCTTCTAGGAAGGAGGGTGGCTTGGAGGTCCTGGAGATCCTGAGGCAGTTGAGCCATGGCAACTCTGTAGGTGAAAAGATACACCAGATGTTCTGCCTCCATTGCGGGGTCTGGGTGCAACCGAGCCACACTGCGACACTGCCCCTGTGGCCAATCGTAACTTGATCCAAATCTCAGATAAGGTGGAGGAGTAGCTGAAGGAGGCACACCACTCGAAGCATTTAGCATGCCGGACCCTGTGTGAGACATGGCGTGCATGCCACACTACTTCCCTGAGCAGACGCATGGACTCAACCGTGGGATTACGCCTGTGCATCTTGCATACGACATTGATGCGGTGGTCCTGCTCCCTGATGTCCTCATTGTAAAACCACCAGTCACATTTATATGACCCTCCACCTGTAATCTTAGGTATGGCTGCCTCAGCTGCACATGTGAAGGCCACCTGCAAGCTTTGAGCCGCCTCATCTGGGTCTTCCGGAAGAGAAGACTCTGCCCACCAGCGTTCAATGACCTCCTGGAAGCACTGCCAGTCGGCCTTTTTTAGATTCCATCTGGGGGTAGGTGTGGGGAGCGGGCACCGCTGGACCATCAGTTTGGTGACCACTGCAAAGTGATCACTGGTGAGACGGGGGTGGACCTCCCATCTCGCACTCGAGAGCAACCGCCTAGAGATGAGTGTGACGTCCAAGCGTCCACCGTAGTGATGGGTTGGCTCACCATTATCGAGGAGGGCGATCTCAGGGACCTCCTTCAGCACAGCCGCAAGGTGCCTCCCAGCTGCGTTGGTAGGAGAGACAAGAAAGTATTGGGTGGTGAGCATTTACATCTCCAGCTACAACAAGACCCTCCCGTGGGGCGAGTGCTGCCATCTCTGAAATGTCAAGGGTGTACCGAGAGCTTCTGTAAATATTGTAAACCACGAGAGGTCCATCCGGTAGGTGTAGGGTGACAGCCTAAACATCTACGCCCTCCCCACAGTTGATGGGGTCATTGGAGATTGAATAAGGGATAGTGGTCCTTACGTAGATCGCCCTGCCCCTGCCAGTCCCTTCCAGGCGCTGAAGGTAGGCCGAGAATCCTGGGATATGTGGCTACATTTGATGTGACGAATTGGTAAGTGTCTCTTGAAACAGGAAGACATCAACCTCATCCTGAACTGCAGCTTCAATCACTAAGTGAATTTTCAGCTGCAGCCCACAAATGTTCCACTGGAGGATCTTCAAGGGCCGCAGAGGTGGCCCTCTGATTCCATCTCTGCCTTGGACTCGTCGTCTGATGTTGGCGACTCCGGGGCCTCCTCTATCATGGACTGGAAGGACTCCTGGATGATGGCTTGAAGTTCCATTGAGTCCTTCCTGTCCAGTAAGACCACGCCCAGCATCGATGACAGGAGCTGTCTGCAGGTGCCCCTGTCCTCCGCCGACGGCAGCAGGCGACAGAGGAGTGCTGAGATGACCCCGATGGTTTTCTTCAGTCGATCGGGAAATGATTCGACCATTACCTCTGCAGGCATTGAGCTGGACGACCCGTCGAGTCGGTGCTGGGTCACTGGGTATGTCTGGGTGGCTGTTGACACTGCAGCAGCATAAGCTGGGTGCACCCTGGGCCCGGCCTGAGTGGCCATGGGCTTCTGGGTCCCCTGGCGGGGAACCTGTGCCTGACTCTGGCCGCTCACAGTAGGGGCCTGCCCTTGGGAAGAGGCCTGCTGGCGGTATAGCAAGGAATGTTGGTGCCCAGCTGGGACCTGCTGGGCAGTGTGCCTGGCCTGTGGCTGTTTTTCCCATTGATTCTGTCTTCTTGGCCACCTTACCATCTGGCCCTGTAGTTGACCATGCTGCTGCAAGCCAGTGTGTGCCCCCTGACGCAACTGCCGGGAGCCCAGTGCCAGGAACTCACTGGTATTGCCCTCCTGCGGTATCTGGGGAACCTTGGTCATAGCCCATACCGACTGTTGCTGGGTGGTTCCAAGGCTGGGTGGCGGCGGGGCTGTCGGGTCGTTCCGATGATGAACCTGCTGCCAGTGCTGCACCATCACAGGACAGCTCCGGTTCCAGGCATGGTGTCTCTTTGAGCAGTTGGCACACTTGGGCTCCGGCCGAAGGGCTTTGCCGGTTGGCTGTTTGAGGATGGCAATGCAGTCCTTCGAGTCGTGTGCCTTGCTGCACACACCACACTTCTTCTCTCGCTGGCAGGTGGCTGCAATATGATTGAACCCCTGACAGTTGAAGCATTGTACTTTGCCCAACAGGTATGGTCGGGTCTTGAATCTTCCCCAGACCCCAAGGTCCAGGTGCATGGGAAGTGGACCTTTGTGGTGGATCACCACCTGGCGAGTGGGCACCTTGTTTACTGTTGCAGTGAGTCGCTCTGCCTTGACAATATTGGGCACTTCCAAAATGGGGTCCAGTGGGAGGGGCACAGGGACGTGTAAGAGCACCCCCTTGTACACCTTCTCCGAAGCAACCAGTTCCACCATGCTGGGATGCATCACAACCAGCCCCTTCAATTCCTCGTAAGAATCCTCGTCCCAAGAAATGACCAAAACCTCGTTCCTGAGAGTAAACTCGCAGTGGAACTTGAGGCGGGGTAGACCTTCCAGATACCTTACAAACCCGTAATCCGGAACCTTGAATTTGTTGAAGGCCCTGGTTGCTTGTGCCCGAGCTGAGCGGGAATTCCTTCGTCCACGTGGAATCAGCCAGTCCCCGTCCACTGTGGAGGCCAGCGCAATTGGTGTAGGGACCTGGGATGGCTCCATCCTTGCCAGTTGTGGAGCTACAGCCTCCTGGCTTCCTTCCACAATCCCTATGGCCATCTGGGGGGTGCAAGTCTCCTTGGGTAGCGGCTGCCAACGGATCTAGTGGCAGATTGGCAGATACAATAGTCTCTACTGCATCCTTGGCCTTTTTGGTGGGGACTCCCACCTGCCCCACGTCGTCCTCCAACTCGTCCCCGCATTCCAATGAACGTTTAGGCCGCTCTCCTGGGTCTGTCATGGTGACTGTAGGTGTGGGGACAGAGCCAGCAGCAGAGCTGCTGCGTGTGACCTCACAGCCGCTCACACTGGGTGCAGAGCTGTGAGGCTCAGTGCCAAAGTCAGGGCCTGTAGCCACCCGCACGTGGCTCACTACCCTGAAACACTAAACACAGTCCAAGGACCACTAGAAACGTCGCCAATCTGTGCGTAAACTAACACAGATATATATTTCAAGCGAATACAACACACTCTGTCCTAGGATCTTTCCACACCGGTGTTCCGTATCCAATCTCGATGATGATCACGTAATGATCCGTTCTTCCTGATTTGTGATATGAAGTGTTTTTTAGTTTGTATTTATGTTTGTGCTGGGTTTTTACGTGTAGAGATATACTTATATACTGGGTTTTTTTTGTGCTTACAGTGCATCTGATTAATATGATATTGAGAAAAAAAATTTTGTGTGTATATTCCTTTCTATTGTATTGAGCCTTTGTCATAGGTTAGACTTTATGTAAAACTTTATATATGCATGTTTCGATTCATTTTGAAGTTTATAATTTAGGTCAGTACCCTGATACCGGTTTGTTTTCATTACTATGTTCTTGATGTAAGTTTAAGCTGTTTTTTTTTTTATGTTTATTCGTATTTTAGTATATGTAAAGCTGTATTGTTAGGGATAAGTATGTAGATGTTCTAGTAAGGTTAGGATGTTAGGTTTTGGTTTATTGATTAATGCGAAGGATGGGATTAATTGATACAATTTCTTGTATATATTCATTTTTATTGTATTGAACCTTGGTCATATGTCATGTTATATGTAAAATTTATATATATGTCAGGTTTTGAATCATGAATGTGTATATATTTCAGTTCACGACCCTGTACTGTGTTTATTGTAGCTATGTTCTTGACGTAAGTTATTGTTGTATGTTATACAGCAATATCTTGCAATATCTTGCAATCCTTTTTGTGTCAGGTATTTTGTGCCGGGTTTATTTTGACAGTGTTCGTACCTTTTGGATTGAGATCCATGCTTTTTCCTGTTTATTTTTATGTTACGCTGTATTGGTTTTAAATAAAATATAAAAAAAAAAAAAACTAGATTCATCACGTTGTAAGTCCACTAAATTAACTGACTGTTTAGGAAGAAGCGATTCTTTTCCAACAGTAAGATGTTTCATAAGGTGCAAATGTTTCTCAGGATGAGTAGATGCAGTAGTTGCCCCGATAACCTCATGTTCTGTTTTGGTTGGGAACATACAAAGGGCTACTTTCCCATCTGAAAAGGGCTGTTTGGAATTTGTAGGAGTTTCCAAGGAAGGGTTGGAACCTAATACTTCTGTTTCTTCACAGATAGCTCCAGAAGAGATTCAGTTAACTTAAATCAGAGAGCTGATAGTTAAGAAACTCCGAGAACATCCTTAGTAAGTCGGTCACCAAAACCGGAAAACGCAGAAACCAGTGAAAAACTAAGTGACACAATCTTTTCAGCAACAGGACACGATTAACGTCCTTACCAGAGCTCAGTCTAAGGTAAAACTTATCAACCTATTAGTTCCTTCCAAAAGAAAACCTATTGAGCTGTCTCACCTTGATTTAGAGGGTCCTCAAAAGACTTGTCCTTAGAGGAAATTCGCAAGTTAGCTTTAAATGGCAACGTGATACAAAGAAAGAAATTTTCTTACAAGTTTGAGTTAAAACATGATCTTCTGTACAGGACTAGTGTCAGCGGATAAACCCAATGACGTGGGTCGAAATCTGTTAGTCATTCTGAGGGATTTCCGGGAAACTATTATAAAGATTTCTCATGACCTACCAGTCTCTGGCCATTTTTCACAAAGGAAAACCTATAACAAGATCAAAGACCTATATTTCTGGCCTAGTATGTCCTCTGACATCTACAAGTACTGTAGATCATGTCACATATGTACCCTTTCCTCACAAAAGGGTAGAACTAAGTTCCTATGGTAAAGATGCCAATTTTCTTAGTCCCTTTTCCAAGAGTTGCAGCAGATATAGTTGGTCCTATCACACCTCGCTCATCAGGTCATAAATATATCTTAACTATGATTGACTATGCGTCCAGCTTCCCGGAGGCGGTACCCTTAAAATCCATTACGTCCATAGAAGTCGCAGAAGCCTTTTCTATTTTTTCACGTGTAGGTATACCTCGTGAAATTCTGTCGGATAAAGGGGCACAATTCACTTCAGAATTAATGGAACAGGTTTATCAACTTGTGGGTGTTAAACCTCTTTTCACTACACCTTACCATCCGATGTGTAACGGAAGAGTGGAGCGACATGCCATCCTAAAGTCAATATTAAAGAAACTATGTATTCTTAAACCAACGGACTGGCGTAGATTTCTACCATGTGCTCTTTTCGCAATGCGCGAGATTCAAAGTGATTCCCTTGGTTATTCCCCTTTTGAATTGCTTTATGGGAGACAAGCTCGTGGACCACTATTTATCTTGAATGAACTATGGTCCAAAAATATTAAACTTGAGCTTCAAAACAGCTATCAGTTTCTTTTAGATCTGAGGGACAGATTGGAAGAAACCGCAGATTTGGCCGTTAAAAACCTAAAGATGTCTATGGAAACCAACAAGACCTATTTTGACCATAAACGTAAGTTTAATATTGGCGATGAAGTTTTAGTTCTTCTATCTGACAAATCCAGCAAATTGCTAATTACCTGGCGCAGACCGTATAAAATAGTGAAGGTCTGTAATAAGGTAGATTATCTCTTGTATGTCAAGGGTAAGGAAAGAATGTATCACGTCAGTATTTTAAAATGATACCACCATAAAGAAGTTAATATCTGTTTAAATTCCTTTGATGAAGATGCTACATCTTACAGCGTAGTTACAAGTGGTGATTCGTACGAATGTAAATTTTGTATTATAGGTGACGAGTCTCTTGCAGAATCGAAGGAACTACTAGATATCTTGACGGATGATCCTTCACCAAAGAACTCTTATGTTAACATCAACAACGAACTATCAAATAAACAAAAGTCTCAAGTGCCTTAGTAAATACATTTTCTGAAGTATTCAGAGATCCCAGGACTTACCACCACTGTTGTACACAAGATTGAATTGTCAGAATATGAACCAGTAAGGCGGAAAATCTACCCTGTTCCCGTTCACTTACGGAAAACATTTGATAATGAAATTGACAAACTATTAAACTTAAATATCATAAAACCTTCGAAATCAGCTTTCTGTTCACCAGTTATGGTTAAGAAACCAGACAATTCTTACAGACTGGCACACGATTTTCGTTATTTAAATACTATCACTAAATGGGATGCAGAATCCATGCCAGTAATCGATCATGACTTGTATAAATTCTATGACTGTAAATTCTTCTCGGAGTTAGATATCTCACAAGCATACCATCAAGTACCATTACACCCAGACTCTAAACCATACACTGCTTTCCATACTCAGAGGACTAATGCAATATCACACAATGCCTTTCGGCTTGGTGACAGCGTGTGCCACGTATATTAGGCTAATGAGAATAATCCTTTCTGATCTCAAGAATGTCTCGGTGTATTTTGATATCTACATCATGACACATGTCTGGGAAGACCATTTAACTACACTGTCGCTCGTTTTGAAAAGACTAAGGACTCAAGGCCTCACAGTCAAGCCACAGAAGTGCTGTTTTGGCTATCCTAAGGTACAATACCTCGGGTTCATTATCTCTGACAAAAATTTATCACCTCTTCCTAATAAGACTAAAGCCGTTTTAAAAAGTACATTCCCTACTACAAAAAAGTTAAGAAGTTTCCTTGGATCTGTAAATTTCTACAGAAGTTTTGTACCAAATTTAAGTAAACTTCAGTTCTCAGACTATTTAAAAAAGGGTGTCAAGGAACCTATTAGTTGTTCTGATCATTCTTCTCTCAACCTGCGGGCTGGGAGGACGCACTCTGAGCTTGCTCTGGCCCACACCTGGTGGTGACCTGAGTACTACAATTCACAAGATGGTGGACCGTCAATGCCGGAGAGTAAACACGGTCTGTGTTGCATTCACACAAGGCTCCCTCAGTGTTTCTACAATGCATACATTAATGCCATGCATTATACGCGACGTCTACGGCATCCCCAATGAAGAATTATATGGTGTAGCTCTGAATGGGAAGTCGAGGATATTTGTAAAATTCGTGAATGCCGGTTTCTACAACAAGATTGTGCAAACTTTTCAAAACTTTTCAAGAAAGGAGAATGGTGGTGAATTCAGCTGTGGAAGTTTGTCTACATGACGTGTAGACGTATGTCACCTGGGTCAAGGTGAGAAACGTGCCTTTCAAGGCTGAGGAGTACGATCTGCGGGATGTTTTTGGCAGATACGGAACAGTGCATGCAGCGACCAAGGGAGTGTGGAGAGAGGGCCCAAACGAGGGGTTCCCGGAAGGCTCCTTCACCATCAAGATGACGCTCCACCAGCCGATTCCCTCTTACGTATGTCTGGAGAAATATAGGACCCACGTGTTTGTTCATTACGCTGGCCAAAGGAAGGCATGCAGACTATGCAACTCTTATGAGCATATGGCTGCCCAGTGCTCCCGTCGTCTGGTTGTCCACTCCCGGGACCATTCACCTGTGGGCCTAAGAGCTGAAGCCTTCGTGACTGAGTCTGGTACCTCAGCTGGGAAAGTTCCCAACCTTTGGAGTGATGAGATGCAACAGGACACGCAGTCTACGATGTGTGCCACCCTGTCAGTGGATGCATCGACCGTGCCCATGCTTTCTGTGGATCCTGTGAGGCCTGAGGTTTTGCCACAGGATAAGTTGCTGGAAGACGTGTTACAGGACCTTCTGGATGGAACAGAGCGTGGCCCTGTTGTTTCAACGGCGTGTCGTGAGTTAACAACTGAGGAATCCCCTAACATGGAGATGCGGGACAAAACCACGTTCGTACGGACGCATGAGGTGGTGGTGGAGGTTCACCAGGAGGCTTTGTTTAGCGAGGAGATGCATGTGGATGGCAGCTCCCGCAAACGATCGGCGGGAGCGTCGGATGTGGACGAGGTCTTGACACCAGGACAGCGCTCGGGGAGGAAATCGTGGGAGAAAGTGGCTGAGACACCTATCACAGAAGGGATAGTTTCAAGGTCCCAGCATAAGGGTAGAGCACAGGGAGAGGGGGGTCTCGAGAAGCCGAATGACAAAGACGGACAGTCTAATGTGCGTGTGGGAATGGGAAAGACCCAAAAACATAGAGGTAAACCACCTTTTTTGTAAATTCAAGTGTGTCACTATCAATGACAATGGCCTAAGGACGGAAGTTAAAAAAGTGTTAATGGAGTGGTTTTTGCGACGTTACGATGTGGATGTATGTTTTATGCAAGAATACAATTATAAATTTGGTAGAGAGTTACGGTTGAAAGGCTACTGAATGTATGTGAGTAATTCTTTAAAATTCAAGGGTGGGGTGGCTATAGCAGTGAAGGAGTCCAGCCCTTGGTGCGTCTTGGGATGGGAGGAGGGGGGAGGTGGAAGGGTGGTAAGGGTGGATGGGTATTGGGGTGGGGTTAGAGTTTGTTTTATCGAAGTTTATATGCCAGCGGACAGTAACTCTAAAGTTAAAATAGATTTTGTGAGGGAGGATTTAACGTTTCACATTCGGGGTTTGCCTTTAATTTCGGTCTTAGGTGGGGATTGGAATTGCATTATCCGCCATGGTGATGTTGAGCCGAGGGGGGCGGGGTGCGTTCTACCTGTCCTAAGAAATTTGCTGGGGGATGCAGGAGTTTATGATGTGGTGGGGAGGTGTGGGTGGGGGGTGGAACATACGTTTGTGCGCAGAGGCTACGCGGCCCGACTGGATAGGATTTATGTAACACAAGGAATTCGAGTTGGGCGCGTACCGACCCTTGATCTGGGGTTTTCCGACACCGTGCAGTGCTAGCGGACTTGGACTGGGATGGAATGATCAGGGTTTATTCAGGTTATTGGAAACTGAACGGGCGGCTCTTGGAGGGGGAAGAGGATGGGTCCACTTTTCAGGATTGGTGGAAGAATCTCTGGGAAACACGAAGGGCAGATGAATGTTTGTTGGAATGGTTGGAAACGCGTGCCAAACCCGGAATAGCAAGTTATTATAAGAAGCGGGGAAAGGAGGAGGCGAGGTGGAGGCTTGGGCTATAAAACTATCTGGGGGGTGGGAGTAGTAGGTATGACGACATTGAACATCTTCGTAGTCGACTTGCAGAAATTCACAATGAGCGTTTCAATACGGTTAGAGTCAGAGCAGGTATGGAAGAAGTGCTCTGGGGTGACAAACCTTCGGGTTGTGTCTTGCGAAAATTTAGGGTAAGACAACAGGCGACATCCCTCTTGCAATTGGAAGTATGCATGGGTTTGGATGTTACCTGCTGGGTCAAGTACTCCTCACCACGGACAGCATGAGTTTTTATGCTGATCTAAGGTTTGGGGAAAAGCTACGGCGGGTAGTAGGGGAGGTCTATGCGAGTGGCCTGGTGAGGAGGGATTTCAGAAAAGTTATAAGTGACAGGGATAGAACGGTACTAGAAGGTAAAATTCGAGTGGAGGAGGTAGAGGAGGCGATTTTTAGTATGAGTAAAGGTAAGGCACCAGGTATAGATGGGATTTCGAATGATTTTTATAGGGCGCATTGGGGAAGTATTAAGCATTGTTTGGTTGATGTATTGAATTGCATGCTCACGGAGGGAAGGTTAGGTATGTCACAAAGTACGAGGGTAGTTGTGTTGGTGCCCAAAGAGGTAGGGGGAGGGGTCTGAGGGCATATAGAGCTATATCTCTTATGTGCTCGGACTATAAAATCTTTGCAAAAGTTTTAGGAAACAGAATGAGGAAGGTTATGGGGTCGGTTATTCACGAGGGACAGCTGGGCATACCAGGTAGGAGCATGAGGTAAGGACATGTACGTATTTTTTTTTTACATTTTATTTAAAATTCAGGTACAAAATAGATTTTGGTGCATAAAATAATATGTCAACGAGATACCAGGCACTAACAAGATTGTTAGGTGAGACACATATGCAACAGTTAGGTATCTTTATTTCGAAACGTTTCGCCTAAACAGTAGGCTTCTTCAGTCGAGTACAGAAAAGTTGATAGAAGCAGAAGATACTTGAAGACGATGTAATCAGTCCATCACCCTTGAAGTTTTGAGGTGGTCATTCCCTCAGTCTGGAGAATAGATTTGTTCCATAGTCTGAAACAATATTGAGTTGAAGTCACAGGATGGCGTTATATAAGGCTCCATCCTGTCACTTCAACTCAATATTGTTTCAGACTATGGAACAAAACTCTTCTCCAGACTGAGGGACTGACCACCTCAAAATTTCAAGGGTGATGGACTGATTACATCGACTTCAAGTATCTTCTGTTTCTGTCAACTTTTCTATAGATGAATGGTTCAGAGAACCGACATGTTGATAAATTAGACACATGTGCAACTCTTGGGTATCTTTATTGAGGAAACGTTTCGCCACACAGTGGCTTCATCAGTCCATACAAAGGAGAATCTTGAAGAACAGGAGGAGAATGAGGTAATCAGTCCCTCAACCTTGAGTCGATGTGGTCAGTCCATCAATCTTGAATAGAATACGGCATACGTGCTGAGAAGGAGCTTATAAACCGTTGGCAGGAGAGGTGCAGCAGTCATAGGTGGTGTAACATTTGTTCAATGTTGAAGTAGGTCGTGCCCAAGAATTAGGCAAGCGAAGAATTCCCAAGTATTAAGATCCCAAGAAGTTGCAGTGTCTGGCAGGTTTGTAGATGAATGGTTCAGAGAACCGACATGTTGATAAATTAGACACATGTGCAACTCTTGGGTATCTTTATTGAAGAAACGTTTCGCCACACAGTGGCTTCATCAGTCCATATAAAGGAGAATCTTGAAGAACAGGAGGAGAATGAGGTAATCAGTCCCTCAACCTTGAGTCGATGTGGTCAGTCCATCAATCGGTTCTCTGAACCATTCATCTACAAACCTGTCAGACACTGCAACTTCTTGGGATCTTAATACTTGGGAATTCTTCGATTGCCTAATTCTTGGGCACGACCTACTTCAACATTGAACAAATGTGACACCACCTATGACTGCTGCACCTCTCCTGCCAACGGTTTATAAGCTCCTTCTCAGCACGTATGCCGTATTCTATTCAAGATTGAAGGACTGACCACATCGACTCAAAGTTGAGGGACTGATTACCTCATTCTCCTCCTGTTCTTCAAGATTCTCCTTTGTATGGACTGATGAAGCAACTGTGTGGCGAAACGTTTCCTCAATAAAGATACCCAAGAGTTGCACATGTGTCTAATTTATCAACTTTTCTGTACTCGACTGAAGAAGCCTACTATGTAGGCGAAACGTTTCGAAATAAAGATACCTAACTGTTGCATATGTGTCTTACCTAACAACATGTCGGTATTTTATACCATTTTAATGTTCACTCTGTCAAACACTGCAACACAAGGGTATCTTGGTACAGACCTGAAATCAAATTTGTCAACTTCTACTAGTGAGAATGGCTGGATCTGAGAGGGACCTGACCTTCAAACGACCACATTCTTACCTCTACATCTCACCTCCTGGTGGTATATAAGGCTCCATCCTGTCACTTCAACTCAATATTGTTTCAGACTACGGAACAATTCTTTTCTCCAGTCTGAGGGACTGACCACCTCAAAACTTCAAGGGTGATGGACTGATTACATCGCCTTCAAGTATCTTCTGCTCCTATGAACTTTTCTGTACTCGACTGAAGAAGCCTACTGTGTAGGCGAAACGTTTCGAAATAAAGGTACCTAACTGTTGCATATGTGTCTTATCTAAAATCTGTCTGCATTTTATACCATTTTGATGTTCACTAACAAGATTATTATTATATAATTAATAATAAAATCAAAACACTGGAAAATATAAAGACTATACAAAAAAACAATGTGACAAAAACGAGCACACAAAATTACACACATACACAAGCAATCACGTATTATTCAACATGATACTACATCTGGCATATAACTAGGCGTGGCTTCCGCCTGCCAACACACAACGTATCCAAGACTTAATCTAAGAACTCAGGTGCCTTAAAGAGCACAACAATACGTTAATTTGGGCGATTACCACGGGGTTATTATCATTGACTAAGGATAGGCATTACAGTTCAAAGGTGGGACAGCATGACGCTACAATTCACAACAATGAAAATATCTAATATGACAAAACGAAACTACACTGCGATATTTGACATCTCAATAAACACAAAGAAAAGACAATGCAAGCAGCTATAAGTGAACTTTTACACTGACGAGAGGCAAACACTGAAAATACTGCTTCCACATATAGTTCAAGCTCCATCACAGCTTACAGAAAAACCAACACTTGCATAGATACATATACTATTGAAAAGCACACGAACACGGCATAAAGTATAAACAGAAATAAGAAAACGTTCAACTGTGCTAGGAAGCACACCATATACAAAATGTACACCAATGACTTGTATTGAGGCATAAATGACGAAAAACATTCCTAAAAGCTGTATATACAAAGCCTTAAGATATATCGTCGTCACCGTCACATAGGAGACGCACATAAACACGGAGATCACAAAACATTCACGCACTTGACAAACACAATTAGACACAGCTGACCAGCCCGTTAGATTACCCACTGAGCACTCACAGCTATCTAAAATCAGGTGGGAAATCTCTCTCCCATCTCCCCTCATATACCAACCTATTTCGACATTTTGTCCTATAAATCGTCCCCGCTAAAGCCCTAATTCTACTGTTACCATCAACGTGCCTCATAGCCCATAGTCCGGTGTCGTACGGCCACAACGTACGACACCGCACGTTGTACACGCAAGTCAACCCCACTTACATCAAAACTCAAAGCTTGGAGCACCGACAAACGTCCCCCCCCCCCCCACCAAACGCAAAACCCTACTAAACCACTCTCGTACCATACCTAAAGTCTCACAGAAATACACAACGTGAAAAGCAGATTCCTCCATCCCGCACGCCGGACAACCCCAGTGTTCCTCCAAACTCCTACTATACAACACCCCAGACGGCAAGATCCCATGTAAAAATTTAAAAACCACTTCCCGTACTTGAGCAGGCAGACGCAACTGTTGAACTCGCCTCCATATACCACCCCACGGATACATGGGATACATTCCTTCAACTTGCACCACGACTACCTCCATACCCGCCCTTTCTAAGGTACATAATTTTACACAGCGCACGTCCTTCATGTACAATAATACGCGGAGCATCGTGTTGCACCAAATTAAATTCCTCCCTCCCCACCACCTGCGCAGGTCGTGATACAATTCGCTTAACCCACCATGCATCCCACCCAGTCAGAGAAAACGACGCTTCATGTAACTTGCCATGACACGAGCCTCTCTAGAGGAATGAGACCCAACCCTCCCTTATGCATTGGTGTCTCCACCACCACTCTTGTGAGCCAATCGCAATCTGAACCCCACAAAAATCAATAAACTCTATGCAAAAGGCGTTTGACGTCCCCCTGCAACAGAGGTTACAGTGCAGCAACATGCCATTCTTTGCTATAAAACAGGACATTAATGACCACCGCCCTCTGGTGCAGGGTTAAATGTTGCGGCCGTAGAATATTTAAGCGCCCCAAGACACTATGTACAACCCTCCCCGAATTACACGCCCTCATCTGATCGACCTCCCGCATATAATGAATACCACATATAGTGATACGATCAACCACAGTCCACCCCTCTGCATCCACTCTATCCCCCACCCACTCCCCCAACTCCATAATCTTCCATTTTTCTCTATTAACACACATCCCCGTAGCCTTGCCAAATATGTCAACAAGTCTCCCAGCAAAGCCCAATTGCTCCCGTGAATGTAATAACACAGTAGTATCATCTACATAACCCACAAGGGTCGGTCGACCACTACTCGGACCCCACGATGTCTCTACTCCCTGTCCACAAACAGCCCAGTAAAAAGGGTCCTGCATACATGCAAAAAGCATTTGAGACATGGGGCAACCCTGATGAATGCCCCTGCTCAAGTGTACAAAAACACCTAACTTGCCATTAACCTGTACTTTAAATCCCGCTCCATTGTACAACGAACGGGCCCACATGATGACCTCATTTCCAAAACCCTGCCATCTCATAAATTTCCACAGAACCTCCCTTTCCATACTATCAAAAGCTGCTCTCCAGTCTAAAGCCAAAACACACCCCCCACCCCTCACCCCGCATTCCTCAACAAACTCCCTGATATTCCCATGACCATCATACATTGACTTACCTGGCACACCAAACTGACTCTTATGGATTACCTTATCAAACACTTTCTTAATTCTATTCATCAAAATTTTCGCATATAGTTTATAGTCAGTACACATCAACGATATTGGACGATAGTCCTTAATCGCTAACGGCACATCACATTTCCTAACTAAGACCAACACTGCCGTACGCTGAGACAGACCTAACCCCCCCCCCCTCCTTCATCGCATTGAGTAAATGAACCATAAAAGTCCGTATTACCTCCGAATGTTTGATATAAAATTCACAAGGGATGCCATCAATGCCTGGAGCCTTCCCCTTACTCATTCCTTGTAGTGCCTCCCACACCTCTGCCTCAGATATAGGCCCACCCATGAGAAGGCGATCATAATCATTTAACTCACATCGTACTCCTCGCCCCAGTTCCTGTATTGCATGCTCACTCACGTCTTTACTCTGCATCTGGAGCTTACTCCAAATATCGACATAAAAACTTATCCCCTCAGTTGTTGTTAAGACCTGTCCCTCACTATACTAGAAAAATGGCAGGATGAATAATGAGAACCTTCAAAACTAGGGATGCCAAGCTCATGATGACACTCTTCAGGTCACTTGTTCTATCTAGGCTGGAATATTGCTGCACAATAACAGCACCTTTCAAGGCAGGTGAAATTGCTGACCTAGAAAATGTACAGAGAACCTTCACGGCTAGCATAATGGAGATAAAACACCTCAATTACTGGGAGCGCTTGAGGTTCCTGAACCTGTACTCCCTGGAATGCAGGCGGGAGAAATACATGATTATATACACCTGGAAAATCCTAGAGGGAATAGTACCGAACTTGCACACGAAAATCACTCACTTCGAAAGCAAAAGACTTGGCAGATGATGCAACATCCCCCCAATGAAAAGCAGGGGTGTCACTAGCACGTTAAGAGACCATACAATAAGCGTCAGGGGCCCGAGACTGTTCAACTGCCTCCCAGCATACATAAGAGGGGATTACCAACAGACCCCTGACAGTCTTCAAGCTGGCACTGGACAAGCACCTAAAGTTGGTTTCTGACCAGCCGGGCTGTGGCTCGTACGTTGGTTTGCGTGCAGCCAGCAGTAACAGCCTGGTTGATCAGGCTCTGATCCACCAGGAGGCCTGGTCACAGACCGGGCCGCGGGGGCGTTGACCCCCGAAACTCTCTCCAGGTAAACTCCAGGTACCCATCAACTTCATCCTGCACCACTAAACTCACAATTTCAGTCGCTTTTCGCCTTTGTGTCTGACTTCGTAAGACACAAGCAGACGGCTTGTCACCCCACAAAGCCTCCTGCACCCCACCCAAAATGTGCACCCCATCGAAAACCTTATTTTTCAATACCTGGATTTGTTCTTTAAGAGCATCAATCTCATCCACTGGGTAAACCCCAGATGCCTCTCCCTGCTCATAACATTGTCGTAGACGACCCTCCAGGTACCTCAGAAAACCATACTCCAAGTGAGTGGCCTCCTTACCCCCGTGCACATAAAAATTCTTAATTCGAGGCTTTACAACCTCATCCCACCGTCGTTCTAAATCCCACCCTTCCCAGGAATCTACTCCCATAGACGCCCATAAGCCCGCGAATAGTTCCCTAACATCTGCACTTTGTAGCATCTGCGTATTCAAATTTCCAGTATCCCTTAAAACGATTCGAGAGAACCCCCCAGTCGAGCTCAACAAAAACTCCCCGGTGGTCAGAGAAAAAGACATTCAACACACGCACATTGATTACGACCACCCGCCGAGACACATACACCCTATCTAAACATGCCGCATAGCCCCTACACACAAAAGTATGCTCAATCCCTAAGTCACGTCCTCCGCGTACATCTACCAACCTGAGCCCAGACAACAAGTCACCTAAATTAAGCGAACAGAAACCCGCCCCCCTCGGTTCAACGTCTTCACGGCGCACCACACAGTTCCAATCATCACCATCCGGCCCATATACCCCTACAAAACCAACCTTTCCCGCACCTTTGGCAATCCCCGTGATATTACCTGCTGTCCTGGACTCGCGCGACCTCCTCCCACACGTGAATTCCGACCATATCTTCTTCCCTGAACGTTGTCCATGGGTCAAGACATCATCGGAGTCGGACGGGGTAGCCGCACACTTCCTAGAAACAGCATCTCCAGACATGTCAGTACTTGGAGTGTTCTTGATATTTCTGCCTCAACAGTATGAACCCTCGAACTCTCCAAATCTCGCACTTTAGCTATCTGATCAGCATCATCTACACGTAATCTCACCTCATCAGAACACTTCAACAAAGGCACACACGGCACAGAATCAGACTCATGCGATGCTAATAGGTCACTCAACGCAGATACAATGTCGGCCTCCATATCACTGCTTACATGTTCCACCTCGTCAAGGGAGGCAGTCCCAGGTAGAGTCACACAAGATGACTCTAGTAGCATGGCTCGATCAACCTCAGCACTCCATGATGTTAGACGCGGCGAGTACTCGACAACCTCTTCTTGCGGAGCCTGACGGGGTACCTCGCTGTCAGGACGACGACCACGCCCCGAGGGCAGTTGGCGCTGAACACATTGAGCCCCTATGTGATCCAAAGCGCCGCTGAGGTGGCAAGTTCTTCTCTGTCCAGGATACGTAACGTACACCTGGGAACGAAAATCCTCCAGGTGTACGTACGAAGGAATCGGCTGATGCAGGGACATTTTCAACGTAAATGACCCCTCCTGAAGTCCAGCATAGTGGCCGTCAGAATACTTAACTATGGTGACCAGGTGGATCTTCCCATAACGTTCAAAAACGTCACATATATCAACTTCATTGGCCTCAAAAGGCACGTTTCACACACGTACCCACGTATAGTACAATGAAACGTCATGCAACTGGGCAGAAACTGCTGGGGTGACTTGCTTACTTATATCCTGGTACTGGGTCACAATCTTCTAGTAAATCTGAGTGTCACAAAACTTGATGAATATCTCTGAAGTTCCATTCAAGGCGACGCCACACAAGGATTCATGCTGAATGCCATATGTATCACGAATGATTGCTGGCATTAACACATTTATTGATTCGTTGGTGATAGAGCCCTGTGTTAGTTGAATACAAACAGTATTAACACGCCGGCGAAACGCAGTTGCCATTGTTGTTGATGTTGTAAAACTCCTCCACCAGGTGTCGGGACTGAGGAGAAGCAGCTGACAACCGCTCAGCACAATGTCTGAGCAGAGAATGTAATGTACGTATTAGGGAGTTTTGGGGGGAATGTCAAGGGGGTTGTCCTCGGGCTTGACTGGCAAAATGCTTACGACTGTGTTGATAGAGATTTATTGAGGGTTATTTTATTGAAGCAGGGTTTTGGAGAGGGGATTGTAAGATGGGTTGATATCTTGTATGTCTCGGCTATGGTACGCGTACAGGTAAAAGGTAAATTGGGGCAGCCGGTCCGTATGGAAAGGGGTTTGAGGCAAGGGTGCCCCCTCTCCCAGCTGCCTTTTGCTTGCATGCAAAACCCCTTTTATGAGCTGGTGGATGGTGGTTTGAGGCGTGGAACGCTGAGCAGTGACCAAGCAGCGCGTGTGGTCGGGTACGTAGATGATACCACGATTTTGTTAAAAGTGGAGGAGGATTTGCAGATCGTGGGATAAATTGTTGAGTTTTTTGGGACAGAGTCTGGCACGTGCGTCAATAAGGCAAAATCGAAATTATTGGAGGTGGATACATGGGTGGGGGAGGGATTGGGCGAAAGGTATGGGTGGTCAGTCGTGGTGTAACTTAGGATATGTGGTATCGTGTACATGGCAGATGAGAGGGAGGGCCGAAGGGTAAACTCTGAATTGGTGGTTAAGAAGGCTTTAGATCGACTTCGGTGGTTTTTAGAGCTGGGAATGTCTCATTGCAACACAGGGCAGTAATGGTTAATACACTTGTTTACAGTAAGGTATGGGGTGTGGCTGAGGTGTATCCTTTAAGAGACGTGGATATTCAGGAACTGCAGAGAAGGGTCTTATGTTATGTTTGGGGTTTCAGGAGAGCTTTTTTTTTTATATTTTATTTAAAAAACACAGTATACATGTATGGTATACATAATTGACTTAAAACAAAAAACGTGAAAACTTTATATAAGACAACAACATATATATAACTAAACAGAGTACAACCAGAACATACCTTAACCACAAAATAACTATATAAACCAAAACCTGACAGTCTTATTCATATTGTATATGAAATTTTATATACAAAAACAATGTCATATAAACTAATGCATTGCAAACTCAATGGTACTATGGTTATATAAAAATTTTATATACAAAAACAATATCATATAAAATAACATTGCACACTCACTAGTACTATGGTTATATAAAATAACTATCAGAAACCTACATGACTCTTGAAATTGAAACATGGTGTTTTTTAATTTTGTTTTTGTATATACTGAAAATGGAATCAAAATATGCAAAAAGCCTTTAATAATTAACATAAGACTTTTACAGATCTAACATGTATGATTACATATGAGGAAACACTAAGACACCTAATACCCCGACCAACCCCCTCTTTAGTTTTGTAAACTAATTATAAACCCACAAAAAATATACCTTGCCTGTATACAGTGATATTAGTAAAGGTGCTTAATTGTACATCAACTGACTATATGCACCATAAATGATAAAAAAAATACACTTATATCACTGGGTGAGGGAACAACATATCCTGCAAAAGAGCGCTGCCCAAGGAACTTGAATGCCCGAAGGTTACAATATAGGACATTATACATCTCATCCCCCCCCACTCACGGCGGTGACCGCTACTACATATACAAAACAATCTCAGGCAAATGAAACTTTTTGCCCTTCATCAAAAGTTTACAACCATCACCAAAAGGTCTACTTATGAACATTCCCCTTAAAGGCCAGTATAATGTTGTACTTTTAGCGGTGATATCAGCGTGGTATCCGCTTACAAATGACTAAACTAAACCTAACGGGAATTCCAGGAAAGACCCAACATACTTCACCAAGCCCCGGCCATAGTCGGGAACCAGTTCAGTCTTGTTAGAGGCTGGAACATATACTGAAATATGCTTTTTATCTGTATTATCAAAATGTATGACCATTTTAGGATTAATCCAAGATCTCAGTGCCACACAACGCCACATCCATACACACACAGACGCACGGAACCATTCATAATACATACACGTCACTCCCTAAAACCCGCCCTCTACCCTGAAGTTCCGAACATACCGTTTGGTCCTACCACGGGGGGGTCCAGCCCCCTGTTGCCTTACCCCACCCCCAGTTGCAACAACCTTTGAACAGTAAGACTTCGATAGTTTGAAGGAAAACTATTATCCCAACTTCTACCATATATGAGTTTATTTCTGCAATATGTTCTGTAGATACCTGCCGCAATTGCCCTGATCCTAACTGATCCCCCGGTTTCCCGTATACCCCACGAGATATACAGGAAATCAGCCACCACGTACATTATTGTTCTTCGTACCTCACTTGATACTCCGCTGAAGTCCAATGTTAAGGCCCATTAGGTTGAAATACTTCCCCCACTAAGAAAATCTAAAATCCGCCCCAACCACGAAAGAACTTTGTCCAAGGTATCACAAAAGTAGACTGCATGAAAAGCTGTTTCTTCGAGACGGCAACGTAAGCAATCCGCCTCCCTTACCAAACCCATCCTATGTAAGACCGATTTTGATGCTAAAATCCCCATGACAAATCTGTGCACAAATTCACGAACCTTTGGTGCCAACTTAAGTTTACAAAATCCGTCCCATATTTCCCCCCAATTATACAGCAGAAAAACAGACAATCCCTGTACAATTTCCCCACGATAACATATGCTAACCATTTGCCCCACCCGGATCCGTTGCGCATTTCTCAACTTTAACAACAAACGCAGCATGTCCTCACACTCGATTAATCCCCTGCCGCTCCACCATTTACGCATTTCGATCATTACCCGACCCACCCGGATGCCCTTCTCACCGCCAGCCCTGAGGAACCACTGCTTCACATAGAGGGCCTTCACCCGTGGCCCCAAAGCCAAGAGACCTAAACCCCCACGACGATCATGGGTCATGACAACCTCCCGACTTAACCAAGCTCTCCCGAGCATTCGTCTCTCAACTTTTGGGCTGAGAGGACGCTTTCTGAGCCTGCTCCTGCTTACACCTGGTGGTGAACTGTGTACTACAGTACGCAAGATGGGGAATCGTCAGGGTAGAAGAGTAAACATGGTCTGTGTTGAATTCATTCGTGGCTCTCTCAGTGGTGCAACGATGCATGTCTTGTTGCCTACCATTATTCGCGACGTCTACGGCATCCCCACTGAGGAATTATATGGTGTGGCTCTCAATGGGATGTCGAGGTTTTTTGTAAAATTCGCAAATGCCGGCTTTTACTCCAAGATTGTGGAAGCTTTTCGAGAGAGGAAAATGGCGGTGAATTCAGCCGAAGAGGTATGCCTGCATGACGTCTCCACATGCGTCACCTGGGTCAAAGTAAGGAACGTGCCTTTCGAGACGGAGGAGTATGTTATTCGGAAAGTTTTTGGTAGATACGGCACGGTACATGCAGAGACCAAGGGAGTGTGGAGGGAGGGCCCATACGAGGGGCTCCCGGAAGGCTCCTGCACCCTCAAGATGACATTAAAACAGCCGATTCCATCTTACGTTCATCTGGAACACTACAGGACGCAAGTTTTTGTTCACTATGCAGGACAACGGAAGACATGCAGGTTATGCAACTCATATGACCATATGGCTGCTCAGTGCTCCAGACGCCTGGTTGCACGTATCGGGAACCTTCTCCTGTGGCCCTAAGAACCGAGGCCTTTGATCTAGGGACTGGTCCCTCGCCTGGACAAGGACCTAAGCTTTGGAGTGAGGAAGTACAACAAGAGGAGACGCGGTCTATGGCGTGTGCCACCCTGTCGGTGGACACTACAAACGTGCCCACGCCACCTGTGGGGCCTACGGAGCCTGTGGAGTTGTCACAGGAAAGTTTGCTGGAGAACGTGCTACACGATTTCCTGGATGGGGTAGAGCATAGCCCAAACGGAGTGTCAAGAAGTGGTGAAGGATGATTCTCCAAATATGGAAGACCTGGACGTAACTACAATGACACGGTTGCATGAGGTGGTGGTGGAAGTCCACCAGGAGGCTTCGTCTGGTGAGGAGATGTGTGTGGAAGGTGGTTCCCACAAACGGACGGCAGGAGTGTCGGATATGGACAAGGTCCTGACACCGGGAGAGCGTCCAAGGAAGAAATTATGGTCGAAAGTGGCTGAGGCGCCTCTTGCAGACGGGGTTGTGGCAAGCACCCAGCATATGGGACGTAGTCAATAAAGGATCACATTATACTGCATAAGTGTTTATATTTCCAGCATATGGGTAGGGAATGGGGGGGTGAGGGGGGCCTTGGGAAGTCAAAGGCCAAAGAAGGTCAGTGTAATGTACGTGTGGGAACGGGAAAGACCCAAAAACATAGAGGAAAACCTCCTTTTGTGAATTCAAGTGTGTTACCATCAACGTAAATGGCTTGCGGGCAGAGGTTAATTGTGTGTGGATGGAGTGGTTCTTGCGCAGGTACGCTGTGGATGTATGTTTCATACAAGAACACAATTATAAGTTTGGGAGAGAGTTACGGTTAAAAGGCTACCGAATGTATGTTAGCAGTTCTTTAAAATTAAAGGGTGGGGTAGCTATAGCGGTGAAGGAGTCCAGCCCTTGCATTCATTAGCTGCCTGACTGCGGTGGAGTGGGTTGTGCACAGCACCCCTCTGCTGTTTGTCAGGAGAGCTCTCATAGCAACAATATGGCGCTGAGTATCCGACGTAGGATGAACACTGTCGGCGTTGAGCTGCTTCGTGGGGCGATTTCCCCCTCTACGGCGCAGGTGTTACTTCCGGCAATCATCCGGGAAACGTACGGAGTGCAGGATGATGAGGTTTATGGTGTGGCCCTGAATGGGGCCTATCGTCTATTCGTCAAGTTAAATTCGACGGCTGTGTACGAGTCGTTGGTGACGAAATTTGAGCATGTGAGTATTGATGTAACTCCAGCTGTCAAAGTGCGACTCATAGACGTCTCTCGCCACTATACGTGGGTGAAGTTGCGAAATGTCCCCTTCGAGGCTGACGAGGAGGACTTACGGAAGGTGTTTGCAGCTTATGGTACCGTGCATCTGGCAACCCAAGGCAAGTGGGCGGCAGGTGCGTACATGGGACGTCCGGAGGGTACATTCTCCCTCAAAATGACACTGAGGCACCCGATCCCGTCATACGTCGTGATGCCGGAGTTTAGGACCCAGATTCTAGTGGCGTATGCTGGGCAGCGACGGACATGCAGGTTGTGTGGGGAGTATGACCATATGGCAGCGACGTGTGGGAGGCAGTGGAGGGCGCCGGCGCAAACAGGTGGAGCACCAGTTACAGGTGTGGATGTCGTGGAGGAGAATTCCAAAGGAAACCGAGGAGATGGCCGTCTGTGGAGTGACATTGTGGAAGAGTCTCTTGTGGTGCATGATGGGCGAGGCACGAGTTGTGTGGAGCCAAAAATGGCCACTTTGCCGGTGACGGGGGAGGAAGTGCTAATTCAGCAGGAGGTGCAAGAGCTGGAGGAGGAGCTCGACGAGGTATTGAAAAATTTACCTTCTTCGGGCGAGGATAATGGCTTGGTCCGTGAAATGGTGCCTGAGTTGAAAGGAGAGTGTGGCGGGACAGGCACGAGAAGGAAGGAGGACAACTGCAGGCACAGAGAGGAGTCACCGAGCTCTGTGCGACAGGTCACAGTAGAGGTTGATATTCACTGTGAGGAATCTTCGGAAGACAGTATGGCGGTAGAGAGTGTCACGAGGAAGAGGGCGGCTGCGTCAGACTCAGATGATGTCCTGACACCCGCGCAGAGGTCTGGGAGGAAGGATGTATATTTTCGTGACAGCCAGGATAAGAGGCATCGAAAAGGGGGGGGGGTGGATGGTGACAAACCACATGTTGACCCTGGGGCAAGAGGCCCTGGGAAGGGTGAGAGGAGAAAGGATTGGAAGCTTTAGAAAGGCCTTAAATGCATGACTGTGAATGTGAATGGACTGTGTACTGGTATGAAGAGGGAATGCTTTCGTATGCTCTTACGTCGATACAGAGTGGACGTAGTCTTTCTACAGGAGCATAATTTCAGGGAGGGTAAAGTGCTCGAGGTGGAAGGGTATACGGTGTTGACTCTGCCATCGGCACGTTTGAAAGGTGGTGTGGGTTTATTGATAAAGGAGGCGAGCCCGTTTGTGTTGCAAAGACGTGAAGGGGGTGGGGGGGGGAGGGTGTTGCGTGTGGATGGGTGGTGGATGGGGCAGAGGGTAACCTTTGTAAGTGTGTATGCACCAGCTGAAAATGATATGAAAGTAAAGAGGGATTTTGTGTGTGATGATCTAGTTTTTGCTTTCCGTGGTTTACCTGAGGTGGCCATCGTAGGTGGGGACTGGAATTGTGTGATCAGGAGAGCGGATGTGGAACCACGAGGGGCGGGGCATATGTTGACAGCATTACGCAATCTATTGGTGGACGTTCAGTTGAGGGATGTGGTAGGTGGGGGAGCGTGGGAGGTGGAGCATACTTTCGTGAGGCGAGGTTACGCGGCTAGGTTAGACAGGTTGTATATATCTCATAAGGTATTGTCAAAGTCTGTCCGTACTATTGACCTAGCTTTTTCAGATCATAGGGCGGTTGTCGCAGAAGTAGAGTGGGATTCTCTAGCTTGTATCTCTAGGGGATATTGGAAATTAAATACGAGTCTGTTGGAAGATGAGGAGGGGTTGGGGGGTTTTCGGGAGCTGTGGGAGAGATTAACTGAGGAGGTACAAGGTGTGGAGGACGTGGTGACGTGGTGGGATGGTGTGGCTAAGGACCGGATTCGGCATTATTATGTGAGGGAGGGGAAAAGGATTAATTCTTTAAAATTTGGGTTGATTAATTATTTGGAGGACAGGTTACGGGGTTGTTATGTAAAAGGGACAGTAGAGGGTGTCTATCCGATGGACAACATTATGATACTTAAAGAGCGGTTGCGGGAAATTCAGGACGAGCGGTTCCAAGCGGTGAGAGTAATGGCGGGGGTGGAGGAGGTGTTATGGGGAGATAGGCCGTCTTCGTGTGTGTTGCGCAGACAAAAACAACGTCAGCAGGCAACAGCTATTCCATGTTTGGAGGTTCTTGAGTCGGTGGGAGGGTATAGGGCGGGTCAGGTTATCCACACTACGGATGGGATGGGGTTGTTTGCGGATAAGTGGTACGAAAAGTATTGGCGGGAGGAAGGGGTAGGATTAGGGGATTTAGAGAGGGTGTGTGGAAGTGTGCCATGTAGGTTAGGACACAGTGATAGGGAAGCTTTGGGGGGGACATAACTGAGGGGGAAATATGGAGAGCTTTGAGTGCCATGCGAAAGGGCAAAGCACCGGGAATCGATGGACTGCCGGCGGAGTTTTATCAACAGCATTGGGAGTTAATAAAAGGTTTTTTGGTGAGGTTACTGAACTTGATGAAGGTAAGGGGAAGGTTGGGTGAAAGACAGGCAACAGCTGTAGTTGTTTTGGTACCGAAGGGTAAGGAACAGCGTTCGCTCAGGGACTATAGAACAATATCGTTGTTATGCGCGGATTATAAGTTATTTGCAAAAATTTTAGGAAATAGGATCAAGTGTGTTGTAGGGAGGGTTGTATCGGAAACCCAGTTTGGGTTGCCAGGTAGGTCTATGGGGGTGGGACATGGTCTTTTAAGGGATTTCGTGGAAGAAAACGTGGGGGAAGGGGGGGGGGGGCTTGGGTGCACTAGACTGGCAAGGAGCTTATGATAGGGTGGAGCGAGAGGCGTTGAGAGCTATCCTTAGGAAACAGGGCTATGGGGAAGAAATAGTGGGATGGGTAGAGGCGTTATATAGAGGGGCAATGGTGAGAGTACAGATTAATGGAAGATTAGGGGGGAGGATTGTAATGGGCAGAGGTCTTAGACAGGGGTGTCCTATGTCACAGCTTTTATTTGCATGCATACAGGACCCCTTTTATAGAATGGTGGAGCGCCATATGGGCGTTAGTGAAGGGGTTGGGGGGGGTACTGGGGGCGTTTGGCCTGTTCTCATAGGGTATGTAGATGATACCACTGTATTGGTTAGAGAGGGGATGTCCATAAACGCCTTAGATGGAGTGGTCGACACGTTTGCATGTGCAACTGGTATGAGGGTAAATTCGGAGAAGTCCATGGTTATGGGGTTAGGAACTTGGGGGGAGAGGGTCGAGTGGGGTAGTGCAGTCGTAAAGAAGCGGGTGATGTCATTAAAAATTTGTGGTCTAATCTATGCAGATGATCTTGAGGTTGCACGTGTTAATAATTCGGTCAGGTTGGTAGAAAGGATACTGGGTCGATTGGGAGCATTGCGGCCTTATCATTTGACCCTTGTGCAGCGTGCCATTGTAATTAACGTTTTATTGTATAGCAAGGTTTGGCATGTGGCTGCCGTGTTCCCTTTAACGGGGACGGCAATTGCAACTATACTTAGAGGGGTTTTTAAATTTTTGTGGGGTTCAGGTTGTGATTGGCTTAGAAGGGATGTAGTAATGTTACCTGTGCGTCAGGGGGGGTTGGGTTTAATGAACTTAAAGAGGAGGGTCAAATGTATCTTCATTAAAAGGGAGGTGATGAGGGAGGGTGTGAGTGGGGGGGGGGGGTTGGTTAAGGTACACAATAAATTGAAACGCATGTTTTCTGGGACGGAGTTGAGGGAGTGTGAAACTATTTTGAGGGCAGTGGTGATGGTTAGGGATCTGGGTAAGGTAAAAATAAGTAGGCTGTGTAGGATGTCGGCGGAAAGGGTTGTGGCTCCGGTGGAGGGGATTTTCCCCATGTATGACTGGGGATGTATATGGAGAAGGTTTGGTAGGTTAAGGTTACAACCCCGTGGACGTGAGGTGATGTATCGGTTTTTGCATGGGATTTTACCATCGGGAGTGGTCTTACGAGCTAGACGGGTGGTTGAGGGGGGGGGGGTATGTGGAATATGTGGCGGGGAGGATTCTGCATTCCATGTAGTGTATTTTTGTGAGGGGTTGGGGAGCGTCAGGGGTTGGTTGAGCAGGGTGTTGCATAAGATAAGTGGTCAATACTTCTCTGTTCTGCGGGCATTGAGTCTTGATGTGGGGGGTATGGATGAAAGTATTATTAGGGCTGTGGGGTACATTATGGTAGATTATGTCTACATTATGTGGGGAATGAGGGGGAAAGGGGTAAGTGAGGTGAAGAGGAGGGTATTGGCTGTTACGTTTTATAACACGTTGTGCCGTAATAGAGAACTTTATGGGAGGAGGTGGGAGCAGGATTTCTCTGAGGGATATAGAAACCTTACATTAGAGGTTTTATTAAATTTGTAAATTAGGTGGGTGGGGCAGGGTAGGGATGGTACAATGTGTTATGCTAATGGGTGGAAACGGGGTCGCCTCCTGGTATGTAACGGGTGAATGTGTATGAACTTGGGCGTATGATGTGTATTCATGGTTTGTGACGAGTATACTTAATATATGTGTTTGATTTTGCAGTGGGACATTGTTCTATGTATGTTACTCATATGCATGTTGTTAGATGATTGTAGAGGTGTCAGTGTGTTGGATCCTTGTTTATTAATATATTCTGTGTTTGATGAACATATTGTTTTTACCTTATTCTCAATACATTACGTTAATTGTATTTAACGTATACGGTGTCCTACTTTATAATTTACAAAGTGACAATATATGCATATTATGGTGTGTTTTGTTAATCATATAACAATGCAATTGGAATTAGTCGTTTATTGGTTATCATAGGTGTAGGGGTTTTCATGTATGGGTGAGGAGGGATATTTGTGTTATCTCAAGTTCATGTTTGTGTGGTTGTTAATGATTTATTCTGTGTAAGACCTGTTTTTGTCTTTATCTATCTCTTGTATTGTATTGTTCTAAATAAAATATAAAAAAAAAAAAACTCCGACGCACGACTAAAGACGAGATAATCAACGTATTATGATCGTTTGGGTACACCAACTACTTTGAGCTCATGTCGGTTTTACATACTGTTCATATTTTGTGTATTTTACAGTATATACAAGGACAAAAAACATGGTTCCAAAAATTTTTCAATTATTGTGTTAAGCATGATAAAAGGTGTGTGTGTGTGTATGTATATGTATTTGTGTATGTATATATATATATATATATATATATATATATATATATATATATATATATATATATATATATATATATATATATATATATATATATATATATAATATATATATATATATATATATATATATATATATATATATATATATATATATATATATATATATATATATATATATATATATATATATATATATAATGTCGTGCCGAATATGTAAAACTGGTCAATTAGCAAGAACTCATTTAAAATTTAGTCCTTTTTGAAATTTTCTCTGATACGTTTAAAGATATATTTTTTTCATCAATGTTAATTTAAAAATATATAATTTTGGACCAAAAGAATCTTAGAAAACTTACCTAACCTTATCATAACAAGTGTAATTTATTTTAGCCTAACCCAACTAAATATATTTTAAATACGTTTACAATAATTTAGTACTAAACAAACACAATCAAATATATTTTTTTCGTTAGGTTCAGAATGATTTTGGCGAAATTATTGCATACACAAATTTACACTTGTCTTATATGGCAAGATGAACGTTGCTATTTAAGCCAAGATCGCAAGTTCTGCCTATTCGGCACGACACACACACACACACACACACACACACACACACACACACACACACACACACACACACACACACACACACACACACAAACACAAAAAAAAAAAAACACACAAACACACACAAATATATATATATATATATATATATATATATATATATATATATATATATATATATATATATATATATATATATATATGGATTTGTCAGTTAAAAACAGAGTAGGGGCGTTAGTAGATGGGGAGAGGGAGGTATTAGGTAGATGGCGAGAATATTTTGAGGAACTTTTAAATGTTGAGGAAGAAGGGGAGGGGTAATTTCATGCACTGGCCAGGGAGGTATACCATCTTTTAGGAGTGAAGAAGAGCAGAATGTAAGTGTGGTGGAGGTACGTGAGGCATTACGTAGAATGAAAGGGGGTAAAGCAGCTGGAACTGATGGGATCATGACAGAAATGTTAAAAGCAGGGGGGGATATAGTGTTGGAGTGGTTGGTACTTTTGTTTAATAAATGTATGAAAGAGGGGAAGGTACCTAGGGATTGGCGGAGAGCATGTATAGTCCCTTTATATAAAGGGAAAGGGGACAAAAGAGATTGTAAAATTTATAGAGGAATAAGTTTACTGAGTATACCAGGAAAAGTATACGGTAGAGTTAAAATTGAAAGAATTAGAGGTAAGACAGAATGTAGAATTGCGGATGAGCAGGGAGGCTTCAGAGTGGGTAGGGGATGTGTAGATCAAGTGTTTACATTGAAGCATATATGTGAACAGTATTTAGATAAAGGTAGGGAAGTTTTTATTGCATTTATGGATTTAGAAAAGGCATATGATAGAGTGGATAGAGGAGCAATGTGGCAGATGTTGCAAGTATATGGAATAGGTGATAAGTTACTAAATGCTGTAAAGAGCTTTTATGAGGATAGTGAGGCTCAGATTAGGATGTGTAGAAGAGAGGGAGAATACTTCCCGGTAAAAGTAGATCTTAGACAGGGATGTGTAATGTCACCATGGTTGTTTAATATATTTATAGATGGGGTTGTAAAAGAAGTAAATGCTAGGGTGTTTGAGAGAGGGGTGGGATTAAATTATGGGGAATCAAATTCAAAATGGGAATTGACACAGTTAATTTTTGATGATGATACTGTGCTTATGGGAGATTCTAAAGAAAAATTGCAAAGGTTAGTGGATGAGTTTGAGAATGTGTGTAAAGGTAGAAAGTTGAAAGTGAACATAGAAAAGAGTAAGGTGATGAGGGTATCAAATGATTTAGATAAAGAAAAATTGGATATCAAATTGGGGGGGGAGGAGTATGGAAGAAGTGAATGTTTTCAGATACTTGGGAGTTGACGTGTCGGCGGATGGATTTATGAAGGATGAGGTTAATCATAGAATTGATGAGGGAAAAATGGTGAGTGGTGCGTTGAGGTATATGTGGAGTCAAAAAACGTTATCTATGGAGGCAAAGAAGGGAATGTATGAAAGTATAGTAGTACCAACACTCTTATATGGATGTGAAGCTTGGGTGGTAAATGCAGCAGCGAGGAGACGGTTGGAGGCAGTGGAGATGTCCTGTCTAAGGGCAATGTGTGGTGTAAATATTATGCAGAAAATTCGGAGTGTGGATATTAGGAGAAGGTGTGGAGTTAATAAAAGCATTAGTCAGAGGGAAGAAGAGGGGTTGTTGAGGTGGTTTGGTCATTTAGAGAGAATGGATCAAAGTAGAATGACATGGAAAGCATATAAATCTATAGGGGAAGGAAGGAGGGGTAGGGGTCGTCCTCGAAAGGGTTGGAAAGATGGGGTAAAGGAGGTTTTGTGGGCGAGGGGCTTGGACTTCCAGCAGGCGTGCATGAGCGTGTTAGATAGGAGTGAATGGAGACGAATGATACTTGAGACCTGACGATCTGTTGGAGTGTGAGCAGGGTAATATTTAGTGAAGGGATTCAGGGACACCGGTTATTTTCATATAGTCGGACTTGAGTCCTGGAAATGGGAAGTACAATGCCTGCACTTTAAAGGAGGGGTTTCGGATATTGACAGTTTGGAGGGATATGTTGTGTATCTTTATACGTATATGCTTCTAAACTGTTGTATTCTGAGCACCTCTGCAAAAGCAGTGATAATGTGTGAGTGTGGTGAAAGTGTTGAATGATGATGAAAGTATTTTCTTTTTGGGGATTTTCTTTCTTTTTTTGGGTCACCCTGCCTCGGTGGGAGACGGCCGACTTGTTGAAAAATATATATATATATATATATATATATATATATATATATATATATATATATATATATATATATATATATATATATATATATATATATATATATATATATATATGCAATAAGATCACAGTAAACAGGTGATTTCAAAATATGCAAAACAACCACTCTGAAAGAATAGAGAAATTCCAAGCGCTTTCGTGACTACTCACATTATCATAGTTCCTTGATAATGTGAGTAGTCACGAAAGCGCTTGGAATCTCTCTATTCTTTCAGAGTGGTTGTTTTGCATATATATATATATATATATATATATATATATATATATATATATATATATATATATATATATATATATACATATATATATATATATATATATATATATATATATATATATATATATATATATATATATATATATAAATATATATATATATATATATATATATATATATATATATATATATATATATATATATATATATATATATATATATATATATATATATATACATATATATTCATATATATGTTTGTGTATATATGTATATTAACAATTATTATATATCTATGTTGGTTTTTGTTAGATCCTGTGACCTTACTAACATTATTTAGTAATGTGTAACATAAGCCGTAAGTGGTATTATTTAAAGTAAGGTAATTTGGTGTGACAGCGAGTTTGGGAATGGTCAACGTTGGGTTTTCAAAAGGGGAACTTGTTGTTGATAATAAAGGTGAAGTACGGGAGTTGGGTTGAATGGTTTTTTATAGGAACATGTGTAGTATAAGTCTGTAAGGTTTTTTACATAAAAGTATTAACTCAGGTGTGGGTAGCCATGAAGGATGATTATTATACTCTCAGTTTTATTTTCCGGTATGTAATCTTGTCATTTTTGTATATTGTAAAATATGTATTTAAACATATATGATCTAAGGAAGGACATCAGTTATGTATCTGACTGACTTCATTTCTTTCAAAATGATTATTTATTAAGTTCTTTAAGGAGTTCATTTGATTTTTACGTTTTTGCAGTTTTAACTATGAATTCTTTTTATTAATATCAAAGGAACTTGCAGAGAAAGACGTTTTTGACTCACATTTTATTTCAGTTTCTTTCCTTTACATCTTATTACTTTATACTTGATAGTTATATTATAAAAATATAACCTCATTGTTCCCACTTTTGAAGTTTTGTTCTGTGTTTAACTATAATGTTAATTTCTTTACTATATAAAATAAAAAAAAACAGAATGGCATAGTTGTAGCATTTAAACCCGTTCTATAACAGGTTATAGATCTTGTGTGTTGCATGCTGGCAACCTGTATATCAAATACATAATTAGTATATTTATGATATACTAATTGTATAGTTATATCGATAGATATCTGGTATAGGTTTCAGTAGAACATTGAATAATATGTTGAACAATGTACGACTAGATTTAGTCTATAGGAGTGACAAACTGCATTTTTTTTTCACTTTTGTAGTCTTGAAACAATGGAGCAAATTTTTTATTTTGAGATAACCCAGAATTCATTGTAAAAGACTTAAATTCGTCTTAGCTAATTCATTCAAAATATCTTCATTTTTTGCAACATCGAAAATATTGTTGTGTTGTTTTACCTATGAGTTGTTAAAATAGCTGCGTCACAATTTCGTAGACCTTTGTCATGTGTAATTCCATTAATATTAAGACAAATGAATCAGTTTATTCTGTACAGTAATTTTTAAAAACCATCTCAAATGTTTTACACAGACAGATAGTCAGTGAAACTGAGCGAAAAGCATCATGTTTTTTTTTTTTTCTCTCAACAATGATATTGGTGAACGACGAAAGGAACTGACTCATAGTGTATAATTGTGAGAGTGGGTTGCCAGGCAGACGACTCAGTAATGTGAAACTCTCCTTCACCAGAGTTGAGAGTATGTTGCCAGGCAGACGACTCAGTAATGTGATACTCTCCTTCACCAGAGTTGAGAGTGGGTTGCCAGGCAGACGCCTCAGTAATGTGATACTCTCCTTCACCAGAATTGAGAGTGGGTTGCCAGGCAGACTTAGTAATGTGATACTCTACTTCACCAGAGTTGAGAGTGGGTTGCAAGGCAGACGACTCAGTAATGTGATACTCTCCTTCACCAGAGTTGAGAGTGGGTTGCCAGGCAGACGACTCAGTAATGTGATACTCTCCTTCACCAGAGTTGAGAGTGGGTTGCCAGGCAGACGACTTAGTAATGTGATACTTTCCTTCACCAGAGTTGAGAGTGGGTTGCCAGGGAGACGACTTAGTAATGTGATACTCTCCTTCACCAGAGTTGAGAGTGGGTTGCCAGGCAGACGACTTAGTAATGTGATACTCTCCTTCACCAGAGCTGAGAGTGGGTTGCCAGGCAGACGACTCAGTAATGTGATACTCTCCTTCACCAGAGTTGAGAGTGGGTTGCCAGGCAGACGACTCAGTAATGTGATACTCTCCTTCACCAGAGTTGAGAGTGGGTTGCCAGGCAGACGACTCAGTAATGTGATACTCTCCTTCACCAGAGTTGAGAGTGGGTTGCCAGGCAGACGACTCAGTAATGTGATACTCTCCTTCACCAGAGTTGAGAGTGTGTTGCCAGGCAGACGACTTAGTAATGTGATACTTTCCTTCACCAGAGTTGAGAGTGGGTTGCCAGGCAGACGACTCAGAAATGTGATGCTCTCCTTCACCAGAGTGTTACTTTTCCCCGGGAGAGGGCAGCATCTAACTCATATTTAGTAGATAAAGAATCACATTTATCATACTGTTTAACATAAGATGGGCAATATTGCATCTGTCTGACGACTTTTTAAGATCTCCCTGATATATTGGTAACATATTATAGCTACAAACTTGTGTCCAACTTCTAATTAGCTCATTCACTTTATGCAGTGTGTTTGTCTACTCTTCTTTCCATATATTTTATTAATAATCTTCCATGCTTTGCTCATGGGTGTTGACTTAACCCACTAACATATTTTGTTTGTAATTTTTTCCAAGTTCCATTATTCGTTATCTTAGAGCATTGAGAAAAGTTTCATATAATTTGACAAGTTTTTTGAGTTCTGAGACACATGTAGACATTCCCTATTCTTTCCCTATCTTTCTCTATTGTTCTAGGTCTCTCAGTCTGAGTCATCATAATATATATTTGCTGTCCAGAATGCTGACTTTTCCCTCTTTAATTTTAGGTCATTTACCAACATAATAATTTTTTTTTTACAAGGTCATCATTGAAGTTTTGTACAGACTTGTTACCAATCTTTGTTCAAACCTTTTTTTGTTTATTCTCTCGGTAGTTAATGTGACATTGGCTATGTATACAATGGCTGTTAAAGATGAATGGTCAGATATTTGATCAACATTGTCAAAGTTGGTTAATTTTTACTAATTATTTGGGCACATGATGCGGGATTACTTAATTTTATGTTTAGCATTTATTTAAGTTATCAATTAAAACATTGGGTTCTGAATGAATAAAGTTCAGAAGATCTGTTTAGTGGAGGAGTTTCTAGTGTGTACCCTAATTCCGTGATAAATTGTCCTCATCGCTCTCGGGCCATGTGGACGGGCTGCGCAGTGGCTCCTGATTCAACTGGTTTACTGCGCAGTTTTCCTGTTTTATGCATACAACATGGAGGATCGCATTGGACGCCGGGTGAGCACTGTTTGTGTGGAATTGGTGCGTGGCACGCTTACAGGAACAACAATACAGGTGTTACTGCCTGCGATCATCAGTGAGGTACATGGAATACCAAACGAAGAATTATATGGAGTAGCAGTAAATGGTGTGTCGAGAATTTTCATGAAGTTTAAAGAAGCAGGATTCTACACAAGCATAGTCAACAAATATCAAGAGAAAAGGCTAGCAGTGAACACTATGGTGGAAGTCTGCTTACATAATGTGTCCAGCTATGTGACGTGTGTGAAGGTACGAAACGTGCCTTTTGAGGCGACAGAGCATGATGTGATGGCGGTGTTTAGCAGTTATGGAAAAATCCACTCAGCTGAGATGGGGGTGTGGCAAAATGGACCTTATGAGGGGCTACTGAAGGATCATTTACGCTGAAAATGACGTTGAGGCAGCAAATTCCATCATACGTACTTATGGAGGTCTTCCGGACACAGGTCTACGTGTACTACTCAGGGCAGCAGAAGACTTGCAGGTTATGTGGTTCGTATGAACATATGGAGGCCCAATGCTATAAAAAAGCTGGACAGAGGGAACAGGCACCAGTGATCTTACATCAGAGGAATGCTATGGGGGCGTTGGAGGAAGGAGTAAGGCCAAACAAGAATCCATGCCGTTGGAGTGAAGAAGTGGATAGGGCTGAGGCTGCTATGGAGGAAAGTGTAACACTAACAGTTGATGAGGGACAGACGACATCGACGTCTGATGAGGAGGGTACGGGCCAACAGGATGGCTTGCTGGAGGAAGTACTAAGTTCCTTTTTGCATGACGTTGAGGAGGGACAGGAGGATGATGGGTGTAACCTGTTGCAGGCGACAGCATAGCAAGATCTGGAGGTTAGGAATACTGTGTGCACTAATGTTAATGTGCACAACGTTGTGGCAGAAATCCATAGGGCAGAAAAGACAGGTGACGAGGTGTGTGGGGAGGGGAGTTCTCGTAAGAGAACTGCAGGAACGTCTGAGATGGACGATGTTCTTACTCCAGGACAAAGAACAGGAGTAAAATCTTGGAGAAAGGAAGTATGTCATAAGGGGAAAGAGGGGAGGGGTAATGAAGGATTTAATGGTTCTAGGGATAACGAAGGGGGGGGGGTGAATAAGCAAGCTGTCAAGAAAGACGCAATACAGCAGGACGGTATAGGAGGATATGTGCCAAGAAGAAAGGGTAAACCACCACTTTTAAAATAATTCACGGTAGTAACTGTAAATATAAATGGATTGAGGAATGAAGTGAAACGAGTATGGATGGAATGGTTTTTGAGGAGATATAATGTGGATGTATGCTTTATACAAGAACATAATAATAAGATAGGCTGTGCTTTGGCATTAAAAGGTTATAAATTGTATGTAAGTGGGTCTGTTAGGTTAAAAGGGGGAGTGGCAATGGATGTGAAGGAAAATAGTCCCTTACGTATTATAAAGTGGGAAGAAGGGGGAGAGGGTAGTGAGGGTGGATGGTGAGTGGGGAGCATCTCGAGTATGTTTCATTGGGGTTTATATGCCAGCGGAGAATATAATCAAAGTAAAAGAGGATTTTGTGAGAGACGTTTTAGTGTATTTTATAAGGGGTTTACCTCTAGTAACTGTAATTGGGGGGGACTGGAACTGTGTTACAAGGGGGGGGGACGTGGAGCCAAGGGGGGCGGGTTGTGTATTACGGTCGTTACGCAGTGTTTTACAGGATGCAGGGGTGAGGGACGTGGAGGGGAGTGGGGCTTGGAGAGTGGATTACACTTTTGTTAGGAGAAATTATTCAGCGAGGTTAGATAGGATTTATATAATGGAGGCAGTTAGTGTAGGAGGGGTAAAAGCAGTGGATGTAGGGTTTTCGGATCATAGGGCAGTTTTGGTAGAGCTGGATTGGGAGGGAGTGGTAAAGGTATATTCAAGTTTCTGGAAGTTAAATGCGAGGTTGGTGAGGAGTGAGGTGGTGAACGCAGAGTTTAGAGACTGGTGGAGACAATTGTGGAGGGCAAGGGATGGGGTAGGGAGTATTTTGGAGTGGTGGGAAAATAGGGCTAAACCTGGTATCACGGGGTTTTATAAGTATAAAGGAAGGGAGGAGGCGAGGTGGAGGTATGGTCTACAAAATTATTTGGAACAGCAGCTCAATGAGTGTTATGCGAGTGAGGAGGGGAAGTCTTTTGAAGAAATATCAGGGCTAAGAGAGAGACTAAGAGATATACATAATGAAAGATTTGATGAAATAAGGGCAAGGGCAGGTATGGATGCCGTGCTATGGGGAGATAAGCCGTCGGGTAGTGTGTTAAGACGTTTTCGCATTAGACAACAGGAGTCCACAATAATACTTTTAGAGGTTAGTGACGATTTGGAAAGTTATACTAAGGGGCAAATGTTGGTGACAACTGAGGGGATAAGTAATTATGCGGATTATTGGTTTAAAAGGAAATGGGAAAAGGGTAACGTGGGGATAGTTAATAAAGAAAGAGGAGGGGTGAAGGCCTTTGGGAAAGGTGGGGAGGACAGAGGGCGACTGGATGGAAAAATAAGTATGGAAGAAGTGAAAGAGGGAGTGTTCAATTTAAGTAAGGGGAGAGCACCGGGAATCGATGGGCTTTCCAATGATTTTTATAGAGTGCATTGGAAAACCATAAATGTTTGTTTGGTTCAGGTATTGAATAGTATGCTGAAGGAAGGGAAATTGGGAATGTCACAAAGGACGGGTGTGGTTGTGCTTGTAAAGAAAAAGAGGGAGGGGAGAACAATGAGCACGTACAGGGCCATATCTTTAATGTGTACTGATTATAAGATTTTTGCGAAGATTCTAGGGAACAGGATGAAGAGGGTGGTAGGTGGTATTGTGCACAATTGTCAGTTGGGGATTCCAGGTCGTAGTATGAGGGATAGACATAGTCGTATTATGGAATTTTTGCAGGGTTGTAAGGGTGGTGGAATTTAGGGCATTGATTGGGAGAATGCTTATGATGGTGTGAATATGGAGTACATGGTTGACACTTTAAGGCTTATGGGTTTTGGGGAGGGAATAGTAAAATGGGTGAAGACCTTGTATGCAGAAGCCACGATTCATGTGCAAATTAATGGTAGGTTGGGTAGCGTGTTGAAAATGGAGAAAGGTTTGAGACAGGGGTGTCCTATGTCTCAAATTCTGTTTGCATGTATGCAACACCCGTTTTATGGAATGGTTGAGGAACCAACAACATTACAGGAGGGGGGTACGGGGTTCACAGAGGTAGTTGGTTATGTAGATGACACAACATTACTGATCAATGATGTCGAAGGTTTGCGAAAGGTTGAGAGAGTAATGAGGTTTTTTGGAGAGGCGTCAGGCATGCGTGTCAACAGAGCTAAATCGAAATTATTAGAGATAGGAGATTGGGTGGGGGGTAGAATGGGGATGGAGTTTGGATGGGATGTGACTGAACAGCTGAAAATTTGTGGGATTATCTATATGGCAGATGAGCAAGTGGCTAGACGGAGGAATTCGGAATTGGTGGGAGAGAAAGTTGTACAACGGATTAGGAACCTAAGAGCGAAGGATGTTACTCTAATGCAAAGGGCAATAATAATAAATTCATTGGTTTATAGTAAAGTGTGGAACGTGGCAGTGGTGTATCCTTTACAGGAACAGGAGATAAAGGAGATACAGAGAAGGGTGCTTCGTTATATATGGGGTTTTGGGGGAGCTAAGTAAAGAGGTGGTTATGACGAATGTGCACAGAGGGGGAGTAGGGCTTTTGATGCTAGGGCCGAGGGTAAAGGCCATGTATGTTAAACAGAAGTACGTAACGGAGGGGGGGGTAAAAGGGGTGAGGGTTGGGAGGGTGATGGGGGATGTATGACGATGGTGGGGAGGAAAGGACTTAATGGAATGTGAAAATATGCTAAGGGTTATGTTAGTAATAGGTGAGGTAAAAAACCTCAAGATGGGAAGGTTAGTAGAGATGAGTAGGAAATCAGAAGTCATGCAAGGGGTGGCGGTATACCCTTTGTATGATTGGGGTACGATTTGGCATAATTTCCAGAAGCTTAGATTAATGCCGAGGGTAAGGGAGTTAGTTTATAGGTTTGTAATGGGAATTTTAGCGACAAAGCAGGCTTTGTGTGTGATGGGTTTGGTAAAGGAGGCGAAATGCGAACATTGTGAGGAATCGGAAACAGCTTTTCATGCCGTATATTTTTGTAGGGAGTTGGGGCAGGTACGGGTGTGGCTTCAAGTAAATGGGTGGGGGCAATGTAGAGCTCCTGCGTGCCCTAACTTTAGAGGTAACAAGGACAAAGGGGTGGTCTCCTATGGGAGGATGTAAAGGGGGGTCGGGTTTTTTGTTTTCCTCTGGGGCTTATGTGGTGTGTAAGAGGAAGGTAGTGAGAGTCAGGTATGGATGGTACGTTATGTTTCACGAGAATGTTTGTCATAGTGAGATATAAGTGTAGCTTACAGGGTTAATTTTCTAAACCTGATGGTTATGTTCACTGTGTTAAAAATTTCCTTGATAGCCAGGATACCGAGCCCTTAGTTGGTCTCAACAAAAAGTTTTCTGAGATACATGTCAGTTGTTTTGGGACCGGCAAAATACAGCGGCCTTATCCTTATTACTTATCTTGTATTAAGTTCAACTTTTATTGTCTGGTGGAGGTTCTATGTGGAAAATTTTAAGTGTATGTACAGGTCTTGGATCTATACCATGTTTATTACGGGGTTATACCAAAAATGTCTTGTGGACAAGATTGTCGGTTTACATACATATGTAGGAGGTTTAATTTATGTATAGGGTTTGATTTTAAACCCTTTTGATGTGCCGAGGTTTTTGTTATAAAACCTTGTTTTGGGTTATTTTATTATTGTATGTTACATGTATGTTGTTCTGTTTTCTGTATCAGAATTATTGTACTTGAAGGTTTAACATAATAATAATATGGTTATTGTACATGAGGAATCATACGTTCCTTCCGAATTCCTATTGGTTAGGATATAATGTAACATAACCAATACTCTGTACCCTGTCATAGCGGGTATGTTCAGGTTTGTCTTGTTTTATAGTTGTTATGGTAGCTTTGGTTAGGGTCTTTTTACTTTACTGACATGATATGTGTAGTACATATATTGTGTGTTAAAGGTGGTTATGGTTTTAGTCATGTGTGACAATTTCAACTTTAGTAATCTTGTAATGTTGTACATTTGTATGATGTTTTTGTTGTAATAGATTATGACAGGTACTCATTTTATATTGTTAAACCATGTAAAGTTTCATTTTGGTGTGTTTTCTTTGGTTACAATGGCGTGGCGGCACTTATTAATGACTGTTATACTTTAGTAAGGTCTGTCTTAGCGTGTATTGTTTGCTATAACAAGATGTTATAATACTTGTTACCTTCAGGAATAACCTGGTACAATTAGCGCAAAAGAATGTTTTTGTATTCCTGTACTATTATTATGTATCCTTTGTACTTATGTAAGGTTCCTAATAAAAATATAAAAAAAACTTTAGATGTAACGGGGGTGTCTGAGGTTGTAAAGAGAGCCATTCTGTACATTATGATAGATTTCTTGTTTTATTCCTGGGGATTGAAGGAAAAAGGTGGGGGGATTAGGGTAAGGGCAATTGCAGCAGGAATTTATAGCACATTCTGTAGAAATAAACTCATTTATGGTAAAAGGTGGGCAACTGCGTTCCCGGAGGCATATAGAAATATAACGGTAAGGGGACTCAGTAATTTGGCTACTTAAGTACTAAGGGACCATTTTCCTTTTATAGAACGAATATGACCATATTGAAGGATATGGAAATGTGGTAGGATTGTCAGGAGAGTTGTATGGGAGGGGATGATATGTCAGATGTGGTATAATCGGAGAGTTTTCTTGTGTGTGAATGTTTTAGTTTAGCCATGTGTTAAGAAACAACAGGTCTTTGATGATCATAGTTTTAATAAGGTAAATGATTTTTGTAAGTGAGACAACTACAAGAGGGAACAATCAAAGCAATGTTAACATTTTGGTATAAAAAAAATGCGCTCAAAGGAAGGGAAGTTCCGTATTTGGTATGATCAGGTGGAACTACAGTTAAGATGAAATTTAATTGTCAGAGTTTATTTTGTAGTTTAGTTAGCACATGTAATTGTTAGGGATCATCAGAAATCTTCCATATACAATGGACTTTTGTTAATGGAGCAGATTGAGAAAATGAGGTGGCAGTATGGTGATGTGGAACCAACTGTTAAGAAGTATGTGATAATTGATGAAATGGTACTGACGGAGGGATAGGCAAATATTGTTGGCGAGTGTGCTGTTATAAATTGGGGTGGGGTGGGATAGGAAAGTGTAACCTTATTGGTTACTAAAAGAAAAAAGCCTTTGTTGGTAGTTGTAACTAGGGTGGGGTAATGTAATTGTGATAGTGTATATAGACAATGTTAAGGCATTTGTAAGTTGGTATGCAGAACCTAACATGGTTTGGAAAAACAGCTGTCTTAAAATAACATTATACTTCATGATTTTGTTAATTGGTAGAGTTTTCATATCATGTATATGTATATTGGGGAAAAGTGTTTTTAGTTGCTAGCTATGTTAGGGAGAAAGGGGTTGTGCCAATATGGTGTGGTATTCTCTGCTCAGACGCTGTGCTGAGCGGTCGTCAGCTGTCTCTCCTCAGTCCCGACACCTGGTGGAGGAGCTTTGCGACGACAACAACAATGGCGACTGGTTTTCGCCGGAGAGTTAATACTGTTTGTATTGACCACATAAAGGGCACAATCCCCAGCGCATCGATTAATGTGTTGGTGCCGATGATCATCCGCGATATATATGGCATCCAGCGTGAATCCCTGTGTGGCGTTGCCTTAAATGGACTATCCCGGATTTTCGTCAAGTTTTGTGATACCAAGACCTACGAGCAGATTGTCAACCAGTATCAGGATGTTAGCAAGCAAGTCACCCCAGCAGTCACAGTTAAGTTGCACGACGTTTCACAATACTATACTTGGGTACGTGTGCGAAACGTGCCTTTTGAGGCTAACGAAGTTGACATACGTGACGCCTTCAAATACTATGGGACGATCCACCAGGTTACTATGGGTCGGTGGTCTGATGGCCACTTTGCTGGTTTACAAGAAGGGTCTTTTACGTTGAAAAATGTCCCTGCACCAACCAATACCTTCGTACATAAACCTAGAGGAGTTCCGTACCCAGGTGTATGGTACGTATCCTGGACAGAGACGAACTTGTCGCTTATGCGGCGCATTGGATCACATTGCTGCACAATGCGTTAAGCGCCAGCCGCCCTCAGGACGTGGTCGTCGTCCGGATGGTGAGGATCCTCGTCAGATTCTGGCAGATGAAGTAGTCGTGGACTTACCGCGCCTGAAATCGTGGAGTGATGCAGTGGATCGGGCCATGCTCGTGGAGTCATCCTGCGTGACTCTACCTGGTACGGTAAATCATGATGTGGTAGAACATGGTGGATGTGAGAGCCCTCAAGCAAGAGAGGATGCTGACATGGAAGCTAACATTGTATCGACATTGAGCGACCTTTTAACGTCGCAGGAGTATGATTATGTGCCGTGTGTGCCTGCGTTAGAGTGTTCAGATGAGGAGAGAACACAGTTAAAGGATGTCGATCAGTTAATTAACGTAAGTGAGGTAGAGGGTTCGAGAGTTCATACTGTTGCGGTAGAAGTTCACAAGGAGAACATTACAGGTCCTGATAAAGCTGAGGATGCTGTTTCTAGGAAACGTGCGGCTACCCCGCCCGACTCCGACGATGTCTTGACCCCTGGACAGCGTTCTGGGAAGAAGACGTGGTCGGAAATCACGGGTGGGGGGTCGCGTTGTTCCAGGACAGCGAGTAATATAACAGAATGTACAAGGTAAAGGTAGCGCCTTGGGCGTTAGTCAACGTAAAGGGAGAAAGGGTGTGGTGGTCCCTCGAGGAAAGCCAGCGTTAGCAAAGTTAGGTGTATAACCATAAATGTTAATGACATGAAAAATAACAGAAAGCAAGTGCAGGTTCATGAGTGGTTGCATCGCTTTGCAGTAGACGTATGTTTCGTGCAAGAACATAATCATAAAGTTGGAAGTTCGTTTGCGATAGATGGTCATGATGTTTATATGGCTCACTCGAGTCGTCTGAAAGGTGGTGTGGCTGTGTTGATAAAAGCGAGCAGCCCGTTCGTGATGAAACATTGGGAGGAAGGGGGAAGGGGTCGCATAGTACGTGTCATAGGTGAGTGGGGTACTCAACGGGTTGGTTTTGTAGGAGTATATGGGCCAGCTGAACATGATGTTAATATTAAAAATACTTTTGTTAACGATGTTCTTGTGTACTATTTGAGATCTCTGCCTGATATAGCAGTGGTTTGTGACGACTGCAACTGTGTGGTGCGCCGTAAAGACGTAGAACCAAGGGGAGCGGGTTATTGTTCAATCATTTTGGGTGATTTGTTGTCTGGGCTGGGGATGGTGGATGTAAGTGGAAGCAGTGACTTAGGGATTGAGCACACTTTCGTGCGTAAGGACTATGCTGCACGCTTAGACAGGGTGTATGTGTCTCGGCGGGTAGTTGTAACCAAAGTGCGTGTGTTAGACATGCATTTCTCCGATCATCGCGGTGTTCTCATAGAGCTCGACTGGAGAGGTCTCCCAACTCGTTTTAAAGGATATTGGAAGTTAAATACTCGTTTACTTCAAAGTGCGGAAGATAAGACACTCTTCACACACTTATGGACGTCTATGGGAGTAGACTCCTTGGAAGGTAGTGATTTAGTGCGACAATGGGACGAGGTTATGAAGCCTCGAATTAAGGATTTTTATGTACATCGGGGTAAGGAGGCCTCTCGATTGGAGTATGGATTTTTGAGGTACCTGGAGGGTTCTTTACAGCACTGTTATGCGCAAGGAGAGGTATCTGGAATTTACCCAGTGGACGAGATTGACAATCTAAAGGAACACATCCAGGTGCTGAAAAATACGGTTTTTGATGGGGCGCATATTTCGAGTGGAGTCAAGGAGGCTGTGTGGGGTGATAAACCGTCCGCTTGTGTCTTACGTAGTCAGACACAAAGGAGGGAGGCGACCGATATCGTGAGTTTAGTGGTGCAGGATGGCGTTGAAGGGTATAGTGAGGGTCAGGTTGTAACAACAACTGAAGGAATAAGTTATTATGTTGATAAATGGTTTAATCTCAAAATGCTCAATAAAGATGTAAGCGTGGATGCAATACGGGAATTGGGGCTAAATGTACGATGTGAGTTGAATGATAATGATCGCTTTCTCATGGGTGGGCCTATAACTGAAGCTGAGGTGTGGGAGGCTTCGCAGGGAATGTGCAAGGGCAAGGCGCCAGGTATTGATGGCATTCGGTGTGAATTTTATATTCAACATTGGGAGGTCATAAGGACTTTTCTGGTACGTTTACTCAATGCGATGAAGGAGGGGCGACGTTTAGGTTTGTCTCAGAGTACGGCGGTTTTGGTGTTAGTTAAAAAATGTGACATACCCGTATCACTTAAGGATTACCGACCAATATCACTAATGTGTAGTGATTATAAATTATATGCAAAAATTTTAATGAATATGATTAAGAAAGTGTTTGACAAGGTAATACATAAGGGTCAGTTTGGCGTGCCAGGTAGGTCGATGTATGATGGTCATGGGAATATCAGGGAGTTTGTCGAGGAATGCGGAACGAGGGGCGAGGGTGGTGTTTTGGCTTTAGACTGGCAAGCTGCTTTTGATAGTGTAGAAAGGGATGTGCTGTGGAAGTTTATGAGATGGCAGGGTTTTGGTAATGAGATCATCATGTGGGCTCGTTCTTTGTGCAATGGTGCTGGGTTTCAAGTACAAATTAATGGGAAGTTAGGAGACTTTGTCAAATTGAATAGAGGCATTCGACAGGGATACCCTATGTCTCAAATGCTCTTTGCTTGCATGCAGGACCCTTTTTATTGGACAGTTTGTGGGCGGGGAGTAGATTCGTCGTGGGGTTCGAGTAGTGATCGACCTGCCATAGTAGGTTATGTAGATGATACAACTGTCCTAGTTCGTACGAGGGAGCAATTGAGTTTTGTGGGAAGACTTGTAGATGTATTTGGTAGGGCAACAGGAATGCGGGTTAACAAAGAAAAATCAAAGATTATGAAGTTGGGAGATTGAGCGAGAAAGGAGGTATGTATAGAGACGTGCACGGTGGTTGACTGTGTTAACATATGTGGTATACAGTATATGAGAGAGGTTGATAAGACGAGGGCATGTAATTCGGGGAGGGTGGTAAATAGTGTTTTGAGGCTTATAAATAGTCTCAGGCCACGACATTTAACCTTACACCAGAGGGCGATAGTAATTAATGTTCTTCTTTATAGTAAAGTTTGGCACGTTGCTGCGCTGTATCCACTAATACAGGGGGATCTCAAACATCTTTTAAATAGAGTTTATAGATTTTTGTGGGGCTCAGGTTGCGATTGGCTCACAAGAGCGGTGGTAGAGACACCAATGCGTCAAGGAGGATTAGGTCTTGTTCCTTTAAGAGACCGAGTCATTGCTTGTTATGTGAAACGTCGTTTTCTCCGACTGGGTGGCAGGCATGGTGGTTTAACAGAAATGTATCGTGATCTGCGCAGGTGGTGGGGACGGACAGATTTAATCAGGTGCGATACGATGCTACGTGTACTACTGTGCATGCGAGACGTGCGGAGCGTTAAATTGAGTACTTTGGAAAGAGTGGGTATGGTGAAAGTTGAGGTGAGAGTTCAGGGAATGTTCCCCATGTACGCGTGGTGTGATATATGGAAGCGGGTTCATCAGTTACGTCTCCTTCCTCGAGTACGCGAAGTGGTTTTTAAATTTTTGCATGGGATTCTGCCGTCCAAAGTGGTGTTGTCTAATCGGCGTGTAAAGGAGGACCGGAGTTGTTCAGCGTGCGGGGAGGACGAATCAGCGTTTCATGTTGTGTATTTCTGTGAAGATTTAGGTATAGTACGTGCGTGGTTAAGCAGGGTTTTACGAATGGTAGGGGGTGGGGAGGTTTGGCGGTACTTAGGGCGTTGAGTTTTAAGAACATAAGAACATAAGAAAGGAGGAACGCTGCAGGAGGCCTGTTGGCCCATACTAGGCAGGTCCTTTACAATTCATCCCACTAACAAAACATTTGCCCAAACCAATTTTCAATACCACCCAAGAAATAAGCTCTGATGTGAAAGTCCCACTCAAATCCAACCCCTCCCACTCATGTACTTATCCAACCTAAATTTGAAACTACCCAAAGTCCCAGCCTCAATAACCCAACTAGGTAGACTGTTCCACTCATCAGCTACCCTATTTCCAAACCAATACTTTCCTATGTCCTTTCTAAATCTAAACTTATCTAATTTAAATCCATTACTGCGGGTTCTCTCTTGGAGAGACATCCTCAAGACCTTATTAATATCCCCTTTATTAATACCTATCTTCCACTTATACACTTCGATCAGGTCTCCCCTCATTCTTCGTCTAATAAGTGAATGTAACTTAAGAGTCTTCAATCTTTCTTCATAAGGATAATTTCTAATGCTATGTATTAATTAAGTCATCCTACGCTGAATGTTTTCTAACGAATTTATGTCCATTCTGTAATATGGTGACCAGAACTGAGCTGCATAATCTAGGTGAGGCCTTACTAATAATGTATAAAGCTGCAGTATGACCTCTGGACTTCTGTTGCTTACACTTCTTGATATAAATCCCAGTAATCTATTTGCCTTATTACGTACGCTTAGGCATTGCTGTCTTGGTTTAAGGTTGCTGCTCACCATAACCCCCAAGTCCTTTTCGCAATCTGTATGGCTAAGTTCTACATCATTTAACTTATAAGTACTAGGGTTATGGGCACTCCCAAGCTTCAGAACCTTGCATTTATCTACATTGAACTGCATCTGCCACTTTTCTGACCAAGAATAGAGTTTGTTTAAATCCTCCTGAAGTTCCATAACATCTACGTTTGAATCAATTATCCTACCTATCTTTGTGTCATCGGCGAATTTGCTCATATCACTAGTAATTCCCTCATCAAGATCATTGATATATATTATAAACAACAACGGGCCCAAGACTGATCCCTGTGGAACGCCACTTGTTACAGATCCCCACTCGGATTTAACCCCATTTATGGACACTCTCTGCTTCCTGTCAGTGAGCCATGACTCGATCCACGAAAGCACTTTTCCCCCAATGTCATGAGCTGCCACTTTCTTTAACAGTCTATGGTGCGGAACTCTATCAAAAGCCTTACTAAAATCTAAGTAAATAATATCAAATTCTTTATCGTGGTCAACTGCCTCAAAAGCTTTACTGAAGAACGTTAATAAATTAGTTAGACAAGACCGGCCTCTTGTGAATCCATGCTGAGTATCATTAATCAAGCTATGCTTATCGAGATGACATCTTATAATCTCAGCTATTACTGACTCTAGTAATTTGCCTACAATTGAGGTCAGGGTTATTGGGCGGTAATTTGACGGTAACGACTTGTCCCCTGTTTTAAAAATAGGAATTACATTAGCCATCTTCCACATATCAGACACTACACCTTTTTGAAGAGATAAATTAAAAAATATTAGTTAATGGTTCACAGAGTTCCATTTTGCATTCCTTAAGAACCCTTGAAAAAAAAACTCATCAGGACCCGGCGACCTATTTTGCTTCAGTCTGTCTATCTGCTTCACAACCATTTCACTAGTGACTGTGATGTTACATAATTTATCTTAGCAAAAATTTTGTAATCCGAGCACATTAACGTAATCGCACAGTAATCATTCAAAACTCGGCATTCCTTCTTTTTGGGCACTAAAACCGCGACACCCGTTCCTTGCGATTTTCCCATCCTCCCACTGTTTAACATACAATTCAAAACCCCCACCAGACAATGCCGTACACTCCCCCAATGACACCTATAAAAATCATTTGGTATGCCGTCTATGCCTGGGGTTTTACCCTGGCACAGCCCAAAAACTACCTACTCCACCTCCTCTACACTAATACTACTCTCGAGTCTGTCACTGTCCTGCTCACTTAATACCCTATTAAACCCTTCATCCCCAAAATGTCCCTCACCCACTCCCCCGCCAACCCTCCTCCATTTCTCCCTAAACCAAAAAATCGGCATACAAACTAATATTTTCTGTTGTGGATAGGCCTTGACTCTTTTCAACCCCCCCCCCTGTACCTGCCTCAATATACGCCAAGGTGGTTTTCTCCTGCCGTTCCTTAAACCTCCTTAGTACAAAACCCGATGGCCTATCCCCCCTTAAAACATCCTCCAACCCCGCCCTAACTCTAATTGCATCAAACTTTTCATTGTGAATTTCCGCCAACCTATTTTGCAAACGTTCCATGTCCTCACTCCGCCCCACCCGTTCCTCTGCATAAGTCATTTAACTGACCTTCAAGATAATTTTGTAGACCATAACTCAACCTCGCCATCTCCTTACCGCGTACTTTAAAAAAATCTGCGATTCCAACTTTTGCTCTCATTTCCCACCAATCCAGCAAATCCATCTCCATATTCCTAGTCTCTCAAAAGGATTTCCAGCAATCTTCAAATCCTGTAGCGTCACCCTCGTCCCTAAGTAGCCTCACATTCAATTTTCAGTATCCCGCATAAACTCTACCCTAAAATCTGCTATAACAGCACGATGATCAGAAAAACCCATATCTATAGTCCTCACCCTCTCCACACCTATTCCCTGCCTAACATAAATCCTATCTAACCGTGCCTCATATCCCCTACGAATAAAAGTGTGCTCCACTCCATATCCCCTACTTCCCACCACATCTACCACTCCAACATCTCGCAAAACATCTCTCAGAACACCAAAAACACAACCCGCCCCCCTCGGAACCACATCACCGTTTCTAATTATGCAATTCCAATCCCCTTATGCAGCATATGAGAATCTTTATTCAGGAAACGTTTCGCCACACAGTGGCTTCATCAGTCCAATACAAAGAGGAAAGCGTAAGGAGAGGAGGAGAATGAGGTAATCAGTCCCCCAACCTGGAGTCGATGTGTTCAGTCCATCAATCTTGTAGAATGTACAGCATTGGGTCGTAGACGTGGCTTATATACTGTAGTGAGGTGAGCTGAAGCAGGCGGAGGCGGGGTCATAGTGGTACCATCCACTAGTCGAAGTAGGTCTTCGTCCAAAGGTTGAACAAGTGTTGAAGAATTCTTTGTAACAAGATCCCATGATGCTGCAGTGTCTGACAGTTGTGATGAATGGTTTGAAAAACCGACAAGTTGAAGATTGAGACACTTGTGCAGCATATGGGAATCTTTATTCAGGAAACGTTTCGCCACACAGTGGCTTCATCAGTCCAATACAAGGAGGAAGGCGTAAGGAGAGGAGGAGAATGAGGTAATCAGTCCCTCAACCTGGAGTCGATGTGTTCAGTCCATCAATCTTGTAGAATGTACAGCATAGGGCCGTAGACGTGGCTTATATACTGTAGTGAGGTGAGGTGAAGCAGGCGGAGGCGGGGTCATAGTGGTACCATCCACTAGTCGAAGTAGGTCTTCGTCCAAAGGTTGAACAAGTGTTGAAGAATTCTTTGTAACAAGATCCCATGATGCTGCAGTGTCTGAGAGTTGTGATGAATGGTTTGAAAAACCGACAAGTTGAAGATTGAGACACTTGTGCAGCATATGGGAATCTTTATTCAGGAAACGTTTCGCCACACAGTGGCTTCATCAGTCCAATACAAAGATTCCCATATGCTGCATAAGTGTCTCAATCTTCAACTTGTCGGTTTTTCAAACCATTCATCACAACTGTCAGACACTGCAGCATCATGGGATCTTGTTACAAAGAATTCTTCAACACTTGTTCAACCTTTGGACGAAGACCTCCTTCGACTAGTGGATGGTACCACTATGACCCCGCCTCCGCCTGCTTCACCTCACCTCACTACAGTATATAAGCCACGTCTACGGCCCTATGCTGTACATTCTACAAGATTGATGGACTGAACACATCGACTCCAGGTTGAGGGACTGATTACCTCATTCTCCTCCTCTCCTTACGCCTTCCTCTTATTATTGGGCTGATGAAGCCACTGTGTGGTGAAACGTTTCCTGAATAAAGATTCCCATATGCTGCATAAGTGTCTCAATCTTCAACTTGTCGGTTTTTCAAACCATTCATCACAACTGTCAGACACTGCAGCATCATGGGATCTTGTTACAAAGAATTCTTCAACACTTGTTCAACCTTTGGATGAAGACCTACTTCGACTAGTAGATGGTACCACTATGACCCCGCCTCCGCCTGCTTCACCTCACCTCACTACAGTATATAAGCCACGTCTACGGCCCTATGCTGTACATTCTACAAGATTGATGGACTGAACACATCGACTCCAGGTTGAGGGACTGATTACCTCATTCTCCTCCTCTCCTTACGCCTTCCTCTTTGTATTGTACTGATGAAGCCACTGTGTGGCGAAACGTTTCCTGAATAAAGATTCCCATATGCTGCATAAGTGTCTCAATCTTCAACTTGTCGGTTTTTCAAACCATTCATCACAATTCCAATCCCCACCAATCACCGTAATAGCAGGTAAACCTCTCAAGTGATATACCAAAACATCGCGTGCAAAATCCACTTTCACTCTAGCGTTACTAGTTGCTGGCATGTACACACCTACAAAACAAACCCTCCCGGCCCCCAAAAACCCATCCACCATGACAAACCTCCCACCCCCCCTCCTCCCAACCCAGGATACGCAAAGGACTGGTCTCCTTTACCACAACAGCCACACATCCTTTCAACTTCAAAGCATCACTGGTAAACAACCTATAACCTTTCAACAACAACTCACATCCTAACCTATGGTTATGTTCCTGCAAAAAACAGACATCAATACTAAATCTCCTCAAAACCCACTCTAACCATACCCTCTTGACCTCGGTTTTAAGACCGTTTACATTGAAAGTTACACACCTGAATTTTACTAGAAAGGCGGCTTGCCCCTATCCTGCTGAGGCTTACTTGGTCCTCCTTTCATAGGTCTCGGTCCATCTCTATCAATCCCTCGTTCCTGCCCTCCAACCCCTCCATGTCCCTTCCCGCCGGTCTTCCCATTGCCCCCCCCCTCCTCCCGGTCTCGCCGTTTCCACCACAGCTGCCCAAATCTTCTTCCCAGGCCGCTGCGCTGGTGTGAGGACCTCATCCATGTCTGATGCCCCCGCTGATCTCTTGCGGGAGCTACCCTCTACACACATATTTTCTGCAACCACATCTTCTTGATGGACCTCCACCACCACATTGCTCTCCATTCGAACCTCACTCAAGTCTTCCTTACCCCGTTTCTGTTCGTCCATCACCTTGACATCACCTAACCTCACATCACCTTCCACACCATGCTCCGACTCTTCCAAAAAATCCTTCAGCACAGCCTCCAACATCCCTTCTTGGGCTGAATCTGTAGTACCTAACGGTCTTTCTGACAGCGATATTCCCTCCCCCCCGTTTCCAATGGTAATGTAACACGTGTCTCCAAAACCACCTCTGCTCTTTCGACCTCCTCACTCCATAGGCCCTTACCCCGGCTTTCCACTCCACCTGTCACATCGCCCAAGGCTTCTAACTGCGTGTCTTCATAAGCTTTCTCTTGACCCCAAGGGCCCTGTCTCCTGGGGTATTGTGCCGCCATGTGCTCATAAGAGTCACATAAACGGCACGTCTTCCTCTGCCCCGCATAGTGTACAAAAACCTGTGTTCTATGGCTATGTAATGTGACAGATGTTGGTATCGGCCTCCTCAGGGTCATTTTCAGTGTGAAGGATCCTTCCGGCATCCCCTCATAAGGGCCGTCCCTCCACATTCCCATGCTCGCCGAGTGTACAGTCCCATAACCACTGAACACATCTTGTAGGCTGTATGCTGTTGCTTCAAAAGGTACATCCCGTACCTTCACCCAAGTAAAATACTTAGATACATCATGCAAGCATACTTCCACTACTGAATTGATACTCATCCTCCTTTCTTGAAATTCGTCGACTATGGTAGAGTAGAAGTCAGCCCTCATGAACTTCACGAAGACCCTTGACATACCATTCAGTGCCACCCCATACAACTCTTCATTGGGGATGCCATAACCGTTATGGAAAATTTTCTAGGGGTGATTACCTTTATGTACCTCAACATTACATGCTTACAAGTAAACTCATTGGGAGACAACCATATTGTTTACCGTAGTCACCCCGTGTAGACATGTGAGAAAACTTAACCACCCCTGGTCACGGCAAGTGGTTCCTTCGACCTCACAATCTTATCCATATCTATCCGAGACCAGTATGGATTGGATAGCACCCACAAGTACGGTGCTACTAATTAATTGTGGACTGTATAGATTATATTAGGGTAGTTGAATGAAGGGGGGGTAGGTTACACATGGATATATCCATCAAGGAAAAACACTTGTACATAATCTCTCCACTTACCAGATATTCTCTGGTGGCCATTTGATGTAGCTGGATCACTCATAACCTATCCAATTACAACATACCTAACTGGCCAGTATCAGTCTGCTATAACTAGAAGGGTTACTTAACTGTGGGTGATTGATACTCCTTATTTCCTCCATTCCCCATCTCATTTCGATGTCCTCCTACACCGACACGGTTCTTATTCCAGCAGGACGAGGTATCGGTCGGTTTGTCCCAGTTTAGAAGTCGTGCTTCCATAAAGCTTCACTATCCTCGGTACGAGAATCACGCATTCACTCGGAGCAGGGCGATCTATTTCACATCCCGCATTCTCTTAACTCAATGTTATTATCACTGATTACATTACCATTCACAAGACGATTTAACGTCTCATAATTATTATACACATTAGAGGTCACTCCATTAAGATCTGAGGCCGATGACCGAGGATTAACACACGGGTATTTCCCCTGGACACACACCATGGCCGCACACCAGTCACATCCCGGTCGAACCATTATTCACTAATTTTACCACCTTTTTACTGTGGTCCCGTAAATCACGTTCCCTCACTCTTCACCAGGAACAGTTACGACACTTCCTATTATGAAATGAGGCCACCGTGAATGCCAGTTTCCTGGTTCTATGCTTTCCCAGCCTCCTCACCACATTCAAAACACTCCCGCCTCCCCCATGGCCCGAGTCGACCTATACCCCCGCACATCCGCGCATGCGCAAAGGGAACTCTTGGTTCTATCCTATTGTCAAATACATTTTTGACTCATATCGACACATTAAACACCTATTAGGCGCTATAGCTTCGGAAAATCAAAAATTTTCCACAACCGTCCCTGATAATGCTTGGCAGGAGATCGTTCATCGTGGCGCTGCTTAAAGATCCTCTAACCAGCTCAATGCAGACAGTATTTATGCGCCGGTTCAGTCAGTCCGCCATCTTGATGCTAATGCTATGTTTTCCGCGCCAGGTGGCATGCAAGAGAAACTGTAGAAGCGTCCTCTCTCTCTCCGCAGGTCGAGAGACGAATATGTGTCAGTATTATAGTTCAAAGAAGCCAGTTAGCCGCACTTACACTCCTGGTGTCAGTATTGCAGTTCAGAGTAGCCAGATATCCTGGGGCCAATATTGTAGTTTAGAAGAGTCAGTTAGTTGCAATTAGAATCCTGGGGCCAATATTGTGGTTTAGAAAAGCCAGGTAGCCGAATTTAGACTCCTTGGGTCAGTATTGTAGTTCAGAAAAACCAGTTACCTGCACTCAGACTCCTGGGTTCAGTATTGTAGTTCATAAAAGCCAGTTAGATGCACTTAGACTTCTGGGAACAGTATTGTAGTTCAGAAAAGCCAGTTAGCCGCACTTAGACTCCTGGGGTCAGTATTGTAGTTCAGAAAAGCCACTTAGCTGCACTTAGACTCATGGGGTCAATATTTAGTTCAGAAAAGCCAATTAGCTGCACTTACACTCCTGGAGTCATTATTTTAGTTCAGAAAAGCCTGTTAGCTGCACTTATACTCCTGGGGTCATTATTGTAGTTCAGAAAAGCCAGTTAACATAAGAACATAAGGAAGAAGGAACACTGCAACAGGCCTACTGACCCATGCAGAGTAGGTCCATGTCCCCCCCCCCGAATTAGTCCAATGACTCATCCAGTTTGGTCACCTCCACTCAAGGAAGGAGCACGGCACCAGGCCCAGCAGCACAAGCTAGTCAGGTGCAACTCACACCCACTCATGCATTTATGTAACCTATTTTTAAAACTACACAACGTTTTAGCCTCAATAACTGTAATCGGGAGTTTGTTCCAATCATCCACAACTCTATTACCAAACCAGTGCTTTCCTATATCCTTCCTGAATCTGAATTTTTCCAACTTGAAACCATTGCTGCGAGTCCTGTCTTGGCTGGAAATTTTCAGCACGCCATTTACTTCCCCTTTATTTATTCCTGTTTTCCATTTATACACCTCGATCATATCCCCCCCCCATAATTCTACGCCTTTCGAGAGAGTGCAGATTCAGGGCCCTCAGTCTATCCTCATAGGAAAGATTTCTGATTCATGGGATCATCTTTGTCATCCTACTCTGTACGTTTTCCAGAGCATTTATATCCATTCTGTAATACGGTGACCAGAACTAAGCAGCATAATCTAAATGAGCCATAACCAAGGATATATAGAGTTGAAGAACAACCTGAGGACTTCTAATATTTATACTTCTAGATATGAAGCCAAGAAATCTGTTAGCTTTATTGCAAACACTAATGCACTGTTGCCTTGGTTTTAGATTAATGCTAACCAGAACTCGTAAATCCTTTTCGAAATCAGTAGTATTAAGATCTACATCATTTAATTTATATATCGCATGGATATTTTTCTGTCCAACATTTAGAACTTTGCATTTGTCTATATTAAACTGCATCTGCCACTTCTCCGACCACTGCATCAGTCTATTCAAATCATCCTGGAGTGCTCTAGTGTCCTCATTAAAATGAATTGGAAGGCTTGTTTTGGCGTAATCAGCAAATTTGCTTATGTCGCTATTTATTCCCTCATCTATGTCGTTTATGTAAATTGTGAACAACAATGGGCCCAATACTGACCCCTGCGGAACACTGCTTGTGACGTGCCCCCATTCTAATTTCTCCCCATTTATGCACATTCTCTGCTGCCCAGTTGTCAGCCATGCCTCTACCCAGGAAAAAATTTCTCCTCCTATTCTGTGTGCCTTAAGTTTCCTCAATAGCCTCTTAATGAAGTCCATATACACAATATCATATTCATTACCATGATCTACCTCCTCAAACACCTTAGTAAAAAATGTTAGTAAATTCGTAAGACAGGAACGCCCCTTTGTAAAACCATGTTGAGATTCATTAATCAATTTGTGCCGATCAAGATGGCTACGAATTGCATCGGTAATTATTGATTCCATAAATTTTCCCACTATGGAGGTAAGGCTTATTGGTCTATAGTTCGAAGTCAAGGACCTGTCACCTGCCTTTTTCCACTTATCAGGCACTATGCCAGTCTGTAGTGATATGTTAAAAAGGTTAGCCAAAGGTATGCTAAGTTCCTCTTTACATCCCTTTAATACTCTTGCAAACAGTTCATCAGGACCTGGGGATTTGTTAGGTTTTAGTTTCTCTATTTGCCTGAGGACCATGTCACTATTTACCGGAATCGTGCATAGTTTTTTTATCGTCTTGTTCTACATAATCTATTATTTCAGTAATATCGTTAGTATTTTCGTGGGGGAAAACTGAGAGCAGGTAGGCATTGAGAATTTCGCACACATCCTTATCACTGTCAGTGATCTGACCAGAGTTACTCGTAAGTGGGCCAATCTTGTCCCTAATCTTACTTCTGTATACCTGAAAAAACCCTTTTGGGTTAGTCTTTGAATCCCTTGCGACCTTAGCCTCATAATCCCATTTTGCTTTTCTTATTCTTTTCTTTATTTCTCTCTTTAATTGAATATATTGATTTCTTAACTGCCCATCCCCTCATTTGATACGCCTATATATGCCTCTCTTTTGACCAATGATATGTTTTAATCTATTGATCATCCATTTGGGATCATTTTTGTTAGATCTAATTTCCCTACTCGGAACAAAAGTTGTCTGGGCAGCTAGAACTATGCTCTGAAAAACGTCATATTGGCAACCAAGATCACCTACCTGACCCATAGTCAGGACATCCCAATTTAGCCCACCCAGGTAATTTTTCAATCCCATGAAGTCGGCCAAGCGAAAGTCTGGGACAGAGATTTGATTGCAGTTATCTGGGTAATTCCATGATATATTAAAACTAAGTTATTTGTAATCACTTTCCCCAAGCTCATCATTAACCTCAAGATTATTAATTAGTGAATCTTTGTTGGCAAGAACCAAGTCAAGCAGATTGTTTCCTCTAGTTGGCTCTGTCACAACCTGTTCTAAAAAGCAATCCTGAACCGTATCAAGAAAGTCACTAGACTCAAGATTTCCTGTCATATTGTTCCAATCAGTTTGTCTAAAGTTAAAATCTCCCATTATCAAAACATTCTCATATCTAGATGCTTTATGAATTTCGTCCCGTAACAGCTTATTGCACTCCCTATCAAGGTTTTGGGCCTATAAATCACACCCAAAATTAATTTGTCACGACCCTCGAGAAACTGTAGCCAAACAGATTCTGTGTTCGATGTTTCTAATCTTATGTCATGTCTAAGACAACAATTTAAATTTTCTCTGACCTACATCGCCACTCCACCACCTTTCCTGTTGACCCTCTCAGTGTGGAATAGTTTATAACCCTGTATGTTGCATTCAGAGGGCATTTCTCTATCTTTCAGGTTGAACCAGGTCTCTGTTATACCAATAATATCTATATTACCTACACTTGCAAGTAATCTTAGCTCATCTATCTTATTTCTTAGACTCCTACTATTTGTATAGTAAACCTTAAGGGAGCTAGTCACTCGTTGCCCTCTGCTATCTCTCTTTGTTTGTTCATCAGTTGATTTGCCATTACTAGCAACTTTATTTTGAATATTGTCTTTTAAACATATGCCTGAGGTATCCCGTTAATAACTGCTGTTTTTAACCCTAATGCTGCAACCTGATTATTTCCCACGAACACCCATACTACTCTAATCTATCAGTTTAAATTCCTAGACAAGTCATCAAATACCCTCTCAATCGAATTGGCTAATGCAACCACTCCATCCACAGAGAGATGACCCCCATCCCTTGCATACATATCACGTTTGCTAAAGAATAGGTCCCAGTTATCAATGAATGGGATTGCAAGTGCCTTGCAGTACCTGTCTAGCCAGCAATTTATACCGATTGAAATAGACATCCATTCATTGCCCACTCCCATTCTAGGCAAGATGCTACATGTGACTGGGATCCCTCCCTTAAACCTAACTACTTCTATGGCTGACCTATACTTATCCAGCAGCTCCTGTCTCCTGCCCTTCCCAATGTCATTATCCCAGTACCTTTCTGTCTCTGTTACAAAAAGCACGGTCCGTATAGCTTACATGAGATTCTCCTACTATTAAAATATTCTTACCTTGATTAGCAGGGAAATCAGTGGTACCTTCAACCTCACTAACCACTGAAGTACACTCGTCCTGGAGAACAGAGAATCGATTTTCTACCTTCACATCTTCTCTGTTAACCCTCCTTATCTTCCATCTTCTTGAACTCTGAACCACTTGCCACTTAAAGCGGCTGCCACTATTACTGCTTGTGACTATTTCCTCCTTACCAGCCATATCCTTCTCACACTCACTCATCTAGGCGAAGCTTCAGCCTCCTATTTTCCTTCTGAAGAAATAGAACCTCCTTATTCAACAATTTAACCTGAGATTCTAAAACACTACAAGAAGCCATGGTGCTTGGTAACAGTCCACGCTCCTGGGGTCAGTACTGTAGTTCAGAAAAGCCAGTTAGCTGTATTTAGACTCATGGGATCGGTATTGTAGTTCAGAAAAGCCAATTAGCTGCACCTAGACTCCTGGGGACAGTATTGTAGCTCAGGAGGTCATTTGAATCGTTATGTTAACACACTTTTGGCAAAATGACATTTGGAAGAAAGATAGTGAATGTGCTTCCTTTTTTGGGGATCAGAAGCTGTATAGCCCTTGTGGCTTAGCGCTTCTTTTTGATTATAATAATAATATAATAATAATTGGGGATCAGAAATATATATTTATCTACAGGAAAGAATTGCTTTATTATTGGGCTGTGCAAGAACGAATTTACTAGTTATTTTCATGTAAACTGGCAGATCCATTTGCATGCAGTAATATGAAAATGCTCTTTAAATCTTCTCTCCTTTCTAACTACTTGTGCGTCCAAGTTAGTGGAATGTTCGGATTGCTTTTGGGATGAATTAGTTTCAATTGGATATTTTTTAACAAATTGTGTTTTCTAGGTAATTAACTGAGAACTCTTTTGAAAAAATCATCAAACTGTCGATTTCGTTCTTACTGACATAAAAAACTAAGGATATTTTATGCTCTTTGTGGTGCCAATTTGAAATGATTGGTTTTATATTTAGCTGTATAAGAATTAATGAATTTCAGTATTATGCTGAAATATTTAAAGTAATAACATTCACTCATCAATTTCCAAAATACTGTATTTCATGATTGACAGTTAGGCAGCTAAGAGTTTGCATCAATAGGGGCGTGTCACGAGTGATGTTCCAAAGAGGTCAGTGTTGGGCCCTTTGCTGTTCATAATTTACATAAACGACATTGATGAGGGAATAAATAGTACCGTAAGCAAGATTGCTGATGACACCATATAAGGTAGCCTAATTCATTCTAATGAGGACATTATAGCACACCAGAAAGGCTTGGATAAACTAATGCTGTGGTCGGAGAAGTGGCAGATGCAGTTTAGTATAGACAAATGCGAAGTTCTAAACTTTGGACAAGAAAATAACCATGCCACGTATAAACTAAATAATATAGATCTTGATATTACTGAATGCAAAAAGCATTTGTGAGTTCTGGTTAGTAGTAATCTAAAACCAAGACAACAGTGCACAAGTGTTCTCAATAAAGTGAACAAAATCCTTGGCTTCATATCAAGAAACATAAAATAGGAGTCCTCACGTTGTTCTTCAGCTCTATATATCTTTGGTTAGGCCTCATTTAGATTATGCTGTTCAGTTCTGGTCACCGTATTACAGAATGGATATAAATGCTCTGGAAAACGTACAAAGGAGGATGACAAAGTTGATCCCATTTATCAGAAATCTTCCCTATGAGGATAGACTGAGGGCTTTGAATCTGCATGTAGGCAAAGGCATAGAATTAGGGGGGATATGATTGAGGTGTATAAATGGAAAATAAGAATAAATAAAGGAAATGTAAATAGCATGCCAAGACAGGACTCGCAGCAACGGTTTTAAATTGTAAAAAATCAGATTCAGAAAGGATATAGAAAAGCACTGGTTTCGTAATAGAGTTGTGGATGAGTGGAACAAACTCCCGAGTACCGTTATAGAACCTAAGACGTTCACTATCTATCTGGAGTGTGTAGCCTTAAAAATTAGGCTGGATTAAGGTCGTTAAGATCAAACATGAGGCGTCTCATGTTTGATCTTAACGACAAAAACAGCAAAATATCATAGACAGCTCAAACCTTTGGTTCTTTTATTTTGTGTAGGTTATCCTTCCCCACTGGCATTGCTGGCTTCCCGTTTTCACTTCTGATCAATCACAGGCATTATACGAGTCGCGTCCGCTAAGTGGCAGTGGCATCCACTCGCTTCATATTGGTTGTGAGACAAAAATGTAAACACGTTCGGCTTGGCATCCTCCAGAGCAGTTTTTTGCCTTTTGTTATGCTCATATATTCTCAAATTTTACTACTCTACAATGTCAGGCAGCTCTTGCTTCTATGTCTAATGCCAAAATGTGGCATGTTTTGATAAATAACTAAAATTTGTGTGAGGCATTACATGGCTGCACCATTTTATTGAAAAAATGGCAAGGAAAGGAGCCAACGAATATGACTGCGTGCGTGGTAAGGGTAAACTTTGTCAATGCATTAAATAAATATTTATATTTTAATAAATCTAAATAGAGAAGTGAAACAGAATTCTTCATCTGTGAGCCACGTGTGTCTTTAGAGACGACTAAAATGCCGGGAGGAAGGGGCTAGTAGCCCCTTCTCATGTATACATTACTAAAGCTAAAAAAAAAAGAGAAAATTTTGCTTTTCGTTTTGGGCCACCCTGCCTCGGTGGGATACAGCCGGTTTGTTGAAAAAAAAAATATGAACCACAGATGTGCATTCAGTAATTTGTCCTTGTAGATCACTCAAATAACTTTCTAATGTAAAATTATGCTATTGACTATTGTTGGACACCACCATTAAGAAGCTATTGTCACGAACTTATAAACTGGCCAGAAAATTATTGCCTTTCTTGTCGTATAAATATCCGTTGTGCAATCGCGAAAAAAAAAGCAATTGCAACTTGTATAACTACTACCAATTCAGAGTCATGTACTTATATACCTATTATATCTATGTGACTCTGATGGGTTAGTATTATACCCCTTAAAGAATATCTTATCAATTCACATACACTTTTTAAATTACACCAAAGTGGTTGGGCCACTTACCTTTTATATCCTGCCTCTCCCCCCCCCCTCCCACCCTTTTCCAATATTTCCATCCTTACCCATCCTTCTTCCTTACCCATCTTACCAAAGCTCTGGTCATCAGAAGAAGAAGATCACTCGCGAGTGGTTTTATGGTTCTGCCTCCCAGATGATATCAAAGAATTTCTGTGTTTCAGATGATAACGAGTCTGAACCAGAGCCTGATGACGAATATTTGAATGTCAGTGGTGAATACTTGCTAGAGGATCTAAATGTGTTACATGAAGATGAAGAAGATAGACCAGCCAAAAAGCCAAAACATTGACAGTCAGGCACTGCAGCACAAACATCCAGACATCATCATTTTCCTGTCTCACATTCAAGGTAATTTTATCCATAAAGAATGGTAAAAATTGTTTTATTAACTTTCATTCTATGAAATAAGTCTTCCTTAATGACTTTGCTCTCGGCAGTACATGAAAATGTATTACAAGTAATATCCCTTTATAAATCTTTTCAACATTGAAACGTTGTCTTGCTTATATTTTTGTCTGGCTTCATAATGGTCAGAAACAAGTTACAATTACTCTTGTTGTACTGTCTGTTTTCAAAATAAATTAGAAAATACATACTTGGCATTCAGTTAATATTTGAGTCTTTGCAACATCTGCAATGTGGAAGACCCTTAGCAGGCAGACCAATAAATTGACTAACGTCATGAATTCCGACTTTAAGTGGAACTTAGTTTTAGAAATCTATATATTCTCATATCGTTTTCATTGAATATGGAAGAAAATAACAATGAAGACAGTAGAAGCGAAGCAGTAGTTTTAAGGTGATCAGCCCCTCTGTTTTAATAGAAGGTGGAGAGTCCCTCAGCATAAAACAGAGACATGAGGACAGACACTTATATGGAGCATATAAGAGAAGCAGAAGTTGAAGTTAACTTTACAGGTGAGTACAGTCCACCAGTGGAAGTAGGTAATAGGAAACAGTTATTAGCAATAAACTGGGGAAGCCAGAAGTGAGGCCAAACATTGTTGTAATAAAGACAGTTAAGTGTGGCATTGGTGTCTTACTTACCAATGTGACTATAGAACAATATCTGCCTTTGAAAGATTCATCGATGACTTAAATAACTTAACATCAATTAGACATAAACACTAGTGACATGATCTATCACATAACATGCACTAGACATTACATTAGTGACATGAACTATCACATAACACGCAGCAGACATAAACACAAGTGACATGAACTACCGCATAACATGCACTAGACATAAACATCAGTGACATGAACTATCACATAACACGCAGCAGACATAAACACAAGTGACATGAACTACCGCATAACATGCACTAGACATAAACATCAGTGACATGAACTATCACATAACACGCAGCAGACATAAACACAAGTGACATGAACTACCGCATAACATGCACTAGACATTAACATTAGTGACATGAACTATCACATAACATGCAGCAGACATAAACACAAGTGACATGAACTACCACATAACATGCACTAGACATAAACATTAGTGACATGAACTGTCACATAACATGCACTAGACATAAACATTAGTGACATGAACTGTCACGTAACATGCACTAGACATAAACATTAGTGACATGAACTACCACATAACATGCACTAGACATAAACATTAGTGACATGAACTAGCACATAACATGCACTAGACATAGTAGTAGTAGTAGTAGTAGTAGTAGTAGTAGTAGTAGTAGTAGTAGTAGTGGTAGTAGTAGTAGCGGTGGTGGAAGGAAGTAGTAGTGTGTAAGAAAGAAGGAGGAGCCAGTCAAATACTAAGAAAGGGGAGCACTGCAAGGGAGCTAGGTGCTCACAGAGGGAAAGCGAGAACACGGAGGTGGGGGGGGGATAAAATAAATGAAGGAACAGAAGCACAATGCAGAGGAAAGAAATACAACCCAGAAGAGAAAAAAGAAAGAGGATAGGGGAAGAGGGAGAAGAAAAAAAAGGAGGAATCAGGTTAAGTCACGTGCAGCAGGATTGGTGCGTCTGTGGCTGCCTACCCAAGGGCAGGAAGCCTCCCTCTGCACTCCTGTTGCTGTCTGAAGTCTCCGCCATTCAGTCTGAAGTCTGCACGCCATACAGCCAGTGTTGCCTCTCCTCGCCGTTCAGGGCATACAGTGCTCCATCAAGCTACAGCTCACCTCCTTAGTGTCCTGTGCCTCCAGCAACGGACTCCACAAGGAAACTTTAAAGTTATAGCCAGCAAGTACGTGTGTCTACTTCACACGTACTTGCCTAGCCAATTATTCTCTCAGATTTGGCAGCCACATCTAATTTACGATGCCTTCAATGCGTTCCACTTTCTTCCCCCTTACCACTCCTCTACTGCCAACACCTGCCTCTACTCTGTCTACTCCTGCCTCTAAGGTCTACCCTGCCTCTACCTCTTCCAAACCCAATTCTTTCTCGCTTAACCTCAAATACTCTAAATCTGATCATGCCACTATCTGTCCTGAAAATTTATTGTACCAGATCACTGGCGCACCTCAGCTGAAAGTCTTTAAAACCAACTCAGGCTTCAAACTCCTTCTTGACAGACATTCTTACGAAACATACACCTCAACCGAGACCAGACAAAAACTTCTCAACGCAGGACTCCTGAGCACCGCGCCAAATGCATAGTGATCGCAAAACACGTAGACTGTTCTCTCCTGACTGCCTATGACACAGACAAAGAAGACTTAATCAAAGACATTAGTACTAAGAGCAAAGACTCTGTTGACGATATTTACAGACCTGAAAACTCTACCATCCTCAAAATACGCTGTTCAACTCCTTCTGACGCCTCTACACTCTTCAATCAAGGAACCCTTGCCAAGACCATCCGCATTCCTCCAAACACCCTTTTCACTCCAAACTATCACCCCATCACACAATGTCTGAAATGCTACAAATTTGGCCACGACAAAATCTCATGCACTTCCACACATATCTACTCCAGATGTTCAGCAACTGGCCACTTCTGGAACACTTGCAACCTCCCCCTTAAATGTTCTAACTGCGGCGGGTCACACACTGCAGTTGCAAATTCCTGCTCCTCTAGAAAAGACATTCTCTCCACCCTCAGAGCTAGTCAACCTCCCTCCCTACCCAACCCCTTCCCTGCACCTCCCACCCCTACCATACCTTCCTCCCCTACCCCCAATGCCTGGGTTACTCTACGCACTTTGTCTACCTCTCCTACTCTACACACTTCAAACACCAACACACAGACTACAATCACTTCTCCTTCTACACCTACACCCACACTAGACTACAAAACTAACTGTCAACTCGCCACTGCTGCCCACTCTGCGATGGTAATCTCTCAAGCTTACCAATAAGATTACCCACATGTCCTTAACCTAATCTTGTTGGCTAACAATCTTCCCTCTTTAATTATCCCTCCTTCTTGCTTCTCTTCTAAGCCACCTACAACCTCTACCTCCTCCCTCTCTCCCACCCCCCACTTCCTACACCCACCAGCTCTCCTCCTCCCCTACCCCTCTGCACTACTTCTACCCCTCCCACCTACACCCCTATTGCTGCTGCTACAACCACCCCTCTCCCCACCTCCTTACCCACTTCTTCATCCCTTACCATAGCTTCCACTTCCTCATCCCCTACCAAAGCTTCCACTTCCTCATCCCCTACCAAAGCTTCCACTTCCTCTACCATCGCCCACTCCTCCACCACAACCAAAACTTCATCCAGGTCCAACTCCACCTCCTCCAGACAAAATCCACTCAAACCCAAACCTGCCCCAACTTCTGAGAGACAGACAAAAGAACATAAAAACAGATCCATCTCTTCCTCCCCCTCCAGGAAACGGGTCCGTAACACCTACAAACACACATCCACTGATGGCACCACTATCACAGGCTTTAATCCAAACTCCTCCCCCGACATTAACTTTGCTATGACAAAACCATTAAAACGTGTTTAAAGTGATTCAGTTCAATGTACGTTCTTACTTTACAATTACACACCTACTGGCCGAGCTCCTTAAAGCAGAGAGGCCAGATATTGTTTTACTAAACAGTACCTGCCTCAAAGCCCCTCAACGTATCCGCCATTATGGTTATACTGCACTACAGTCCCCCTATGATCCCCACGATGGGGTTGCCATCCTTGTCAAATCCAACATAAAATACGAATTTCTCCCAATCCCTTTTATTCACCAACACTGTCTTGCAGTCAGGATACACGCCGACCTTCGCCCCTTTATCTTTTTCACCACCTATGCTCGCCCAAGCACTATTCTCAACATACACGACCTTTCCTTAGTCTTCAACTACACCAACACACCAACATACCTACTAGCTGACATGAATGCCAAACACACCGCCTTTCATCACACCAGTAACAACCAACTTGGTCACCAATTACTCAACTTCGCAAACCATAAACACCTAATTCATCTCGGCCCATATTTCAACACCTTCTACAACGACACGGGCCAAGGCAAACCAGACATCATTCTGGCAAACTGAGCCAGCTCTCTATTTCAACACTACATCTCACCTGGCCCTATTACAGGCTCTGATCACATCCCAGTCATCTTACACATCTCCTCCAACTCTATCCTCATCCCGACCACACCTTTCTTCTCCTACAAGAACGCTGACTGGGATGCTTTCAAACAACACATAGGCAATACTAACCTCACCTATGACTACAACAACAAACCTATCTCTGACATTGACACTCAACTTGATCTCATACAGGACACCATTACACAAGCAGCCAACACCGCAATACCAAAGAAAACTCACACCACTCGTTATTCTTTCAAACCCTCACTCAGAACAAGAAGACTAATTATCTCCTAGCACAACCGCTTCCTCTACAACACACACAGATTTAATCAAGTCCAATTAGATCTCACTTACCTTAGAAACAACATTTTACACAGCCTAGACCAAGACCACAACAATCACTGGTCGCAACTCATACAACAAGCGGACAAACAGCTTATTAAAAACACTAGAGCCTTCTGGAACTTTATCAAAAAAATCAGAGGCACAACTCCCACAAACAAATTCAAACACATCACCCACAACAACACACACATCTCAGACCCGCAGGCTGCTACTAACATCTTCAAACACATCTGGGAGAACATCTTCCACCCTAACCCACCTCATCCTAACGTTATTCAACATATTCAGAACATAGAACACTGGAACACTGCACACACACAAGAAACATCACAAGATAGCCACATCCATCTAAACTCTCTGACCTCCTCCCAAGAACTCGACACTCCTTTCACCAACACACACATTAAAACTCTCCTCAAACACCTTCCTCCCAAGGCTCCTGGTGCCTCTGGCCTAAACCATATTATCCTAAAACACCTTCTTGACTCTGTCATTACTGCCTACACAAAACTCCTCAATGCCTCCCTTGCCTCTGGATACTTACCTTCCCTCTTCAAAGCTGCTACTGCTATCCTCCTTCCTAAACCCATGAAAGACCACTCTGATCCTAGAAACTATAGCCCTATCAGCCTCCTCGAAACTTTAGGAAAACTCTTTGAAAAACTTATAAATCATCGCCTTCGCAGATACCTGGAATACAACTCTCTACTTTATGAAGGCCAGTTTGACTTCAGAACACACAGATCCACACAGGATGCCATTAACATCATTCTCAACTACATCCACATAAACACAAAACAAAGAAACAGGACAGCCCTGGTTACAAAAGACGTTGAAAAAGCTTTTGACACTGTCTGGCACGAAAGGCTCAAGTACAAACTCTGCACTAACTTTAACCTGCCTCTCATTACTCGTAAACTCCTCTGCAACTTCCTAGACGGCCGTACCATGAGAATCAAATTCCAAGGTAGTTACGCTGACTACTTCACACTAAATGCTGGAGTACCCCACGGATCTGTCCTCTCCCCTACCCTCTACATTTTATACACTAACTACATTCCAAAACCTGTATACCACAACTCCATCACACTAGCCTATGCAGACGACATTACACAACTTATCACTACTGCCAATATAGATACACTCACACACAAAACACAAAACGAGGTCGACAGGATAGCCATCTTGGAACAAAAATGGATGATCAAAACCAATGCAGCTAAATCCAGCATTACGTATTTTAACTACAGGAAACGTGATCCTCCATTACCTGTCGAGCTCAAAACTGCTGACACCCGCACTTACATCCCCATCACACAATCTGTCACTGTCCTTGGCGTTAATCTTGACTACCTTCTTTGCTTACAAGGACACATTCACTCAAGGCATGCAATAGCTAGTAAGGCCCTTGCGGGATTCTACAAGCTGCAACATGCCTCCCAACGTACCAAACTACACCTCTACAAATCCCTAATATGTCCACTGATAACTTACTCTCCTCTAGCCCTCTCTCTTGCAGCTAAAACGAACTTACTTAAACTGCAGCGTGTCCAGAACAAGGCGCTGCGCTGGGTGCTTGATGTCAGATGGGAAGACTTCGCCACAAGCGAGTCTCTCCATGCCCAATTAGACAACCCTGCACTGAATCTGTCCTGGAAGACGCTCAGTGACAGACGGATAGACAAGCCTGAGACACGAAAAGACTACTGGACCTCTCTCCTTGACGAAGACATTCGCAGACTCACAAACCAACACAACCTTTTCTACTCCTTGTATAATCCTGCTCCTAACCCTATTTACAAATAATCTTGGATTCGCTGACAGGTACCTTCGCTGACAGGTACCATTCTCTTACCCACGTTCGCCTTAGCTTTAGAGTTAAGACATGGCTCAGTTCTACACTCCTCTCTCGCGCTAATCTTCGCCAGTCCCAAGAGCCTGAACTTCTCCTCTCAATATCTGTCCCACGATCGCCTTCGCTGCTCGGTTAAGCCCTGGCTCTATTTTTACGACTAAGAACACTCCTCTCCAGCACTATTCTTCGTCTGTCCCGTCTTCCCCGCTCATCCCATTTGGGATCTTACCTGAACTATCGTTCGTTCGTACTTCTCGTTAGTGTGACTTTGTAAATGGTCCAAGTCGGACTGAAACGTCGTCGTGAGCTCCTCTCTTATATGTGCAGGTTATTTGTGTTTCGTTCCAGTCACGGTATTGTGCTTTTTTTTGTTATTTATATCACGGAGTTACCCGGATAACTGCAATCTAATCTCTGTCCCAGACTTTCACTTGGCTGATTTCATGGGACTGAAAAATTACCTGGGTGGGCTAAATTGGGATGTCCTGACTATGGGTCAGGTTGGTGGTGTTGGTTGCCAACATGACGTTTTACAGAGCATAGTTCTAGCTGCCCAAACAACTTTTGTTCCAAGTAGGGAAATTAGATCTAACAAAAATGATCCTAAATGGACGATCAATAGATTAAAACATCTCACTTGTCAAAAGAGAGACATATATAGGCGTATCAAAAGAGGGGATGGGCAGTTAAGAAATCAATATACTCAATTAAAGAGAGAAATAAAAAAAAGGAATAAGAAAGCAAAAAGGGATTATGAGGCTAAGGTCGCAAGAGATTCGAAGACTAACCAAAAGAGTTCTTTCAGGTATACAGAAGTAAGATTAGGGACAAGGTAAGCCCACTTAAGAGTAACTCAGGTCAGACCACTGATAGTGATAAGGATATGTGTGAAATTTTCAATACTTGCTTCCTCTCAGTTTTTACCCAGGAAAATACTAGAGAAATTCCAGAAATAATAGATTATGTAGAACAGGTCGATAATAAACTATGCACGATTGTTGTAACTAGTGACATGGTCCTCAGACAAATAGAGAAATTAAAACCAAACAAATCCCCAGGCCCTGATGAACTGTTTGCAAGGGTGTTAAAGGAATGTAAAGAGGAACTTAGCATGCCTTTGGCTAATCTTTTCAACATATCACTGCAAACTAGCATAGTGCCTGATAAATGGAAAATGGAAAATATAATACATACTTAGAAGGCAGGTGACAGGTCCATAGCTTCGAACTATAGACCAATAATCCTTACCTCCATATTGGGAAAACTTATGGAATCAATAATTGCCGAAGCAATTCGTAGCAGTCTAGAAAGGCATAGACTGGTTAATGAATCTCAGGACGGTTTTACAAAGGGGCGTTCCTGTCTTATGAATTTACTGACTTTCTTCACTAAGGTATTTGAGGAGGTAGATCATGGTACTAATATGATATTGTGTATATGGACTTCAGTAAAGCTATCGATAGGGTTCCATATCAGAGGTTATTGAGGAAACTTAAGGCACAGAGAATAGGAGGAGAATTTTTTTCCTGGGTTGAGGCATAGTTGATGAATAGGCAGCGCAGAGTTTGAATAAATGGGGAGAAATCAGAATGGGAGCAGTGTTGGGCCCCTTGTTGTTCAAAATCTACATAAACGACATAGATTAGGGAATAAATAGCAGCATAAGTAAATTTGGCTGATGACACCAAAATAGGCCGTCCAATTCATTCTAATGAGGATATTAGGGCACTCCAGGATGATTTGAATAAACTCATGCAGTGGTCGGAGAAGTGGCAGATGCAGTTTAATATAGACAAATGCAAAGTTCTAAATGTTGAACAGGAACATAACCATGCCACATATAAACTAATTAATGTACATCTTAATATTATGGATTGCGAAAAGGATTTAGGAGTTCTGGTTAGTAGTAATCTAAAACAAAGACGACAGTGCATTAGTCAATGGGGTTGGGAGCGAGTGTGAGGTAGCTGATATGGTGGAGGGGAATGAGGCTACCAGCAGCGAGGTGCAGTCTGTCTCTCTCTGCGAGGAAGCTGTAGGTGGGGAGGTAGCAACGGCTACCAGCACCTACTACAAGTGGCAAGTTGTTCCCAGTAATGGGAAGAGCATCAAGATAAGGAAAGTTAAGAGAGAAGATTTGAAGGTAGGAAATCGCTTATCTTTTCTTCAGGATGAGTGTACTTCAGTGGCCAGTGAAGGTAAAGGTACTACTTCCCCTGCAAATGGAGGTAAGCTCATACTTGTGGTTGGTGACTCACAGGTAAGATATATGGACCGTGCCTTCTGTAATAGGAATAAGAAGGTAAGAAATAGAGTGTGCTTCCCAGGAGCTGGTGTTAGTGACATAGTCGACAAGTTGAATAATATCATGTCAGGTAATAGGAACAAGCCTATTATCTGTCTCAGTGCTGGTGGAAATGATATTGGGAAGGGTAGGAGAAAAGAGCTGCTTGATAAGTACAGGTCAGCAATAGATTTAATTAAGTCTAAGGGAGGGGTCCCAATTATATGTAGCATCTTGCCTAGAAGGGGAATGGGCAATGAATGATTGTCTAGGAAAATTGGTGTAAATTGCTTACTAGACAGATACTGCAAGGAACTTGCAATCCCATTCATTGATAACTGGGACAACTTTTATGGCAAACATGATATGTATGCAAGGGATGGTGTACATCTTTCTGGGGCTGGAGTGGTAGCTCTTGCAAACTCAATCGAGAGGGCCCTTGCGGAAATGCCTATGATTTTAAACTGATAGAAGATAGAGGTATGGGTGTGTGTGGGAAACAGTCAGGTTGCAACACTAGGGTTGTAAACAGTAAATATATAAAAGACATTCATCATGAAGTTATAAATAAAGACACTAGATCATGTCAGCAAACAAAGGGAGACAGCAGAGGGCAGCAAGGGACTAGCTCCCTTAAGGTCTATTACACTAATAGCAGGAGTGTAAGAAATAAGATAGATGAGCTAAGATTAATTGCAAGTGCAGGAAACATAGATATCATTGCTATAACAGAGACATGGCTCAATCTGAAAGATAGAGAGATTCCTTCTGAATGTCACATACAAGGCTATAAATTATTCCACACTGACAGGGTCAACAGGAAGGGTGGTGGAGTAGCGATGTATGTCAGAGACCATTTAAAGTGTTGTGTTAGACAAGATATAAAATTAGAAGCGTCAGCCACTGAATCTGTTTGGTTACAGCCGCTCGAGGGCCGAGAAAAACTAATTTTGGGTGTGATTTACAGGGTCCCAAATCTTGATAGGGAGTGCAGTAAACTTCTTTGGGATGAAATTTGTAAGGCCTCTACATACGAAAATATTGTGATAATGGGAGATTTCAACTATAGACAGATTGACTGGAGCAATTTGACAGGAAATTTAGAATCAAGTGACTTTCTTGATATGATTCAGGATTGTCTTTTAAAGCAGTTTGTGACAGAGCCAACTAGAGGAAATAACCTGCTTGACTTGGTTCTTGCCAGCAGGGAAACGCTAATTAATAATCTTGAGGTTAATGATGAGCTCGGGGAAAGTGATCACAAATCACTCAGTTTTTATATATCATGGAATTCCCCTAACAATGGCAATCAAGTCTCTGTCCCTGACTTCCGCTTGGCGGATTTCATAGGACTGAAAAATTACTTGGGTGGGCTGAACTGGAATGACCTGACTATGGGTCAGGTAGGTGGTGATGATTGCCGATATGACGTTTTCCAGGGCATAGTTCTAGCTGCTCAGACAACTTACGTTCCAAATAAGGAAATCAGATCAAGCAAAAATGACCCTAAATGGATGAACAATAGATTAAAACATCTCATTTGTCAAAAGAGAGGCTTATATAGGCAAATCAAAAGAGGAGAGGGGCAATTAAGAAATCAATATATTCAGTTAAAGAGAGAAATAAAAAAGGGAATAAGAAAAGCAAAAAGAGATTATGTGGAAAATTGCATTTATCTGAATGCATCAGTATGTACATAACAGTAAATGAACAAAGATAATTATTATTTATCAGTTAGACAAGTAGGAATTTGGGACACATTGGTTGCATTCGATACCTACCACTGTCATATCCACAAGTTGCTCTGGACCTATTAATTACAAATGAAATATGCATCACCAGGAATTCTGGTAAATATATAAAATTGTGGACCTTATATTATAAGTAAAAAATTATATAGATA
>NC_091386.1:9766579-9841093 GCF_038502225.1 Cherax quadricarinatus
CACTGTTCTCACCCTGCCTCATCATTTGACCACTCTTCTGACATTTCTAATACCCCTGTTCCTCCTGCTGGTGCCGTGTAGTCACCCACTCCAGATATCAGGGTTCTGCCTGACTACTTTGATACATCTGACCTCCGCACTTCTTTGACAATGCTTCCACCTTCTCCTCCTACAGTGTGGCGATTTTTTGGATCGCCCTCCCGTCCCATCTCCAACCATCTCCGGTCCCACACCTAAATGCCCAAGACCATTAGCTGATGATACTTCTTTGATTCCTTCTCATTATGCCCAGAAAAGACCGGCATGACACTATCTCCCCATACACACAATGCATCAAAATACACAATGAACTAAGTTTTTTTACTCTGCGACCAACTCCTTCTCTTGCTTATCTTTCTGATCATATCTTGCTCTCATGAACGGTACACGCATCGTCACAGTTCAGAATGGTAATCAAGATCGGGATCTTTCACTCCTTACAAAAATTGATGCTATTCCAGTAGTTATTGAAAAACATCATTCTCTCAATTCTTGTAATGGTACTGTCATTCTATCTCATACCATTGTCCAACAGAATTTCCAGACATGTGATGACATTTTGGAGCAGCTTGAGCTCCAAGACCTCCCAATCCTCAAAGTAGACACTTACATCCACCCTGCCTGCTAGCAGAGACGATACCCTAGCAATGTAGTTTGCTTAACTTTTTACTGCAGTGAGCTTCCGTCCTCAGTTTATATTGCAGAACACTGTAAGGTGATTCCTACACTGCAACAGTGTAGAAATTGCTAGCGTTTTGGTCATCCAGCGAAATATTGCAGGTTTATGGTCGAATGCCCAGTCTGTGGTGCCGACGACCATACCAATACATTTTGTAGTCTACCTCCCTCTTGCCTTAATTGTCATGAGGCTCATTCATCTTACTCTCACTGTTACCAAGTTTACTTACAATACAGATTTGCACAAACCCTAACACCTTGGGATACTGTTATGGCTTACCTCTTGTGGCGTTCTGCAGAGTTATTCTTCGTCATGAAGATGTCCAGATGTCCACTCCTTCCGAATACCATAAATAAGTCACTAATATTGGCACCGGCTAAGAGTTGTGTGTTAATATCAGCTTTTATTCTGCGCTCCCTTCACTCGCGAGAACTTAACCCCCACGCTACCATTCAGCTACTGCCAACTACAGGTCTCTAATAGCGCCTGGCACTTATGGTGCCAAGTATGTAGGCCTATAGAGAATGACAATATTGATACTAAGGTGTAGGTCGGAGACTTGGTAACATCCCAATACATCACCTGCCCTCTCCCTCCCTCACCCTTCCATTATTTCAGTATTCAATCTGTATTATTGAGTAGGCATTGTAGCTGGATCTATGTGCCACGCCATGTTAATTTTCCTTGCCTATAGGGCTATAAATAACTAACAATTTCGTGTATGTCCCCTAAGGTGGGTTTAACGCTCAGATAGTTTTCAAATTCACACGTCACTGAGTTTAAGATTGTCAAGGGAAAGTGTCGTAGGTTTTCCTGTTGAAAATATAAGTGAGAAATAAAACTGTAACCGACAAAAAAAAAATGAAGAGTAAAATTACAATGCAGAAGTTTAATTCTTTTTTTAAATAAATATAGTTAAAAAAACTGACTAAGCAAAACTAAATATGAAAATAACTTAATTAATCTTCAAACAGAGGTGCAAGTGCATTTGTGTAGAGATGTGTGGGGACACATCTCAGGGTTAATTGTTAATGTCCTCCACAAGATGGTGAAACTACTGTAAATGAAGCGCCACTGTCAAAAGTGCTTCGATGTCACATAAACTGATGAGTTTGTGAAGGATGACACTCAGAAACCTGAGAGTCATACGCAGTTCACCAGCAGACCGTTGATAAGTTATGTGAATATTGAGACACCTTTGTGAAATCAGAGAAGCTGTGTAGAAATCACTCCAGATCACACATTGTTGACAGCCTTGTAGTTATCAAGGCAGATAAATTAAACTACACAAATACTGTTCTATCCACCTTTCTTCAAGGGGATCATGACATGAACTGAGGACTGGGAGTAAACAAAAGAGTAAAATACATGAAGTTAAAGGCTAAGGCATAAGACAATACTTAACACTGAAAGGAAGTCCACTTGGAGTCTTCAGAACATTATAATAACCAAACGCTAAAATAAGAAGTGAAGAGATATCAGTTGTTTCCTCTGAGGAAAGAAAATGTGAGAAGTAGTAAAGAGAAACCCCATAAGAGGAGATGGCAGATGACGGATCATAGAAATTAATTCCCTCGGTAGATGGCGCCACATACGGTTTCTTTTGGCAGAACTTTAAACCCAACAAATGGACTAGAGTCACACGAACCATTATCTACCCTCTCCCCTTAACCAGTTCTTAAACTCGGGGAGCTATAAAAGCACAACCATAGGAAGAGGTTTCTGTCATCTTTCTAAGGCACTTCGCCAGCTGAGGATCGATTTAGTCAATCATAAAAGTAATTTGTGACACTCACAATGTATAGAACCTAGAACTTAAACTCTTGTATTGCCAGGATCCATCTTAACCTGCTATTGGATTCTTAAAATTACAGGAAAAGGAACATCATGATACTGTCAACGTACTGTGTCCTCCTCTGCTAAATACATATATATGTAGACAATACTGTCTAATAATGGCAGGATTAAAAAAATGAATTAATGTGGCTGAAATGTTTCATTGACTTATCAGATAAAATAAAAATTTATGACAGATAAGTTTCATCAGAAAAGTAGATAAGTTGGGTACAAACTTGTGATATAAGTTGGCAGTTGGTAGAAAAGTTCTAATGATTTATGTTCTGCGAATACATTACAGTTGACTTAAGCTCTAGTCTAATTAGACAATGGATACAAGTTGTCAGATATGACGAAATCTAGGTATTTATTTGGCTGTATCCAAGAAAACACTTACGCAGCTTCGCGTTTAATCAATGGGATTGTCGTCTCGGAAAAAAACAGAGGAAACGCATAAGCTCTTTTCAAGAAGGATTCATATAAATATTTAAAAATAAGGTGATATGTTTGAAAGGTCTTTAAGTGCTTTAAGTATCAAGCAGTACATTTGTTTTTCGACCTTAATGAATCAAAAAAAGTATTATACTGCTTAGAATCAGCATGTAAAATAATTTAATGTTGCTTCTGAATTATATTCACTTCTGAGAAGTAATGATAGTTAATTTATGAAGGTCATCAATAATTCATAGACAGAAGAACAGTTCTGTATGAATTATGGAGATTATCACTGGAGAACCATAAGTGGATGGTTCAGTGATGTTAACTTTCAGACGTTTTGCCAACATTATCAAAGACCTTAATTGCTAAGGTACTTGGTACATTTCCATTTTAGTAACAACAGTAATGGTTTGTTCATCCTTGAGTACAGAGTTAGTTCTATGTAGGATATCTGAAAATACCTTAGATAACTGAGAGTAATCACATCACTACCCGCCCGTGGTATAGTTAGTAATCACATCACTACCCGCCCGTGGTATAGTTAGTAATCACATCACTACCCGACCGTGGTTTAATTAGTATTCACATCACTACCCGCCCGTGGTATAGTTAGCAATCACATCACTACCCGCCCGTGGTATGGCAAGGGGCATACGATAGAGTGGATCGGAAAGCATTGAAAGCCATCTTCAGGGGTCAGGTGTTTGGGGAAGAAATAGTGGGTTGGGTTGAGGCGTTGTATGGAGGTGCAATGGCGAGGGTACAGATTAATGGTCGATTGGGTGGGAAGATTGTAATGGGTAGGGGACTTAGACAGGGGTGTCCTATGTCACAATTATTGTTTGCGTGCGTACAGGACCCCTTTTATAGACTGGTGGAGCAGAGTATGTGTCACGTAGAGGGACCAGGGTGTGAGGTTGCGAGGGTTTGGCCAATTTTAATTGGGTATGTGGATGATACAACTGTTCTGATCAGGGAGGGGATGTCAAAGGACACATTAGATGGTGTAGTACGAATGTTCGCAGGGGCAACTGGTATGAGGGTAAATTCAGATAAATCCATGGTTATGGGGTTAGGAGCTTGGGCAGGAAGTGTTGATTGGGGTAGTGCAGTTGTGAGGAGGCAGGTGAACTCGTTAAAAATTTGCGGTCTTATTTATGAAGACGATCTAACTGTGGCACGCACGGAAAACTCAATTAGGATGGTAGAAAGGATTCAGGGATGCTTGGGAGCATTGCGACCTTATCATTTGACCCTTGTGCAGCGTGCCATTGTTATTAATATCTTACTGTATAGCAAAGTATGGCACGTGGCAGCCGTGTTCCCATTAACTGGGCCGGCAATAACGAATATACTTAGGAAGGTTTTAAAATTCTTGTGGGGTTCGAGCTGTGATTGGATTAAAAGGGACGTGGTAATGTTACCTGTAAGTCAGGGGGGGCTGGGATTGCTGGACTTAAAGCGGAGGGTCAAATGTGTCTTCATTAAAAGGGAGGTGATGAGGGAAAGTGTGGGTGTGGGGGGGGGGTTGGCCAGGATCCATAACAGATTGCAACGGATGTATACAGGAGTTGAGTTGCATGAGTGTGAAACTGTTTTGAGGGCTATGGCATGGGATCGAGAGCCAGCAAAGGTTAAAATAGGTAGGTTGTGTAGATTGTTAGCCGGGAGGGTTGTAGCGCCTGTAGAGGGAATTTTCCCCATGTATGCATGGGGAAGTATATGGAATAGGTTGAGTAGGATGAGGTTGCAACCTCGTGTTCGGGATGTAATGTATCGTTTTCTGCACGGCATTTTACCGTCGGGTGTGGTTCTATGGGATAGACGAGTCGTTGACGGGGGGGAGTGCGGGACGTGTGGTGGGGAGGAGTCGGCTTTTCATGTAGTATATTTTTGTGACGGACTGAGGAGTGTCAAGGGGTGGTTAAATAGGGTGATAAATAGGATAGGAGGTCAAGGAATTTCTGTATTGAGAGCATTAAGTCTCGACGTGGGGGGTTGGGAGGAAAGTGTAATCAGAACTGTGGGGTACATTATGGCAGATTATATATATATATATAGTGTGGGGATTGTGGGGGAAACGGGTTAGTGAGGTGAAGAGGAGGGTGTTAGCGGTAACGTTCTATAAAACGGTATGTAGAAATAAGAAAATTTATGGGAGGAGGTGGGTGAGGGATTTTTCAGAGGGATATAGGCAACTTACGTTACAGGTTTTATTAGACTTGTAATATACGAGGGAGGGGAGGGTACGATTGGAAAGTGTTGCTGGGGTAGGGAAGTCATGGGTGAAAACAGGGTCGCCTCCCTGGTAATGGATGACAACAAATGTTTGCGTTTCTGTTGGATGAGTTGTGGAGAAATTTTCTCCAGGAGGGGAGTATCAGCCCCCTTCAGCCCCTTTCAGCCCCTTTTAGCCCTGAGGGGCCCAGCCCTCTCAGAAGAGGCAAATATCTTGTTTACTGCTACAGTGAGTAATTGATCACAGATGCCGTACGAGTATGTGTGGTCAAATGACCTCTGCTCCTTGCAGTCCAGTGTTGCAAAATGTATTTTAATAAGAGACAGTGTATCTCTTACTTTAGCAGGACAATTAAGGAAAACCCTGCTCCCACTTTATTACCATAGTAAAGATAGTGGGCATTGTTGTCTATGCTTAAGACAGCAAGAATCAAACATTCTACTTTGCTTCATCGAGGAAGTGGCAAGGAACCAAAAAGTACTAGGTCAGCTTTTTTTTTGTGCTAGGGCAGTGATGGCTTGGGGCGCTGTGGCGTCTTCAGATTACTTTTGACTCTACTGAGAGTGACACTGACGCCAGGATAACCAACGAAGAACACTGATCTGTGCGTTAGTGTGAACAAAGTGTCTCACAAAACACAATAAACACTTAAGAGAAGTGTGATCAGCTTCTCTTGTGATAAGATTGTGAACAATAAAGACAAATCTTGTGGAACATAGTGTACCAGTGTGCGTTTCCTAGACAATGGAAGACGTGGACATCCAAGGACACTTCAGCTTCTATCAAGTCACCGATACCTGTCGAAGGTGTGAAGAACACCATAGCTCACGTTACAAGAGCAAGGTATGTTACGAATTTCTTGTAGTACGGGGGACTGCGCAGTTCTTGAGTCGCAAGGAGTTTGTAATCAACCTATAGTCGGCAGTAAGGTGTGGACTTTTGAGTTGTCTTTAGTCAGCGATTTTCGAGATTGGAGTAGTGGGTGCAGGATGCCATCACCCGTTTTCTTTTTGGGTGAGTCACCCAGCTCCCGTTTTCTTAGGGTGAACGCTGGGTGAGCGCCCGTTTTCTTTTGGCTACCCATTCTCTGTGATTGAGTCAGGAGGGACTCATTTACAGCTTTTTTCGAAGGACCTTGGCTCATAGGTTATTTGTACACTGTAGTACAACATATTTGGACCACAGTGTGGTCTTTATCCGGTTCGAGCACGACCAATATGTTGAGAAATGGCATTACCAGCTAAGCTTAATTTATAAATTTAAATATGAACACTTAGCTGATAAAAGACAGCAAATCGTCTACACAGCCGCCCCTGCAGACGAGGTCTAGATGCTGTCGAATCCATCTTTCAACGGGCTGTCAAGAAGTATAATTTGTAAGATTATAAATTACCCCTAGGGGGTGTTATGTCAGCATATTTCATTCACTGAAAAAAACTGTTATTACTGTTCTTGCTGCTGAACAACGGTTTAGTGCCAATGAAGGTAGCGTAGGTAGCAATGATACGGCCGTGGACTAGTTTGGCTTTAATTGGATAGGAGTGAGTACACAACGGGCAGTGTGAGGGAGTGACCGCTAGCCAGTCCGTGGAGGGGGCACCTGTGTCTATCAAGTCGGTTGGCCTAGGAGTGAGAGAGGGTGGGCTGTGTCTCCCACTGACCTGGGAGAGCCTACAGAGGGCAGCACCTGAATGCCGCGAAATATGAACTAGTCAGGGCAGACGGCTAGGCTGTGTGCCCTGACAGTACAGGCTGTCTACATTTGGTCGGCCACGCACCTCGCGTCGTCCCGACGCGACAATACTGGTGGGCCCATAGGTATAAAGGAATTACACTAGCTACCCCAGAGAGGGACTGGCTTTCGCTCACTGGTAAATCAAAAATGGACATAAAAAATGCAACAGGCAAAAAAAAACTCTCCCATCCAGGGGAAGAGAAAACTGGTTTGCCCGCTCTGTTTCATCGAGCAGAGAGTCCGGAGACGTCAGCACTGGAACTAAAATCTTCTATATACAGGTTGTCCGCAGGGCTGAACATCAGTTGACCACTCATCTACTAACGTTGTTGCACCTCACATCTGCAAACAATGACTGACAGTAGCATTTCCTAAGGTGTGACAAGTAACTCAGAGGGCAGCACTGCCCTGACCGTAATACAGGCTTTTTTTTAAAAAAAAAAAAACACTGGGTGCACATACCTACAATAATACTATATCCATGGAATTCATTATACTCTGGGTACCCTTCTAAAAGTATTTACATAATTACATGATGTTGTCCACCCTGACTCCATTATCGACTAGCTATACAATGTGTGCACATTTATACCCATTTCTGCAAGCAAACAATTAGCATAACTAGCGTAGGAGTCAGACAAGTCAGTAGGTACGTCAATGTCACAGAAATGTACTGTTGTCCTGGGTCGCAGGCCATAAGTATGGAGCCTTACTGGGCCGTCTTCCGTAACCGTAGTAGTGGGAGAAGGGATAGATGGGTTGTCCCTAGCATTGGTCTGATTGTGGCGTTGCGACCCACACGACTCCAGCTCTGCTTCGGCCTGCACATGGTCCACATACTTCATGTGATCAAGGTGGGCTTCCTTAATAGTTCCCGTAGCAATCTCCCTCACCTCGCATACCCGGGGTCTGTGCTGGGTTGAGCAACATAACTTTGCAACCTGGTTCCACTTTGCTTTCCTTGGCACGGGCATTGCACTCAGACGTGAACCTATCAGTAGCTTTCATAAGGTTCTCTCGTACCCGCTGAAAGACAAGCTGCGTTGTCCGCATCTTTACTACACTGGGGTTATCAGTATCGTAAGTAGGTCTAGGTGGAGCAAACAGAATTTCATATGGTAAGCGCTTGTCATAGCCATACAAAGCGAAATGAGGTGTCTCACCGATCGAGCTGTTGAGAGAGGAATTTAATGTACACTGAACATCTGGGATAGCCTCATCCCATGTAGTACAACTTGGGTTAACGGTTACCCTGAGCACCTCCAGGACTTTGCGATTTGTACGTTCAGCAAGACCATTACTCGCAGGGTGGCATGGAGCTACTGGCGCTTGGTGAATATTAAATCTGGAGCAAAGATCCTGCATTATGCCATTTATAAACTCAGACCCATTGTCTGACAGAAGGAGACGTGGGCAAGTATGACGAAGAACAACATGCTCACGGAAAGCACTAGCGACCGTTTCGGCGGTTTTATCAGGAATGGGTACTAATTCACTGTACCACGTCAAGTTATCTACCATTACAAGCAGGTGCTTATTTCCCTTCTCCGAGGTCGAGAAGTTCGTCAACAGGTCGACAGAAATTCTCTCCCAGGGCTCCTTTGTAATGGGATACTTTAGAATGGGGTTAGGACCTGTAATGGTACCCTTGTGCTGTAGGCAAACAACACACTGGTGTACATGCTTGGCAATGTCCGCTGCCATCTTAGGCCAGAAATATTTCATTCGTGCCTGTTTGATACTGCGGTCCTTCCCGGGGTGCTCTACACCTGGGACATCGTGGATCAACCTAAGAGTAGCTGGTATCATGGACTCTGGTATCACCAGTTGGTATATGGTTCTGCCGGGGTCCACCAGCTTTGCAACACGGCACAGTACTCCCTGGTTGACCACCAAATCCTTCAGTGAAACGGGAGACTTGACCTGTAAGTCAACGTCCTCCTTGGTCAGGAAACGAAGGACTGGAGACCACACAGGGTCCTGTCGTTGGGCTCTCTCGAGATCCTCAACAGAGAACGAATTGCCGACACTCACGAATGCTATATGCCTCGACAGGGCATCAGCTACAACATTTTGCTTACCTGGGACATAGCCAAATTCAGGGCTGTAGTCATTGAACGTGAGCGACCACCGAGCATGCTTTCCCGAGAGGTTCTTATTCGCAAAAAGAGCCAATAAGGGTAGATGATCTGTGTAAATCTCGATGGGATAATGATAGATGATATCCCGAAAATGACTCAAGGCCCATACAATGGCTAAAGCTTCTAGCTCTGTCACTGAATAATTGACTTCCGCTTTAGTAAGGACACAGCTAGCATAGGCAATAGGCTGTTGCTTACCATTAGATTCCTGTGACAAGACTGCACCGATGCCAACTTTGCTGGCATCAGTCGTGAAGGTAAATGCCTTGGTGAAATCAGGGAATCTAAGGGTTGGGGCTGATGTTAACTTGTTCTTAAGAATGACAAAAGCTAGTTCCTGATCACACGTCCACTCAAAAGGGGCATCCTTATTGAGTAAACGTGTCAGGGGTGCAGCAATGGTGGAGAAGCCTGCGATAAAGGTGCGGTAGAAACCCGCCAGGCCTATGAAGGACTGGACTGCATCCGCCGTCATGGGTCTTGGGAATTTCTGCACGGCCGAGATTTTAGACTCGTCCGTCTTTATGCCATTCTGAGTCACTACGTGACCCAGAAATTTTATTTCCTTCCGGAGGAAATGACATTTGGCGAGCTTTACCTTAAGGTTTGCCTGAGCTAACCTGTCCAATACCCTGTCAAGTTTCTCGAGATGTGTCGGGACATCTTGCGACATGACTAAGAGATCATCTAGGTAGACCATGAGCGTGCCACCTAGGAGGGTACGGAAAATTGTCGTCATCAAATGACTAAATGTGATTGGGCTTCCGCGCAAGCCGAAAGGCATCCTCCTGAACTGGTAATGACCAGTTGGCGTAGAGAAAGCTGTCAACTGGGTTTCACTGGTAACTAAGCGCTGATGGCCAGGAGGTGACGGGCAACGAGCTCTACTACGAGGACGATCAGGACAAGAGACCGACCCCGGGGAGAATGTGCTATGGAAACCACCGGTTTCTAATGATTCCAGGCACTGTGCATACTCTGAGATAGAGTAGCACGTAGTGGATCCTAAGCGCACGCCCCAGAAGGGCACATCCACTCCATTGAATTCCGCTTTCCACTCAGCTGGATCTAAGCAGATTCTAAGATCTGCCATGGTATTGAACCCTATGAGCAGGTCACCATGGAAAACAATACCATCTACGACTAAGAATTTTACGGACAGCTTGTGACCCTGGACCGCAAATTCTAACGTTGTGCGACCACGAACCGTCAGCGGACTACCTGAGACTCCTCTCAAGGTCTGAATGGCAGACGGCTCTGTCAACATGGCCGCGTGAAGGCCAATGTCTCGGAAAAAGGTGGAGCGGACAATGTTAACCACCGAACCTGTATCTAGGAAAAGCTGAACAGGCTTATGGTGGACAGTGGACTCGATGAGCGGTCCACACGGGTTGTCATACCGAACATGAAGGCATGACAGGCCGACGGAATCCCCGGAGTCACAGCTGCTTGAGGCTCGACGCTTGTTGACGAGGCTCAACCTGGAAGGTGCGGTACGAGTCTCAGCAACAATGTCAAGACACTCTGTTTCCTCACTGTCGGCAAGCGTATCACTGCCCAGGGTGGCGAATGCATTGCGGACAGGGACGGAATACAGCGACTCCAACAGGGTTACTATGTCTTTCGCTGGTTTCATGGACGCGCCTCTTCCCCCGAACTAATGGAAGGGCTTTTACGAGCACGTGCATTGCGCGACGATTGTTTGCTCCACTCAGCTAACAGCATACTTCGCAGCTTGTTACACTCATGGGAGGTATGACTGGAAGTATTGTGGTACACACAGACTCCCTCGCGAGACTGAGCATGGGGACGGTTATGGTTACTTTGATACTGAGCATGGGGACGGTTACAGTTACTTTGATACTGAGCGTGGGGACTGTGACGGTTACTTTGTGGGGACTTAGGTGTGTAACACTCCGATCGGTAGTGCCCGCGTTTGCCACAGTTGAAACAAGTCACTACACGCTTAGCAGGGGAGGTTGGGGGTGGTGTTTGCTGGCGACATTTCACCTTGGTCCAGGAATTCGATGACTGCGTTTTTGTATGAGACTGACTGTTGTTACTGTGTTCAATATTTTTACTTAGGCGAGTGGTAGTGAGACTGGGGTTAGAAACTTTTTGGGCTGGCTGTCTGACAGCAGCGGCGAAAGTGACTTCCGGCTGCGACCGCGGGGTCACTGTGGATGGCACCGGAAGGATGGGTAGGGGATCATCCGCAAAGCGGCAAACCTTGCCTTGCTCGGAAGGCGGCTTGAGCGAGTCGATGGCATCATATGCACCCAGGACGTTGTGCTGAGGGCCGAGTCCTAGCGCATCAATGGCAACCCAGAGGTTAGGGGGGGCATCCCTCCACATGATGCCGACAGCCAGCATGGGGATGATGTCTTTAGCATCAATACGGCCGTCACCATCCACCCACTTAGTGGAGCTGATGGCATCAGTAAAGTCCGTGGCGGCTTGCTCAAACCGGCAAATGCAAGCCAGGGGGCTTTCGTGCCGGTATTGACATTCGGCCAAGATGCTGGTAACGATGTCAATGTAATGGCTTTGGCGACTACGCCGAAAATAACGCCTAAATTCCTCCTTAAGCTCGTGCCAAGACTGCATCTTACAAACGCGCTTGAGCCGCACAAAGGCACCTATATCATCCTGGTTGAGGTCCACTGCTGCAACAGCAGCACGAATATACTGTGTGTCCGTGTGACTATCAAATTGGGCCTTAACAGACGTCTCGACTGACTGCAGCCATGGCTCTAACCTATGTGAACTACCGTCAAAAATAAGGGTCGGGTATGGACGATGAGCCGGCCCATTGGTGGTCGAGGCTTGCGCCACAACTTGACCAACTGTCACGGGGGCTTCGATGCCCTGCCGCGTGTTCACGCTGGCTGAGGCACCATTGCTAGCACCAGCAGAATCTGGACTAGCGGTACGGCCACTGCGTGTCTTAGTCATGACGTCAATTGTTCCAATGCAAGTAGGTCACAAAGAGGGTAAACAGGGCAGAGCAAGAAATGGTATGCACTGGCTACAATTCAACACAGAGTCAGAGAGAACTCAGCACCACGGTACTAGGTAAACTGCTTAGTGATGGAAATAGTTTGAGCAAAACAACAATAAAAAGGAAATAGTGGTACACTCTGAAACACAAAGTAAGAGATGTATGCAAGTGAATGTACTACAGGGAAGTGCACAAAATGAAGCTAAGGGTGGTCAATAATTTCACCAGGAGACTGGCAACAAAATTTATGAAAAGGAGTTGAAATGTAAACACTGGTAGCAAAAATTGCACAAAAATTGAAATAAATCAGGTACTACACAACACTAAACTGTGCTGCAAGCACAGTTTAAAAAGATTGCAGGTGCTGGCAGTTGCAAATTGGAATGCAAAAAAGTAATTCACTTGCACAAAGGGAAGTTGGCACAGCAAGGATATCAGAGCATGGAATAGTGACAAAAATCACGGAAAAAAAATACACTGTATCAAGAAATACTGTATTGCACACAAAATAAAATTAATAAAAATGCAAATTATTAAATTCAAGAATATGGCAAAGGTTAACTGGTGTTAGCAGGGTGTACACTGGTGCTAGCAGGGTGTAGACTGGTGAAAACAAAAATTTCACAATCTCTAGGTCAAAATTAATGAACTTCACAAGTAATTTTGGCAATTAATGGTAAATAAGCAGGTTCCCAAAAATGCTCTCAATGACTTGGGTATACAAAATAGCAAAATGTAATGCACATAGGTGAATATTCACAGATAAAACATAGAATATATGTAGAGCAAATAAATGGGGAACAGGAGAAAAGTTTAATGGGCTAGGCACAGATTGTATCACTGCAGGTAGAATAAACTAATACTTAAGTACTTGAAGATTACACTTATAAAAAGAAAAAAAAAACACTAACAAACCAAACAGTGCATGGTTATCAACAATCTGTGGCTAACTTGCAGGTGCAACTAGCAAAATAACAGCACACAGGAATTACATGAAAACTGTATGTGAGAGGTAAATTGTATAAATGGTTAACACAGAACAATTTAAATCAATAACTGAGGTGCAAAGATGCAGAATAAAATACTGGAATTTAAAATGTAGGAGTGCAAAATAAATTTACAAAATTTAAGAAGCTGTAGGTAAGTGGCAAAATGTGCACTGATGACACTGAACAATTTACTGAAGTATGGCTTCAGCAACTGTAACTGTATTGGTGCAGGACAGTTAAATAATGTCACAAAATATTAGGAAATGATAGGTAAGTCACTGTTTACTTAACTTTGAGTGCAGGAGATGGACGAGGTGCTGGGAGCTGCAGGACCTGAAGTTTTCAGTGATGCTCTAGTAACACTACACGCCTCGTAGCATTTGTATACTGCTATGGGGCTTCAATGATGTAGGAAAAATTATCAGAATGGACTTGGGAAGAACAGGAAAGACCGGGGTTACTCTGTGGAGGTATAAGATATTAGAAGTACGCGGCTACTCGGCGTGAACCACAGCTGTGCATGGATTGTTTACACTGGCAAGCGTGTCTGGGCGCGCTGACTGACTGCGGCTTCAGCACACAGAACAAAACATTCACTTCACTACTCGAACGTGCTAAAAAACAAGCTTAAGTGAAACAAGGAACTGATGCGAGGAGATTTTACTGTAACAATTTACTGGGGAAAAAACTGATGACGAACTGGGAATGTAACAGCAAGGGAAAACAAAATTTTAACTGGGCAACACAAAAAAAAAACTGCACTGGCTGGAGATACGTAGACGCTGAGTAGTTGTAGACACTATGATGAGTCACGAGCTGCTGCAGACGGCGTGGGGGCTGAACTAAGCTGGCTTAGGGGCTAAGCCAACTGGGTTTCCACGTGGTTAAGCCAGGTAGAACTTCTTGGAGGAAACTGGGAAGAACACAACACACATGGACGGCGAGATGGACGTCGTTGCGTAGCAGAGAAGGCTGTAGAGAAGGCTGGTATGTGTACAAGCTGTCTAGGGTATGGACCAACCCCAGAGCTGCCTCGTGGTCACGCGGGAAGCCACACTAAGCCAACACACTAAACGACCTCACCTCTACTTCTTGTAGGTGAGAAGGGCATAGGGACGCTGTAGGAGGCAGGAGAATGGTGCTGGAGAGTGTTGAAGGGCTGTAGAGAGGGTGATGAGGTGAACACGTGACTGCTAAGGCTGGAGATGACGCCGTGACGCCTATGTCCAGATTTTGTGGAAAAAATCTAGGACGAAGATCTATCTCAGGTCCCTTCAAGACGCTGGGAGTAACAGATAACTCTTTAGGCCAGCAGGGGCGTTGGATGACGACGGATGATGTTGACTGGCGTCGACCGATGGTGTTGACCCCTCCACCCTGAAGAGGCTCACAATGCCGTTGACTCTGCTGTCACCACTGTTATTACTGTTCTTGCTGCTGAACAACGGTTTAGTGCCAATGAAGGTAGCGTAGGTAGCAATGATACGGCCGTGGACTAGTTTGGCTTTAATTGGATAGGAGTGAGTACACAACGGGCAGTGTGAGGGAGTGACCGCTAGCCAGTCCGTGGAGGGGGCACCTGTGTCTATCAAGTCGGTCGGCCTAGGAGTGAGAGAGGGTGGGCTGTGTCTCCCACTGACCTGGGAGAGCCTACAGAGGGCAGCACCTGAATGCCGCAAAATATGAACTAGTCAGGGCAGACAGCTAGGCTGTGTGCCCTGACAGTACAGGCTGTCTACAAGGTGTGGACTTTTGAGTCTAAACAAGTACGTATTTTGTCAGCCATCAGTGAATGAAATATGCTGACATAACACCCCCTAGGGGTAATTTATAATCTTACAAATTATACTTCTTGACAGCCCGTTGAAAGATGGATTCGACAGCTTCTAGACCTCGTCTGCAGGGGCGGCTGTGTAGATGATTTGCTGTCTTTTATCAGCTAAGTGTTCATATTTAAATTTATAAATTAAGCTTTGCTGGTAATGCCATTTCTCAACATATTGGTCGTGCTCGAACCGGATAAAGACCACACTGTGGTCCAAATATGTTGTACTACAGTGTACAAATAACCTATGAGCCAAGGTCCTTCGAAAAAAGCTGTAAAACTAGTGTTTTACAATATAAATCAGTATAAATGAGTCCCTCCTGACTCAATCACAGAGAATGGGTAGCCAAAAGAAAACGGGCGCTCACCCAGCGTTCACCCTAAGAAAACGGGAGGTGGGTGACTCACCCAAAAAGAAAACGGGTGTTGGCATCCTGCACCCACTACTCCAATCTCGAAAATCGCTGACTAAAGACAACACCCCAACTGATGTTCAGTTTGTCTGAGTGTATATATACACATAGTGTTTATATTGTTTGTAGACAGAAATTAAGAGACAAGATTGTGTTAAAGTTTGTTTCTTATAGATATACCTGTTATATTAAAGGAACTTATATATAAAGTGTAAGCTTTCAAATACATATTAACAGTGACATTTATATATGTGTAAGAAATATTCACGTGTGATTTACAGTTATACAGTGACCTTTATAGTGTATAGTGAATGAAGTGTATAACATCGTTATTTACGATTAATCATCGTGGTCAGGCTGACACAGCAAACTCAAGCCATAAACACCAGCCACATGTACTGTGTACCCTTCATGGTCATTGACCCTGAGGTTAAGCTTAGTAGGTCAGTAGTGTCTGACTCGATTATTGCTGAATTAAGCATAACAAAAACTCAGCTGTTTATAGCAGTACAGTGTTTTTTAAACACTCTAAGTGTGGTGCTAGAATTTTCAGTATACCATTAAAATATCTTGTTTGAAAACTCAGTTTCAGTCTTTAGAGACTAAGATTACACAATTAGAAAATCTAATTTCAGTCTGTATAGGATTAACTCAAGATACAAACATACATTTTGATGATCTTGAGGTCAAATTTGGATTATTTACACAACGTCTGGAAATAATTAATTCAGACTATACACATTATGAAAATAAATTTCTGGAATCAGAACCATCTGAGGATGAAATTAAAAATGTTTTGGATACTTTTAGTAATCAACAATTAAGGTGGACAGGAGTACAGGCTATCTGCTGCAAAACTCTGTCACAGAGACCTACTGTAACTAGTGGTCAAACACCTGTTACACCTGTAACAACAAGTGTCCCATTACCAAGCTTACCTATATTGTCATTACCTATTTTCCAAGGTCATAATTATGAAGAATTCATTAGTGGTTTTCAATCCATAGTAAATTCACGAACTGACATAGATGAGATTGCCAAGTTCAATTATCTTAAATGTCTTGTGAAGGGAGAACCCTATGAACTGATTAAGTCATTTCCGGTGGTTAAAGGTAATTATCAAATAGCCTTACGTGTCTTAGCAGACAATTACTTCGATGCTGACAAGGCTAGAGTTAGACATGCAGTCTTAATATCAAGCTTGAAGCCACCCAAACATTGTTTTTCAGACTTACAGGCATTTAGAATCACATTAGACAATAGTCCCAGATCTCTAGGTGCTAAATATGACCTAAGACAATGTGATTGGTTTATCAGTGGTATTGTACAAGATAAGTTGTCACCACAAACTGTTGAACGATTAAATATTATGTTCAATAAACGCTATTTCACTTGTGAGGAAATTAGCAATGGTTTACAAACAATAGTTTCATGCATGCAAGCAACGAGACAAGATGAAAAATCCACAAATCTGGTGGATAATAAACCTTCAACTCAGTATATCAAGAGTATACCTACTCCCACTAAACCACAGAATGGGAAATCCCATATAGGCGTTTATCAAGCTGTGAATACAACAGACAGTAAACAGACTGTCACACATAAACGTACGCCAAAATGTGTACTTTGTGATGGAACACATTGGGCACAGTATTGTAGCCAATACACATCAATGGAGGCACGTAAACAACGTGTTCATCAGCTGAAAAGGTGCATCAAGTGTTTAGGTGAACACAAGGGAGGTAAATGCTCACTGAAGAAGTGTTTTAAATGTAAGGGTATGCATCATACAGCATTATGCCCAAATACTTTGCTGAACAGCAGCAGACTTCCACAGAATCAGGAAGTCAACAAGCAACAGCATTAAATGTGAGAGATAAGTTTAAAGCAACTGCTCTCCCGATAGCTCGAGTTGAGTTATCTAATAAATTACACAAAACCAATGTGCTAACACTATTTGATCAAGGCTCACAAAGGTCCTTCATAAGAAGATCAGTGTTGCAGAAACTGAATAAACAACCCTATGCCAAAATACAGTTAGACATAGCTGGGTTTTTCCACAATTCTGGTTAACAGACATATGACCTAGCCAGAATCACTGTTGGTCTAGGAAACAGGAAGAAGACAGTAGAAGCTGTGGCAGTAGATGATTTGCCTAAGTCTGTGCAGATCCAGGGATTAAAAGAAACAGTTGCAGCACTGAAAGCAGCTAAGGTCAAGTTAGCCTGTCCTGACATACAGACGGACACAATTTGTCCAATTGATTTAATCATTGGAAGTGATTATTATCACTGTTTTGTGCAAAATATAGTAAGTAAACATGATGTTCACTTGCTGAAAACAGCAGGAGGCCACATGATATGTGGTCCCATTCCCTCTCAAAGTGGGAAAGAAGCTGATATTGATTCAGTGGAAAATGTACTTGTTACGAGAATAACCACTGATCATGTACCACAGCAAAAATTATCATTACTGGAAGAAATGAATGAACCAGTTGATAAGTTGTGGGATTTAGATGCGATAGGTATTGATGTAAATAAACCAAGCCCACAAGAGTCTCAGACTTATAACCAATATTTGGACACTGTCAAATATGAAGATGGACAGTATTGGGTTAGGTTACCATGGAAATTAAATCCACCACATCTGCCTACCAATTATCGCATGGCTTTCGGACAAATGAAAGCACAAATACATGAGTTCAGGAAGAATCCAGAGCTACTGACTGTCTATGATAATATCATACAAGAACAGTTGGACAATAAATTCATTGAGGAAATAGTCGAAGATAAGTTGAAGACAAACGCTCATTATCTCCCACACCATGGAGTCAGAAAAGATTCTGAAACCACTTCACTACGTGTTGTATATAATTGCAGCGCACGTGCAAATAAAGATGTAGCAAGTCTTAATGATTGTCTGATGACCGGACCCTCACTAACTGAGAAGGTTGGAGACGTGCTTATAAAATTTCGCACAAACCCATATGCCTACACGGCTGATATTTCCAAAGCTTTCTTAAGAGTAGGACTACAAGAAATAGATAGAGATTATACTCGATTCTTGTGGCCTGAAAATCCACATGATCCTCAAAGTCCTGTGAAAACTTATCGTTTCAAATCAGTATTGTTTGGTGCAACATCCTCTCCATTCTTACTAGAAGCTACTCTAAATACACATTTGGAGAAATCTGAAAGTCCCTTCAAAGAAATCTTAAAGAAAAGTTTCTATGTGGACAATCTTCAAGGTACTGTGAAAAAAGAGGAGGATTTGAAATCCTTATACAGAGAAGCTAACAAGGAGATGAAAGAAGCAAATATGCCTCTAAGGATGTGGAATACAAATTCAAAGCAATTAAGAGAACTTATCAAAGAAGATTTCCATGAAACTGAAATTCCTGATTGCAACAATATGCTGGGACTTAATTGGAACACACAGGAAGATACTTTGAGTCTCAAAAGGATAAACAATAAATCATGCAGTACACTCACTAAACGTAGTTTACTGTCAGAGGTATCAAAATGTTTTGATCCTCTAGGACTCGTCTCACCAATTACCATAAAGGGTAAAATGCTTATGCAAGACGCATGGAAGCTCAAAATTGGATGGGATGAAAAATTGCCTCTAGAAATGAGTCAAGCATGGGATGAAATATCCAAGGAGTTTAAACAACTTCATCAAATTAAATTTCCCAGACAAATAGGTCAAGAGGGAAACGAGTACACATTACATGTGTTTTGTGATGCGTCAACCAGAGGTTATGGCGCTGTAGCTTACATGAGTAATGCTGAAGGAAGAACACTAATTACTTCAAAGGCCAGGGTAGCACCCTTGAAGGTCAGAACAGTACCACAATTGGAACTGACAGCACTCTATGTAGGTACAAAATTAGCTATCTCAACAAAGTACTTGATCATCTCACTATTGAAAAAACCGTGATCTGGAGTGACAATGAGGCAGTTCTCCAGTGGTTAAGAAATAATAAGAGTAAGTTGGTCTATGTACAGAACAGAGTAGCAGAAATAAAAGAGATGCAGAGAGATTATCTCTTTCTCCACGTCTCTACCCAAGAGAATCCAGCTGACATCTTGTCACGTGGTGTCCCACTCAAGAAATTTGTGGATAAATTATGGCTCCACGGACCGAACTGGCTCTCTAATGAAAATAACTGGCCTCAGCAAAAAGCTCACATTATGCCAAAGAAGCAGTCTGCTTGAACACAGCAGAAATAAGTTGTGTAAATACTGCAGACACAACAGAAATAGTCATTGATGGATCTAAATACTCATCTTTGGGTAAACTCTTAAGAGTTACAGCTCTTGTCTTTAAATTCATTAAAGGAATAAAACCTGATTATGAATGTCTTGAATCCATTAAATACTGGGTGAAACTAATGCAGAAAGTTGTTTTCTCTACAGAATAGAAATTTCTGGAAACACAAGATAAATCCCCAAAGAAACCTGTTATGATTAATTCTTTAGGACTTTATCTCGACTCAGAAAAGATTATAAGATGTCGAGGAAGAATTCATAATTCTTCACTACCTAAAGAAGCCATACATCCAATATTGATCCCCAAGAATCATTGGCTAACAAAACTGATTGTTCAAAACGCCCACAGTAACGTGTTATATGGTGGGGTAGCTGACACACTTTGTGATATACGACAATCCTACTGGATACCTCAAGGTTGATAAAGTGTGAAAAAACAAATAAAGGACTGTATTACTTGTCGTCACTACGATATGCGAGTATGTCAGTATCCAGGTCCACCTCCATATCCCTCTGAAAGAGTTTGTCATATCACTCCATTTGAGGTGACAGGTGTAGATTACACTGGACCAATAATTTTAACCAAAACAGTTGACAAAGTTCCCATCAAGGTGTACATCTGTTTGTTCACTTGTGCTACGACTAGAGCAGTACATCTAGAAGTAGCCACTGACATGTCTGCTGAAACTTTTATCAAATTATTCAGAAGGTTTGCAGCCAGAAGGGCGTGTCCCAGACTGATGATTTCAGATAATGCAACGAACTTTGTTGCTGGTGCTGCTTATATAAGCAAGATCTTTGATCAACCAGAAGTACAACAGATGCTGAATCAACGCAGATGTCGTTGGAGATACATTCCTCCTAAATCTCCATGGCACGGCGGATTTTATGAAAGAATGATCGGCATTGTAAAATGTTGTTTAAGGAAGACTCTTCATCGTCAAAGAATCGACTTAGAAGAATTCCGTACAGTTGTGACTGAAATACAAAATAGAGTCAACAACAGACCTCTAACTTATGTTACCGATGATCTGGACAATTTAGAAGTGTTAAGTCCATCTCATTTACTCCATGGCAGAAGGCTCGAACCTGTTCCTCCCATGAATGATAAAGAAATCATAGAGGATCCTTCTTTTCTCGAACCTGAGCAACTCAGACGTAAATTCAAACACCTTAATGAAGTGATTGAACGTTGGGAGAAAATTTGGCGAGAAGACTATCTCACCTCATTGAGAGAACACTTCTATGGAGCTGGTGTTCCTGAAAATCATAAGTCCTTAAGACCTGGTGACATAGTGATTATCGACAATGATGGTTCGAGGTCCCATTGGCCACTTGGAAAAATTGTGACCATATATCCTGATGCAAATGGAATCATCAGGACAGTTGATGTTTTGAGCAAAGGTGTAGTGAATAAGCGGACAATAAATAAACTAGTGGCGTTAGAATTACACAGTGTTGAAAACAAAATTAGTGATTCTCCAGAAACCACAGAGACTAAAGCTGTTCAGAAAAGACAAGCAGCAGTGGTGGCGAGTGAGAAAATCAAATTAATGTTAAGTGATGAATAGTTCACCTGCAGCGAACCTCCGCTGCCCCCCAGTGTGGAGAAATTTTCTCCAGTAGGGGAGTATCAGCCCCCTTCAGCCCCTTCAGCCCCTTTCAGCCTCTTTTAGCCCTGAGGGGCCCAGCCCTCTCAGAAGGGGCAAATATCTTGTTTACTGCTACAGTGAGTAATTGGTCACAGATGCCATACGAGTATGCATGGTCAAATGACCTCTGCTCCTTGCAGTCCAGTGTTGCAAAGTGTATTTTAATAAGAGACAGTGCATCTCTTACTTTAGCAGGACAATTAAGGAAAACCCTGCTCCCACTTTATTACCATAGTAAAGATAGTGGGCATTGTTGTCTATGCTTAAGACAGCAAGAATCAAGCATTCTGCTTTGCTTCATCGAGGAAGTGGCAAGGAAGCAAAAAGTACTAGGTCAGCTTTTTTTTGTGCTAGGGCAGTGACGGCTTGGGGCGCTGTGGCGTCTTCAGATTACTTTTGACTCTACTGAGAGTGACACTGACGCCAGGATAACCAATGAAGAACACTGATCTGTGCGTTAGTGTGAAAAAGTGTCTCACAAAACACAATAAACACTTAAGAGAAGTGTGATCAGCTTCTCTTGTGATAAGATTGTGAACAATAAAGACAAATCTTATGGAACATAGTGTACCAGTGTGCGTTTCCTAGACAATGGAAGACGTGGATATCCAAGGACACTTCAGCTTCTATCAAGTCACCGATACCTGTCGAAGGTGTGAAGAACACCATAGCTCACGTTACAAGAGCAAGGTATGTTACGAATTTCTTGTAGTACAGGGGACTGCGCAGTTCTTGAGTCTCAAGGAGTTTGTAATCAACCTATAGTCGGCAGTAAGGTGTGGATTTTTGAGTCCAAACAAGTACGTATTTTGTCAGCCATCAGTGAATGAAATATGCTGACATAACACCCCCTAGGGGTAATTTATAATCTTACAAATTATACTTCTTGACAGCCCGTTGAAAGATTGATTCGACAGCTTCTAGACCTCGTCTGCAGGGGCGGCTGTGTAGACGATTTGCTGTCTTTTATCAGCTAAGTGTTCATATTTAAATTTATAAATTAAGCTTAGCTGGTAATGCCATTTCTCAACATGAGTGATGCGTGAGTGAATAATGTATGGATCAAGGGTGCTAGCACCTGTGGAGCTGGCCAGTTTTTTGTGTGTCATGGACTATACACTATTCATATAGTACTCATGTTCCTTCAAGGTTGTAGTGAATGATGGATAAGGTATTCAAGGGGTGGGGGGTTGCCTACATCACTGTGCAGAGTGAGGGTAGGGCAGTATATTGATTGGAAGTGATGGACAGTTGCTTGTCCAGTGTGTTGTAGTATTATGTGTAGATAATACGCATATTATTGTATGTAGAAAGATGGGACTACACGCATGTTGGACTTGGACTTGTACTAAGAGAATTACTCTCTAACGCCTGATATATGAAGACTGATTGATCAACTGTGATCCATCCAAATTAGATTTATTATGGTGTTATCTATGTACATAGCAGTCTTAAGTCTTATTATTATGTTGTTATCTATGTACACAGCAGTCTTAAGTGATATTATTATGTTATCTATGTACATAGCAGTCTTAAGTCATATTATTATGTTGTTATCTATGTACATAGCAGTCTTAATAGGGCCAATTCCTCCTTATGGAAATAAAAAAAAAATAGAAAAATCGATTACATATTAAAGAATTTTATCAATATGTAGAACTTGTACATAATATAAAACACAAACACGAAAATAATTCAGCCTGAACCAAAGAGTGAAAAATGAAATATTTAAATAAGTATAGTGACTCAAAGCTAATAAATAAATAAAGAGTGGATGGATGGAGGTCAGCAGTTCCAGGAACTTAGCTATGAATATTTTGGGGTTTGGAAAGCTGAGCCGGTGTTGATATCGTGTGATCACTGATGGTCATGACTGTTGTGACTCCTGAAGAAAGTAGTGACCAACAAGTGCAGGGATTCTGTAGAACTGAGGTCCTCTGATCCTCTGGAAATCCGTCTGAAGCAGGATAGTCACAAGTCGTGAACCATCGTTAGTAGGGTAACAAGTGGAGAACGACTGCATTACGGTATGATGATGCAGGGTCTAAGTTAGGAGCGGAAGAGGGACTGCAGAGTTCCTTTAAATCAGGGGTGAGGAACCATTTTTCTGGATATATAACATCATTCGAGGCTCATACAAAATCTCAACTTAAAAAAACTAGCCTGCTATATTTGGTCAAACATTTAATTAACTAATGACTAATGTGATGGCTGGAACGGTTTCTTATTGGTGAGGCATGTGATGTTAGTTGGTATTGATGATGTTGCTACTCGCAACTGCTTTTCCAGGTTTGCGTCGGTCAGTCTGGAACACAGTCGACTCTTTGTGATGAGAAGTTAAGTTTTGAAAAGAACTGCTGGCAGCAGTAAGTTGTTCCAAACACAGATGCATATTTCAATGCATGTTTCCTCAAAGTGGTAAATTTATCATTGCTTATGTAACGTTTATGGAACTCAAGCAGTGGGAGGTTGTTGTAGCTTTCAACTCATCGCTTTGCAGCTGAATGATTTCATGTTGTATGTTATCAGGTACATCAGCTGGTTCCACATTGAACGGTGTACCAATGATGTTCAATTCCATTTGTTTGCTTTTCACGTCCCTGAATCTTTCATTAAATGCCTCAATTAGTTTCACATATTTACCAGCATATTCAAGTGTCGTTGAAGACTTTTGTAACATGTACACTGCCAGCCTGTCTGGCACTGACTGTCCTCTGAGTCAGTGTCTTACACTGCCAGCCTGTCTGGCACTGACTGTCCTCTGAGTCAGTGTCTTACACTGCCAGCCTGTCTGGCACTGACTGTCCTCTGAGTCAGTGTCTTACACTCACCGCTACTTACTTCACTAAAATGTAAAAATTAATGTTGTCCCTGATATCTATTAAAAATCTATCTATATTTTTTCAGTCGAGATAATAGTCAAAATAGTCAAAATAATTTCACTAGAATTGAAATTATTGCTTTCGAAATAATTAAGAGCATACTAATGTTAATAATAATAATAATAATAATAATAATAATAATAATAATAATAATAATAATAATAATAATAATTATTATTATTATTATTATTATTATTATTATTATTATTATTATTATTATTATTATTATTATTATTATTATAAAAATAAAAGATAATGATAATAATAATAATAATAATAAAAGATAATAATAATAATATTCGTCCCAGGAGGCCCTGGGATGAATGAAGAGAGGAGGAAGGGTTGGAAACTATAAAGAGGCCTTAGTGTAGACAGCCTGTACTGTCAGAACAGACAGCCTAGCCGTCTGTTCTGACTAGTTCATATTTCGCGGCATTTAAGTGCTGCCCTCTGTAGGCTCACCCAGGTCAGTGGGAGGCTGACCCCATTCGGTCTCACTCCCTGGCCGACCGACTTGACACGCACAAGTGCTCCCCCTCCACGGACTGGCTTGCAGTCATTCCCTCACACTGCCCGTTTTGTATTCACTCCTATCCAATTAAAGCCAAACTAGTCCACGGCCATATCATTGCTACCTACGCTACCTTCATTACCTTCATTGGCACTAAGCCGCTGTTCAACTGCACGAACAGCAATAACAGTGGTGACAACAGAGTCAACGGCATTGTGAGCCTACTCGGGGTGGAGGGATCGACGCCAGTCAACATCATCCCTCGTCATCCAACGCACCTGCTGGCCTAAAGAATTATCTATTACTCCCAGCGTCTTGATGGGGCCTGAGATATATCTTCGTCCTAGATTTTTCCCACAAAATCTGGACATAGGCATCACAGCGTCATCTCCAGCCTTAGCAGTCATGTGTTCACCTCATCACCCTCTCTACAGCCCTTCAACACTCCAGCACCATTCTCCTGCCTCCTGCAGCATCCCTACGCCCTTCTCAGGTACAAGAAGTAGAGGTGAGGTCGTTTAGTGCGTTGGCTTCGCGTGGCTCCACGCGTGACCACGGGGCAGCTCTGGGGTTGGCTGATACCCTAGTCAGCGTGTAAACACACCAGCCTCCTCTACAACCTTCTCTGCTATGCAACTATGTCCATCTCACCGTCCGTGTGTGTTGTGTTCTTCCCAGTTTCCTCCAAGAAGTTCTACCTGGCTTAACCACGTGGAGACCCAGTTGGTTTAGCCCCTAAGCCAGCCTAGTTCAGCCCCCACGCCGTCTACAGCAGCTCATGACTCATCATTGTGTCTACAACTACTCAGCATCTACGTATCTTCAGCCAGTGCAGTTTTTTTTTTTTGTGTTGCCCAGTTAAATTTTTCTTTCCCTTGCTGTTACTTTCCCAGTTCATCACCAGTTTTGTTTTCCCCAGTGATTAGTTACAGTAAAACCTCCTCGTACCAGTTCATAGTTTCACCTAAGTTTGTTTTCAGCATGTTCGAGTAGTGCAGTAAATGTTTTGTTTTCCGTGTGCTGAAGCCGCAGTCAGTCAGTGCGCCCAGACACGCTTGCCAGTGTAAACAAACCACGCACAGCTGTGGCTCACGCCGAGTTAGCCACATCTTCTCATATCTTATACCTCCACAGAGTCCTCTGGCCTTTCCTGTTCTACCCAAGTCCATTCTGATAATTTTTCCTACATCATTTAAGCCCCATAGCAGCCCACAAATGGTACGAGGCGCGTAGTGTTACCAGTACATCACTGAAAGTTTCAGGACCTGCAGCACCCAGTACCTTCGTCCATCTCCTGCACTCAAAGTTAAGTAAACAGTGACTTACCTAGTATTTCCTAATATTTTGTGACATTATTTAACTGTCCTGCACCAATACAGTTGTCGCTGAAGCCATACTTCAGTAAATTGTTCAGTTTTAGTCATCAGTGTACATTTTGTACATTTACCTTGCACTACTGCATTTTAATTTCCGGTATATTATTCTGCATCTTGCACCTCAGTTGTCATTATTTTAAATTGTTCAGTGTTAACCATTTATACAATTTACCTCTCACATACAGTTTGCAAGCAATTCATGTGTGCTGTTAATTTGTTAGTTGCACCTGCATTTAGCCACAGATTGTTGACAACCATGCACTGTTTTGTTTGTTAGTGTGTATTTTTTTTTCTTTTAATAGGTGTAATCTTCAAGTACTTAAGTATTAGTTTATTCTACCTGCAGTGATACAATCTGTGCCTAGCCCATTACACTTTTCTCCTGTGTTCCCATTTATTTGCTCTACATATATTCTATGTTTTATCTGTGAATATTCATCAATGTGCATTGCATTTTGCTATTTTGTATACCCAAGTCATTGAGTGCATTTTTGGGAACCTGCTTATTTACCATTAATTACCAAAATTGCTTGTGAAGTTCATTAATTTTTACCTAGAGATTGTGTAATTTTTGTTTTTGCCAGTGTACACCCTGCTAACACCAGTGTACACCCTGCTAACACCAGTGTACACCCTGCTAACACTAGTTAACCTTTGCCCTATTCTTGAATTTAATAATTTGCATTTTTATTAATTTTATTTTGTGTGCAATATAGCATTTCTTGATGCAATTCATTTTTGGTTCTATTTGATACTCTGATATCTTTGCTGTGTCAACCTCCCTTGGTGCAAGTGAATTACCCTTTTTTTTGTACTCCAAATTGCAACTGCCAGCACCTGTAACCTTTTTCTGCATGTTGAGAAAGCTTGCAGCACAGTTTAGTGTTGTGTAACACCTGATTTATTTTATATTTTGTGCAATTTTTGCTTCCAGTGTTTACAGTTCAACTCCCTTTCATAAATTTTGTTGCCAGTTTCCTGGTGCAATTATTGAATATCCTTAGCATCATTTTGTGTACTCCCCTGTAGTTCATTCACTTGCATACATCTCTTATTTTGTGTTTCAGAGTGTACCACTATCTTTTTTGTTGTTGTTTCGCTCAAATTATTTAAATCACTAAGCAGTTTACCTAGTACCGTGAGGCTGTGTTCTCTCTGACTCTGTGTTGAGTTGTAGCCAGTGCATACCATTTCTTGCTTTGACCTGTTTACCCTCTTCGTGACCTGCTTTGCGTTTGAACAATTGACCTCATGACTAAGACACGCAGTGGCCGTACCGTTAGTCCAGATTCTGCTGATGCTAGCAATGGTGCCTCAGTCAGCATGACCACGCGGCAGGGGGGCGAAGCCTCCCTGACAGTTGGTCAAGTTGTGGCTCAAGTCTCGACCACTAGTGGGTTGGGTAATCGTCCATTCCCGACCCTTCTTTTTGACGGTCGTTCGAATAGGTTAGATCCATGGCTGCAGTCAGTCGAGACGACTGTTAAGGCCCAATTTGATAGTCTCACGGACTCACAGTACATTCGTGCTGCTGTTGCAGCGGTGGATCTCACTCGGGATGATATAGGTGCCTTTGTGCAGCTCAATCGCATTTGTAAGATTCAGTCTTGGTATGAGCTTAAGGAGGAATTTAGGCGCTATTTTCGGCGTAGTCGCCAACGCCATTACCTTGAGATTGTGACCAGCGTCTTGGCCGAATGTCAGTACAGGCACGAAAGCCCCCTGGCTTGCATTTGCCGGTTTGAGCAAGCAAAAATTTTACTGATGCCATATGCTCCACTAAGTGGGTGACTGGTGTCGACAGTATTAAAGCTAAAGACATCATCCCTATGCTGGCTGTAGGCATCATGAGGAGGGACGCCACCCCTAACCTCCAGGGTGCCATTGATGCGCTAGGACTCGGCCCTGAGCACGACGTCCTGGGTGTGATCAAGCCGCCTGCCGAGAAAGGCAAGGTTTGTTGCTTTGCGGATGATCCTATACCCGTCCTTCCGGCGCCGTCCACAGTGACCCCACGGGCGCAGCCGGAAGTCACTTTTGCCGCCGCTGTCAGACAGGCAGCCTTCAAAGTTTCCAACCCCAGTCCCACTAACACTCGCCCGAGTAAAACTAATAACTACAGTAACAACAGTCGGTCTCATACAAAGAAGCCGTCACCGACTTCCTGGACCAAGGCAAAACGTCGCCATCACACACCACCTCCAGCATCACCTGCTAAGCTCGTAGTGACTTGTTTCAACTGTGGCAAATGCAGGCACTACCGATCTGAGTGTTACAAACCTAAGTCCTCACAAGGTAACCGTTACCGTCCCCATGCTCAGTATCAAGGTAACTGTCACCGTCCCCATGCTCAGTCTCGCGAGGGAGTCTGTATGTACCACAGCACTTCCAGTCATACCTCTAATGAGTGTAACAAGCTGCCAAGTATGCTGTCAGCACAGTGGAGCAAGCAGTCGTCGCGCAATGCACGTGCTAGTAGAACCCCTTCCACTAGTTCGGGGGAAGAGGCGCGTCCAAGAAATCAGCGAAAGACATAGTAACCCTGTCGGAGTCACTGTATTCCGTCCCTGTCCGCAATGCGTTCGCCCTGGGCAGTGATATGCTTGCCGACAGTGAGGAAACAGATTGTCTTGACGTTGTTGCTGAGTCTCGTACCGTACCTTCCAGGTCGAGCCTCGTCAACAAGCATCGAGCCTCAAGCAGCTGTGACTCCGGGGATTTCGTCAGCCTGTCATACCTTCACGTTTGGTATGACAACCCGTGTGGACCGCTCGTCGAGTCCACTGTCCACCATAAGCCTGTCCAGCTTTTCCTGGATACAGGTTCGGTGGTTAACATCGTACGCTCCACTCTTTTCCGAGACATTGGCCTTCACGCGGCCATGTTGGCAGAGCCGTCTGTCATTCATACCTTGAGAGGAGTCTCAGGTAATCTGCTGATGGTTCGTGGTCGTACAACGTTAGAATTTGAGGTCCAGGGTCACAAGCTGTCCGCAAAATTCTTAGTCGTAGATAGTATTGTTTTCCCTGGTGACCTGCTCATAGGGTTCAAAACCATGGCAGACCTTAGGATCCGCTTAGATCCAGCTGAGTGGAAAGCAGAATTCAATGGAGTGGATGTGCCCTTCTGGGGCGTGTGCTAAGGATCCACTATGTGCTACTCTGTCTCAGAGTATGTACAGTGCCTGGAATCGTAGGAAACCGGTGGTTTCCGTAGCACATTCTCCCCGGGGTCGGTCTCTTGTCCTGATCGACCTCGTAGTAGAGCTCATTGCCCGTCACCTCCTGGCCATCAGCGCTTAGTTACCAGTGAAACCCAGTCTGGGGATGCCCAGTCTAACCTTCACTCTAACTCTGGCGCTGTTGTAGAGAACAGCAGTTGTCAAGCCGCAGCCTTCAAAGTTTCCAACCCCAGTCCCACTAACACTCGCCCTACTAAAACTAATAACTACAGTAACAACAGTCGGTCTCATACAAAGAAGCCGTCACCGACTTCCTGGACCAAGGCAAAACGTCGCCAGCACACACCACCTCCAGCATCACCTGCTAAGCTCGTAGTGACTTGTTTCAACTGTGGCAAATGCGGGCACTACCGATCTGAGTGTTACAAACCTAAGTCCTAACAAGGTAACCGTTACCGTCCCCATGCTCAGTATCAAGGTAACTGTCACCGTCCCCATGCTCAGTCTCGCGAGGGAGTCTGTATTTACCACAGCACTTCCAGTCATACCTCCAGCTGAGTGGAAAGCAAAATTCAATGGAGTGGATGTGCCCTTCTGGGGCGTGTGCTAAGGATCCACTATGTGCTACTCTGTCTCAGAGTATGTACAGTGCCTGGAATCGTAGGAAACCGGTGGTTTCCGTAGCACATTCTCCCCGGGGTCGGTCTCTTGTCCTGATCGACCTCGTAGTAGAGCTCATTGCCCGTCACCTCCTGGCCATCAGCAGTTAGTTACCAGTGAAACCCAGTCTGGGGATGCCCAGTCTAACCTTCACTCTAACTCTGGCGCTGTTGTAGAGAACAGCAGTTGTCAAGCCGCAATATCCCTGTCGGCAGGCGACTGTCTGACTCGTGGCATGGCATCAGGGAGCAGAGTTACTGCTTGTACAAAGTATGACGTCACTTTGTCAGCTAACTCACTCACTCCTGTTACGGTGTACGTGAGCAGAGCTTTTGAAGGAGACCATGTGCTGATTGACAACGACACGTGCCGAGTCAAGGGCCTCTCCCTTGAACCTTCCTTACACACAGTGCAACGTGGTAAGTTGCAAGTCCTTGTTGTCAACATGCACAGTCGAGAATTTCCCCTGCGGAAGAATACCTCACTTGTCGACCTTGTCAGATTCCCTCTCCCGGTGAGAGTGGAGGGTGAAGTCCCAGCTGACTTCCTCGTAAGTACAGTTCTCCCAGGCGAGTCTGCTGCTGAGCTTCCAACACCTGGCCAGTGCAGGAAGATGATCTAGCTTTGACAGACTATCCTGAATAGGTCTCAAAACTTCTCCAGGTTCTCAATCGTGCACGTTCTGCAATCGCGCTAGATGGTAAGTCGATGGGTTTGACCCCACTGATCTCTCACCGTATTCCACTTAACAAAGGTACTAAACTTATTTTTGTACCTGCGTATCGCCTGCCACATGCGCAAAGAGTCTTCGCCGAAGAACTCATTACACGGATGCTCCATGATGGAGTTATTGAGGAGTCCACTTCCCCGTTGAATGCTCTCCTTATTCTGGTCCCCAAGAAAGACGGAACCTGGCACCCTGTTATCGATTACAGGAAACTGAATGCATGTTCAATCCCAGACCGCTTTCCGTTGCCAGTTCTGAACGACCTGTTGCAGAACATCGGCGATAATAAGGTCTTTTCAACTCTTGATCTTTTTCTAGGGTTCTGGCAGATCCCCCTCGATGATGAGAGCAAAGAGTTGACAGCTTTCTCTATGCCAACCAGTCATTACCAGTTCAGGAGGATGCACTTCGGCTTGCACGGAAGCCCAATCACGTTTAGTCGTTTGATGAAGACAATTTTCCGCACCCTCCTAGGTGGCACGCTCATGGTCTACCTAGATGATCTAATAGTCATGTCACAAGATGTCCCGACACATCTCGAGAAACTTGACAGGGTATTGGACAGGTTAGCTCAGGCAAACCTTAAGGTAAAGCTCTCCAAATGTCATTTCCTCCAGAAGGAAATAAAGACAGACGAGTCTAAAATCTCGGCCGTGCAGAAATTCCCCAGACCCATGACGGCGGATGCAGTCCGGTCCTTCATAGGCCTGGTGGGTTTCTACCGCACCTTTATCGCAGGTTTCTCCACCATTTCTGCACCCCTGACACGCTTACTCAAGAAGGATGCCTCTTTTGTGTGGACGTGTGATCAAGAACGAGCTTTTGTCACTCTTAAGAACAAGTTAACATCAGCCCCAACCCTTACATTCCCTGATTTCACCAAAGCATTTACCTTGACGACTGATGCCAGCAAAGTTGGCATCGGTGCAGTCTTGTCACAGGAATCTAATTGTAAGCAATAGCCTATTGCCTATGCTAGCCGTGTCCTTACTAAAGCGGAAGTCAATTATTCAGTGACAGAGCTAGAAGCTTTAGCCATTGTATGGGCCTTGAGTCATTTTCGGGATTTTATCTATCATTATCCTATCAAGATTTACACAGATCATCTACCTTTATTGGCCCTTTTTGCTAATAAGAACCTCTCGGGAAAGCATGCTCGGTGGTCGCTCATGTTCAGTGACTACAACCCTGAAATTTGCTATGTCCCAGGTAAGCAAAATGTTGTAGCTGATGCCCTGTCGAGGCATATAGCATTCGTGAGTGTCGACAACTCATTCTCTGTTGAGGATCTCGAGAGAGCCCAACGACAGGACCCTGTGTGGTCTCCAGTCCTTTGTTTCCTGACCAAGGAGGACGTTGACTCACAGGTCAAGTCTCCCATTCCACTGAAGGATTTGGTGGTCAACCAAGGAGTACTGTGCCGTGTTGCACAGCTGGTGGACCCTGGCAGGACCATATACCAACTGGTGATACCGGAGTCCATGATACCAGCTACTCTTAGGTTGATCCACGATGTCCCAGGTGTAACGCACCCCGGGAAGGACCGCAGTATCAAACAGGCCTAAGATGGCAGCGGACATTGCCAAGCATGTACAACAGTGTGTTGTTTGCCTACAGCACAAGGGTACCGTTACAGGTCCTAACCCCATTCTAAAGTATCCCATTACAAGGAGCCCTGGGAGAGAGCTTCTGTCGACCTCGGTGAAGGGAAATAAGCACCTGCTTGTAATGGTAGATAGCTTGACGCGGTACAGTGAATTAGTACCCATTCCTGATAAAACTGCTGAAACGGTCGCTAGTGCTTTCCGTGAGCATGTTGTCCTCCGTCATACTTGCCAACGTGTCCTTCTGTCAGACAATGGGTCTGAGTTCATAAATGCCATAATGCAGGATTTTTGCTCCCGATTTAACATTCACCAAGCGCCAGTAGGTCCACGCCACCCTGCAAGTAATGGTCTTGCTGAACGTACAAATCGCAAAGTCCTGGAGGTGCTCAGGGTAACCGTTAACCCAAGTTGTACTACATGGGATGAGGCTATCCCAGATGTTCAGTGTACATTAAACTCCTCCCTCAACAGCTCGATTGGCGAGACACCTCATTTTGCTTTGTATGGCTATGACAAGCGCTAACCATATGAAATTCTGTTTGCTCTACCTCGACCTACTTACGATACTGATAACCCCAGTGTAGTAAAGATGTGGACAACGCAGCTTGTCTTCCAGCGGGTACGAGAGAACCTTATGAAAGCTACTGATAGGTTCACGTCTGAGCGCAATGCCCGTGCAAAGGAAAGCAAAGTGGAACCAGGTTGCAAAGTTATGTTGCTCAACCCAGTGCAGACCCCAGGTATGCACAAACTTGTCCCAAAATTCGTGGGTCCTTACCGTTTCCTCCGACAGCTCTGTAGCAATAAGTTTGAGGTGAGGGAGATTGCTACGGGAACTATCAAGGAAGCCCACCTTGATCACATGAAGTATGTGGACCATGTGCAGGCCGAAGCAGAGCTGGAGTCGTGTGCGTTGCAACGCCACAATCAGACCAATGCTAGGGACAACCCGTCTATCCCTTCTCCCACTACTACTGTTACTGAAGACGGCCCAGTAAGGCTACATACTTATGGCCTGGGACCCAGGACAACAGTACATTTCTGTGACATTGACGTACCTACTGACTTGTCTGACTCCTACGCTAGTTATGCTAATTGTTTGCTTGCAGAAATGGGTATAAATGCGCACACATTGTATAGCTAGTTGATAATGGAGTCAGGGTGGACAACATCATGTAATTATGTAAATACTTTTAGAAGGGTACCCAGAGTATAATGAATTCCATGGATATAGTATTATTGTAGGTATGTGCACCCAGTGTTTTTTTTTTTTTTTTTAAAAAAAAGCCTGTATTACGGTCAGGGCAGTGCTGCCCTCTGAGTCACATGTCACACCTTAGGAAATGCTACTGTCAGTCATTGTTTGCAGATGTGAGGGTGCAACAACGTTCGTAGACGAGTGATCAACTGATGTTCAACCCTGCGGACAACCTGTATATAGAAGATTTTAGTTCCAGTGCTGACGTCTCCGGACACTCTCCTCAATGTAGCAGCACGGGCAAGCCAGTTTTCTCTTCCCCTGGATGGGAGAGTTTTTAATTTTGCCTGTTGCATTTTTATGTCCATTTTTTATTTACAAGTGAGCGAAAGCTAGTCCCTCTCTGGGGAAGCTACTGTAAGTAATTCCTTTATACCTATGGGCCCACCAGTATTGTCGCATCGGGACGACGCGAGGTGCGTGGCCAAGCAAATGTAGACAGCCTGTACTGTCAGAACAGACAGCCTAGCCGTCTGTTCTGACTAGTTCATATTTCGCAGCATTTAAGTGCTGCCCTCTGTAGGCTCACCCAGGTCAGTGGGAGGCTGAGCCCATTCGGTCTCACTCCCTGGCCGACCGACTTGATAGGCACAAGTGCTCCCCCTCCACGGACTGGCTTGCAGTCATTACCTCACCCTGCCCGTTGTGTACTCACTCCTATCCAATTAAAGCCAAACTAGTCCACGGCCATATCATTGCTTCCTACGCTACCTTCATCGGCACTAAACTGCTGTTCAACTGCAAGAACAGCAATAACATTAGGTGTATGACTGTGAACGTAAATGGACTGTGTAATAGTGTGAAGAGGGAATGCTTTCGAATGCTTCTGTGTAAATATAGAGTGGATGTAGTGTTCCTGCAAGAACACAATTTCAAGGAGGGGAGAGAGCTGGAGGTGGCGGAGTTTCCGGTTATGACTCTGCCATCTGCACGTTTGAAAGGTGGTGCGGGTATATTGATCAGGGAGGCGAGCCCGTTTGTGTTGATAAGAAGTGAGGGGGGAGGGGGGAGTGTGTTGCTTGTGGATGGGTGGTGGATGGGGCAGAGGGTAACTTTTGTAAGTATGCACCAGCTGAGAACGATGTGAAAGCAAAGCAGGAATTTGTATGTGATGACCTAGTTTTCTTCTTACGTGGTTTACCTGCGGTGGCCATCGTTGGTTTGGACTGGAACTGTGTTATCAGGAGGGCTGATCTGGAACCAAAAGAGGTGGGGCACATGTCGGCGGCCTTACGAGACCTCTTGAGGGATATTCAGTTGAGGGATGCAATTGGAGGGGGAGTGTGGGAGGTAGAGCACACTTTCGTGCGGAGGGGTTATGCGGCTAGGTTAGATAGGTTGTACATTTCTCAAGGGGTCTTGGTAAAGTTTTTCCACACAATAGAGGTAGCTTATTCGGATCATAGGGCGGTCGTGGCAGAGGTGGGATGGGAGTCACTGGCGGGTATCTCTAGGGGTTATTGGAAGTTAAATGCGAGTGTGTTAGGAGATTAGGAGGGGTTGGAGGGATTTACAACAATGTGGGAGAGGTTAAGTGATGAGGTACATGGGGTGGAGTATGTGGTAACATGGTGGGATGGTGTGGCTAAAGAACGAATTAGGCAATATTACGTGAGACAAGGGAAACGAATTAATTTTTTAAAATATGGGCTGGCCAACTATTTGGAGGACAGGTTAAGGGGCTGTTATGTGAGAGGGGCGGTGGCGGGTATTTATCCTATGGATGACATACTGGCACTTAAGGGGAGGCTGCGCGAGCTACAAGATGAGAGGTTCCAAGCGGTGAGGGTAATGGCAGGCGTGAAAGAGGTGTTATGGTGGTATGAAAAGTATTGGCAAAGGGATGGGGTAGGAGCTGGGGTTTTAAAACAGGTGTGTGAGAATGTGATATGTCTGTTGGGAAAAAGTGATAGGGATGCATTGGGAGGGGAAATAACTGAGGGAGAAACATGGAAGACTTTAAGTGAAATGTGTAAGGGTAAAGCTCCTGGAATCGATGGACTCCCAGGAGAGTTTTATCTAGAGCATTGGGAGCTAATGAGGGTTTTTTTGGTTAGGTTATTAAATTTAATGAAGGAGAGGGGAGAGTTGGGAGAGAGGCAGGCAACAGCTGTAGTAGTATTAGTACCGAAGGGTAAGGGTCAACATACTCTTAGGGACTACCGGGCAATATCGTTGTTATGCACAGATTATAAGGGAGCGGTCAGGTGTATCATATCGACTTCTTTATTTTTCAACCGATTACGTTCATTTTTGGTGTACTATTAGAAGCTTATATAAAACCTCCTGTGCTGAAGTTTCAATCATATCGGCCAAAAAGGAAATGAAATATGCAAAATTTACGAAAAATTGCATTTGGCAGCGAAGTCCCACTCAGTGGTACTTGGAAAAGTGGTTTTGACACTTGCTGCTGATAGAACACCTCTAATTCCATCACTGTAAGTGTACCAATTCTAAAATAAACCTTATCTTCATGCTAAAAAAAATAAGTTTCATAACTTTTTTTTCATATTGGAAGATGTCGGTCTTGTTTCCCACATAAATCTAAAAATATTTGGGATAGTTCAGTAAGGTACACTCTACCTTGTAAAGCAATCATTCTCCTATGTTTGTTGTGAAAATCAAGACAATTCAATCATAAATAAAGATAGGTTGGCCCTAAATAGGTAAATAGGTTACTTTCGAGATATAGGCTGAAGCGCGCGGCACCCCAGCTGCCCGGGAAATAATTTTTTTCCCCGAAAAATTCGCTTTATTTTACACTTTTTGCGTGACCTACGAGTGTTTATTACAGTTAACCATTTTAAATTCGTTTTCTCTCATCACATGTACGAGAGAACGAACCTTCAGGGGATACACCGATAGAAATTTTTCCCTCTTGGGCATCATACTTTTACGCAATATGACGTGTCAGCACTGTCACCATGCCTGTTATAAATGGCTGTAATTCCTTTTAGAAACATCGTACAAGGATAATAATTATACCAGAGTGTAGCCAGAAAGTTCAGCTATTTTTTGGTAACAATAACTCCATTTTCATATTTTGTCGAATTTTTTTTTTGCTCCGCGCTCGTGAACCTGACCGCTGTAGTAGTATTAGTACCGAAGGGTAAGGGTCAACATATACTTAGGGACTACCGGGCAATATCGTTGTTATGCACAGATTATAAGCTGTTTGCCAAAATTTTGGGGAATCGCTTTAAATGCGTAGTGGATAGAGTAGCATCGAGAACTCAGTTTGGGTTGCCAGGGAGGTCTATGGTAGAGAGACATGGGTTCCTAAGGGATTTCGTGGAAGCAAAAGGGGGGAGGGGGTTTGGTGGCTTTAGACTGGCAGGGTGCATATGACAGAGTGGAACGTGAAGCATTGAGAGCCATCCTCAGGGGACAGGGGTTTGGGGAAGAAATAGTGGGATGGGTAGATGATTTGTATTGCGGTGCAATGGCGAGGGTACAGATTAATGGGTGGGAAGATTGTAATGGGAAGGGGACTTTGACAGGGGTGCCCTATGTCACAACTTTTATTTGCATGCATTCAGGACCCCTTTTATAGGATGATGGAGAAGCGTATGTGCAATAGGGGGGTGAAGGGAGTCGAGTTGGGAGGGTTTGGCCAGTCTTAATAGGGTATGTAGATGACAGTACTGTTCTGATTAGGGAGGGGATATCAATGGATACCTTGGATGGGGTGGTACAATTGTTCTCGGATGCAACTGGTATGAGAGTGAATTCAGAAAAGTCCAAGGTCATGGGGTTAGGAGCTTGGGCTGGTAGGGTTGAGTGGGGTAGTTCAGTGGTAGGGAGGTGGGTGAATTTGTTAAAAATTTGTGGTCTTATCTATACAGACGATCTGGATGTAGCACACAGGGAAAACTCGATTAGGTTGGTGGATAGGATTCAGGGGCGATTGGGTGCATTGAGGCCTTATCATTTGGCCCTTGTACAGCGGGCCATTTTCATTAATGTCTTATTGTATAGTAAGGTATGGCACATGGCGGCCGTATTCCCATTAACACTGCCAGCAGACATACTTAGGAGGGTTTTTAAATTCTTGTGGGGCTCGGGATGTGATTGGCTTAAAAGGGACGTGGTAATGTTACCTGTGAGGCAGGGGGCATTGGGTTTGCTGGACTTGAAAAGGAGGGTCAAATGTGTCTTTATTAAAAGGGAGGTGGTAAGGGAAGGTGTGGGTGGGGGTGGTCCGGTCAGGATCCATGAAAGATTGAAACGAATGTATTCATGAGTGGAGTTGTGGGAGTGTGAAACTGTTTTGAGGGCTATGGCGTGGGCTCGAGATCCGGGAAAGGTCAAAATAGGTGTCAATTGTTGGTAGGGAGGGTTGTGGCGCCTGTAGAGGGAATTTTCCCCTTGTATACATGGGGAAGTATATGGAATAGGTTAAGTAGGATGAGGTTACAACCACGAGCACGTGACATAATGTATCGTTTTCTTCACGGGATTTTGCCGTCGGGTACGGTTCTGAGGGATAGACGTGTGTTTGAGGGGGGGGGGGGGGTGGAATATATGAAGGTGAGGAGTCGGCGTTTCATGTTGCATATTTTTGTGAGGGGATGGGTAGCATCAGGAGTTGGTTGAGTAGGGTGCTTCATAAGATTGGGGGTAAAGGGATTTCTGTTCTGAGAGCTTTAAGTCTTGACGTGGGGGGTATGGATGAGAGTATCACTAGGGCTGTGGCGTACATTATGGTAGATTATATATACATAACGTGAGGAATGAGGGAAAAAGGGGTCAGTGAGGTGAAGAGGCGGGTTTTAGCGATTACGTTTTATAAAACGTTGTGCCATAACAGGGAAATTTATGGGAGAAGGTGGGAGCAGGCTTTCTCAGAGGGATATAGAGAATTTACGTTAGAGGTTTTATTAGATTTGTGAATCAGGTGGGAGGGGCAGGGTAGGGATGGTAAATGCTACTGTAGGATGGAATGTCAGGGTAGAAACGGGGTCGGCTCCTTGTGGCTGACAGTTGCAAAAACTGTGCACGACTTTAGTGTGGAGAGAGAGTTGGAATAATGTAACATGCGAATGTGTATGAACCAGTGCGTATGGGATGTGTAACGGTACTTACACAGTTGTGGCTGTCTGCGCCTGCGTGCGCCTTAGATACTCTGTTGTGTTTAAGGATTGGTTGAACTTCATTGTGGCAATGTTCCTGGACTTGTTAAGCACTAGAAGTGTATCTTAACCTGGTTGAAGCGTCAATGTGTAAGACTTGGTCATGTTTCCCTTATGTTAATATTTGTTATTAAATGTACTGTGTCTTTGGTGTTACTGTTTCACCAATACTTATATAATTACCACTTAAGTTTATTCATATATGTCAAGTTAGGATGTTAAGTCAACAAGTTCGTGATAACGGTCATATTATTTCGGGTGAGGGGGTAATTAATGTGTAATGAGTTTAAGTCATTAACGGTAATACCAACTTTATTGGTAGTTCTATACATGTGTTTTGAAATGTAATATTCACATTGTGTTAGTATTATTTAAGGTATTGTGACATTTTATCATCGCTTGTATTGTAGCAATGTTTTTATATTATGTGGTAATGTTAGGGTTTAATTGGTAAATAAACATGTACATAGGTAGCCTTTGAGCTCTGTTGAACTTCATTGTTCCTAATGTTCTATGTGATATTAATTTTTGCATGTATTTATTCGACCTGGTTGAGGTGTCACTGTGTTGAGGTATGTCATGTCTACTAATATGTCAATAATACGTTATTCGTTTTGGTTTTATGATTTGGTGCTCCTGTATCACCAGTGATTGTAAGACTTATTAAATATATTTCTTGATTAATGATAATTCATGATGTTACTGTTGGTGTGCGTGTGGAGGGGGGGAAGTGACAAAATTTTAAGTCACTATCTGTAATAATACTTCTGTATGATAATGGATCTCGAATGTTGCGTGTGAGAGTGTAATACCACTGTAATGTATGGTGTGTGTGTGAGAGTGTAATACTACTGTAACGTATGGTGTGTGAGAGTGTAATACCACTGTAACGTATGGTGTGTGTGTGAGAGAGTAATACCACTGTAATGTATGGTGTGTGGGAGAGTGTAATACCACTGTAATGTATGGTGTGTGGGAGAGTGTAATACCACTGTAATGTATGGTGTGTGTGTGAGAGTGTAATACTACTGTAATGTATGGTGTGTGAGAGTGTAATACCACTGTAATGTATGGTGTGTGTGTGAGAGAGTAATACCACTGTAATGTATGGTGTGTGTGAGAGTGTAATACCACTGTAATGTATGGTGTGTGTGTGAGTGTAATACTACTGTAATGTATGGTGTGTGTGAGAGTGTAATACCACTGTAATGTATGGTATGTGTGTGAGAGTGTAATACCACTGTAATGTATGGTGTGTGTGTGAGTGTAATACCACTGTAATGTATGGTGGGTGTGAGAGTGTAATACCACTGTAATGTATGGTGTGTGTGAGAGTGTAATACCACTGTAATGTATGGTGTGTGTGAGAGTGTAATACCACTGTAATGTATGGTGTGTGTGAGAGTGTAATACCACTGTAATGTATGGTGTGTGTGTGAGAGTGTAATACCACTGTAATGTATGGTGTGTGTGAGAGTGTAATACCACTGTAATGTATGGTGTGTGTGAGAGTGTAATACTACTGTAATGTATGGTGTGTGTGAGAGTGTAATACTACTGTAATGTATGGTGTGTGTGAGAGTGTAATACTACTGTAATGTATGGTGTGTGTGTGAGAGTGTAATACCACTGTAATGTATGGTGTGTGTGAGAGTGTAATACCACTGTAATGTATGGTGTGTGTGTGAGAGTGTAATACCACTGTAATGTATGGTGTGTGAGAGTGTAATACCACTGTAATGTATGGTGTGTGTGTGAGAGTGTAATACCACTGTAATGTATGGTGTGTGTGAGAGTGTAACACCACTGTAATGTATGGTGTGTGTGAGAGTGTAATACTACTGTAATGTATGGTGTGTGTGAGAGTGTAATACTACTGTAATGTATGGTGTGTGTGAGAGTGTAATACTACTGTAATGTATGGTGTGTGTGAGAGTGTAACACCACTGTAATGTATGGTGTGTGTGAGAGTGTAATACTACTGTAATCTATGGTGTGTGTGAGAGTGTAATACCACTGTAATGTATGATGTGTGTGAGAGTGTAATACCACTGTAATGTATGGTGTGTGTGAGAGTGTAATACTACTGTAATGTATGGTGTGTGTGAGAGTGTAATACCACTGTAATGTATGGTGTGTGTGAGAGTGTAATACTACTGTAATGTATGGTGTGTGTGAGAGTGTAATACCACTGTAATGTATGGTGTGTGAGAGTGTAATACCACTGTAATGTATGGTGTGTGTGTGAGAGTGTAATACCACTGTAATGTATGGTGTGTGTGAGAGTGTAATACCACTGTAATGTATGGTGTGTGTGAGAGTGTAATACCACTGTAATGTATGGTGTGTGTGAGAGTGTAATACCACTGTAATGTATGGTGTGTGTGAGAGTGTAATACTACTGTAATGTATGGTGTGTGTGAGAGTGTAATACTACTGTAATGTATGGTGTGTGTGAGAGTGTAATACTACTGTAATGTATGGTGTGTGTGAGAGTGTAATACCACTGTAATGTATGGTGTGTGTGAGAGTGTAATACCACTGTAATGTATGGTGTGTGTGTGAGAGTGTAATACCACTGTAATGTATGGTGTGTGAGAGTGTAATACCACTGTAATGTATGGTGTGTGTGTGAGAGTGTAATACCACTGTAATGTATGGTGTGTGTGAGAGTGTAACACCACTGTAATGTATGGTGTGTGTGAGAGTGTAATACTACTGTAATGTATGGTGTGTGTGAGAGTGTAATACTACTGTAATGTATGGTGTGTGTGAGAGTGTAATACTACTGTAATGTATGGTGTGTGTGAGAGTGTAATACCACTGTAATGTATGGTGTGTGTGAGAGTGTAATACTACTGTAATGTATGGTGTGTGTGAGAGTGTAATACCACTGTAATGTATGGTGTGTGTGAGAGTGTAATACCACTGTAATGTATGGTGTGTGTGAGAGTGTAATACCACTGTAATGTATCGTGTGTGTGAGAGTGTAATACCACTGTAATGTATGGTGTGTGTGTTAGAGTGTAATACCACTGTAATGTATGATGTGTGTGTGAGAGTGTAATACCACTGTAATGTATGGTGTGTGTGAGAGTGTAATACTACTGTAATGTATGGTGTGTGTGAGAGTGTAATACTACTGTAATGTATGGTGTGTGTGAGAGTGTAATACCACTGTAATGTATGGTGTGTGTGAGAGTGTAATACCACTGTAATGTATGGTGTGTGTGAGAGTGTAATACCACTGTAATGTATGGTGTGTGTGAGAGTGTAATACCACTGTAATGTATGGTGTGTGTGAGAGTGTAATACCACTGTAATGTATGGTGTGTGTGAGAGTGTAATACCACTGTAATGTATGGTGTGTGTGAGAGTGTAATACCACTGTAATGTATGGTGTGTGTGAGAGTGTAATACCACTGTAATGTATGGTGTGTGTGAGAGTGTAATACCACTGTAATGTATGGTGTGTGTGAGAGTGTAATACTACTGTAATGTATGGTGTGTGTGAGAGTGTAATACCACTGTAATGTATGGTGTGTGTGAGAGTGTAATACCACTGTAATGTATGGTGTGTGTGAGAGTGTAATACCACTGTAATGTATGGTGTGTGTGAGAGTGTAATACCACTGTAATGTATGGTGTGTGTGAGAGTGTAATACCACTGTAATGTATGGTGTGTGTGAGAGTGTAATACCACTGTAATGTATGGTGTGTGTGAGAGTGTAATACCACTGTAATGTATGGTGTGTGTGAGAGTGTAATACCACTGTAATGTATGGTGTGTGTGAGAGTGTAATACCACTGTAATGTATGGTGTGTGTGAGAGTGTAATACCACTGTAATGTATGGTGTGTGTGAGAGTGTAATACCACTGTAATGTATGGTGTGTGTGAGAGTGTAATACCACTGTAATGTATGGTGTGTGTGAGAGTGTAATACCACTGTAATGTATGGTGTGTGTGAGAGTGTAATACCACTGTAATGTATGGTGTGTGTGAGAGTGTAATACCACTGTAATGTATGGTGTGTGTGAGAGTGTAATACCACTGTAATGTATGGTGTGTGTGAGAGTGTAATACCACTGTAATGTATGGTGTGTGTGAGAGTGTAATACCACTGTAATGTATGGTGTGTGTGAGAGTGTAATACCACTGTAATGTATGGTGTGTGTGAGAGTGTAATACCACTGTAATGTATGGTGTGTGTGAGAGTGTAATACCACTGTAATGTATGGTGTGTGTGAGAGTGTAATACCACTGTAATGTATGGTGTGTGTGAGAGTGTAATACCACTGTAATGTATGGTGTGTGTGAGAGTGTAATACCACTGTAATGTATGGTGTGTGTGAGAGTGTAATACTACTGTAATGTATGGTGTGTGTGAGAGTGTAATACTACTGTAATGTATGGTGTGTGTGAGAGTGTAATACCACTGTAATGTATGGTGTGTGTGAGAGTGTAATACCACTGTAATGTATGGTGTGTGTGAGAGTGTAATACCACTGTAATGTATGGTGTGTGTGAGAGTGTAATACCACTGTAATGTATGGTGTGTGTGAGAGTGTAATACCACTGTAATGTATGGTGTGTGTGAGAGTGTAATACCACTGTAATGTATGGTGTGTGTGAGAGTGTAATACCACTGTAATGTATGGTGTGTGTGAGAGTGTAATACCACTGTAATGTATGGTGTGTGTGAGAGTGTAATACCACTGTAATGTATGGTGTGTGTGAGAGTGTAATACCACTGTAATGTATGGTGTGTGTGAGAGTGTAATACCACTGTAATGTATGGTGTGTGTGAGAGTGTAATACCACTGTAATGTATGGTGTGTGTGAGAGTGTAATACCACTGTAATGTATGGTGTGTGTGAGAGTGTAATACCACTGTAATGTATGGTGTGTGTGAGAGTGTAATACCACTGTAATGTATGGTGTGTGTGAGAGTGTAATACCACTGTAATGTATGGTGTGTGTGAGAGTGTAATACCACTGTAATGTATGGTGTGTGTGAGAGTGTAATACCACTGTAATGTATGGTGTGTGTGAGAGTGTAATACCACTGTAATGTATGGTGTGTGTGAGAGTGTAATACCACTGTAATGTATGGTGTGTGTGAGAGTGTAATACCACTGTAATGTATGGTGTGTGTGAGAGTGTAATACCACTGTAATGTATGGTGTGTGTGAGAGTGTAATACCACTGTAATGTATGGTGTGTGTGAGAGTGTAATACCACTGTAATGTATGGTGTGTGTGAGAGTGTAATACCACTGTAATGTATGGTGTGTGTGTGAGAGTGTAATACCACTGTAATGTATGGTGTGTGTGAGAGTGTAATACCACTGTAATGTATGGTGTGTGTGAGAGTGTAATACTACTGTAATGTATGGTGTGTGTGAGAGTGTAATACCACTGTAATGTATGGTGTGTGTGAGAGTGTAATACCACTGTAATGTATGGTGTGTGTGAGAGTGTAATACCACTGTAATGTATGGTGTGTGTGAGAGTGTAATACCACTGTAATGTATGGTGTGTGTGAGAGTGTAATACCACTGTAATGTATGGTGTGTGTGAGAGTGTAATACCACTGTAATGTATGGTGTGTGTGAGAGTGTAATACCACTGTAATGTATGGTGTGTGTGAGAGTGTAATACCACTGTAATGTATGGTGTGTGTGAGAGTGTAAGACCACTGTAATGTATGGTGTGTGTGAGAGTGTAATACCACTGTAATGTACGTGTGTGTGAGAGTGTAATACCACTGTAATGTACGTGTGTGTGAGAGTGTAATACCACTGTAATGTATGGTGTGTGTGAGAGTGTAATACCACTGTAATGTATGGTGTGTGTGAGAGTGTAATACCACTGTAATGTACGTGTGTGTGAGAGTGTAATACCACTGTAATGTACGTGTGTGTGAGAGTGTAATACCACTGTAATGTATGGTGTGTGTGAGAGTGTAATACCACTGTAATGTATGGTGTGTGTGAGAGTGTAATACCACTGTAATGTATGGTGTGTGTGAGAGTGTAATACCACTGTAATGTATGGTGTGTGTGAGAGTGTAATACTACTGTAATGTATGGTGTGTGTGAGAGTGTAATACCACTGTAATGTATGGTGTGTGTGAGAGTGTAATACCACTGTAATGTATGGTGTGTGTGAGAGTGTAATACCACTGTAATGTATGGTGTGTGTGAGAGTGTAATACCACTGTAATGTATGGTGTGTGTGAGAGTGTAATACCACTGTAATGTATGGTGTGTGTGAGAGTGTAATACCACTGTAATGTATGGTGTGTGTGAGAGTTTAATACCACTGTAATGTATGGTGTGTGTGAGAGTGTAATACCACTGTAATGTATGGTGTGTGTGAGAGTGTAATACCACTGTAATGTATGGTGTGTGTGAGAGTGTAATACCACTGTAATGTATGGTGTGTGTGAGAGTGTAATACTACTGTAATGTATGGTGTGTGTGAGAGTGTAATACTACTGTAATGTATGGTGTGTGTGAGAGTGTAATACCACTGTAATGTATGGTGTGTGTGAGAGTGTAATACCACTGTAATGTATGGTGTGTGTGTGAGAGTGTAATACCACTGTAATGTATGGTGTGTGTGAGAGTGTAATACCACTGTAATGTATGGTGTGTGTGAGAGTGTAATACCACTGTAATGTATGGTGTGTGTGAGAGTGTAATACCACTGTAATGTATGGTGTGTGTGAGAGTGTAATACCACTGTAATGTATGGTGTGTGTGAGAGTGTAATACCACTGTAATGTATGGTGTGTGTGAGAGTGTAATACCACTGTAATGTATGGTGTGTGTGAGAGTGTAATACCACTGTAATGTATGGTGTGTGTGAGAGTGTAATACCACTGTAATGTATGGTGTGTGTGAGAGTGTAATACCACTGTAATGTATGGTGTGTGTGAGAGTGTAATACCACTGTAATGTATGGTGTGTGTGAGAGTGTAATACCACTGTAATGTATGGTGTGTGTGAGAGTGTAATACCACTGTAATGTATGGTGTGTGTGAGAGTGTAATACCACTGTAATGTATGGTGTGTGTGAGAGTGTAATACCACTGTAATGTATGGTGTGTGTGAGAGTGTAATACCACTGTAATGTATGGTGTGTGTGAGAGTGTAATACCACTGTAATGTATGGTGTGTGTGAGAGTGTAATACCACTGTAATGTATGGTGTGTGTGAGAGTGTAATACCACTGTAATGTATGGTGTGTGTGAGAGTGTAATACCACTGTAATGTATGGTGTGTGTGAGAGTGTAATACCACTGTAATGTATGGTGTGTGTGAGAGTGTAATACCACTGTAATGTATGGTGTGTGTGAGAGTGTAATACCACTGTAATGTATGGTGTGTGTGAGAGTGTAATACCACTGTAATGTATGGTGTGTGTGAGAGTGTAATACCACTGTAATGTATGGTGTGTGTGAGAGTGTAATACCACTGTAATGTATGGTGTGTGTGAGAGTGTAATACCACTGTAATGTATGGTGTGTGTGAGAGTGTAATACCACTGTAATGTATGGTGTGTGTGAGAGTGTAATACCACTGTAATGTATGGTGTGTGTGAGAGTGTAATACCACTGTAATGTATGGTGTGTGTGAGAGTGTAATACCACTGTAATGTATGGTGTGTGTGAGAGTGTAATACCACTGTAATGTATGGTGTGTGTGAGAGTGTAATACCACTGTAATGTATGGTGTGTGTGAGAGTGTAATACCACTGTAATGTATGGTGTGTGTGAGAGTGTAATACCACTGTAATGTATGGTGTGTGTGAGAGTGTAATACCACTGTAATGTATGGTGTGTGTGAGAGTGTAATACCACTGTAATGTATGGTGTGTGTGAGAGTGTAATACCACTGTAATGTATGGTGTGTGTGAGAGTGTAATACCACTGTAATGTATGGTGTGTGTGAGAGTGTAATACCACTGTAATGTATGGTGTGTGTGAGAGTGTAATACCACTGTAATGTATGGTGTGTGTGAGAGTGTAATACCACTGTAATGTATGGTGTGTGTGAGAGTGTAATACCACTGTAATGTATGGTGTGTGTGAGAGTGTAATACCACTGTAATGTATGGTGTGTGTGAGAGTGTAATACCACTGTAATGTATGGTGTGTGTGAGAGTGTAATACCACTGTAATGTATGGTGTGTGTGAGAGTGTAATACCACTGTAATGTATGGTGTGTGTGTGTGTAATACCACTGTAATGTATGGTGTGTGTGTGAGAGTGTAATACCACTGTAATGTATATTGTGTGTGTGGGTGTAATACCACTGTAATGTATGGTGTGTGTGTGAGAGTGTAATACCACTGTAATGTATGGTGTGTGTGAGAGTGTAATACCACTGTAATGTATGGTGTGTGTGAGAGTGTAATACCACTGTAATGTATGGTGTGTGTGAGAGTGTAATACTACTGTAATGTATGGTGTGTGTGAGAGTGTAATACTACTGTAATGTATGGTGTGTGTGTGAGTGTAATACCACTGTAATGTATGGTGTGTGTGAGAGTGTAATACCACTGTAATGTATGGTGTGTGTGAGAGTGTAATACCACTGTAATGTATGGTGTGTGTGAGAGTGTAATACCACTGTAATGTATGGTGTGTGTGAGAGTGTAATACCACTGTAATGTATGGTGTGTGTGAGAGTGTAATACCACTGTAATGTATGGTGTGTGTGAGAGTGTAATACCACTGTAATGTATGGTGTGTGTGAGAGTGTAATACCACTGTAATGTATGGTGTGTGTGAGAGTGTAATACCACTGTAATGTATGGTGTGTGTGAGAGTGTAATACTACTGTAATGTATGGTGTGTGTGAGAGTGTAATACCACTGTAATGTATGGTGTGTGTGAGAGTGTAATACCACTGTAATGTATGGTGTGTGTGAGAGTGTAATACTACTGTAATGTATGGTGTGTGTGAGAGTGTAATACCACTGTAATGTATGGTGTGTGTGAGAGTGTAATACCACTGTAATGTATGGTGTGTGTGAGAGTGTAATACCACTGTAATGTATGGTGTGTGTGAGAGTGTAATACCACTGTAATGTATGGTGTGTGTGAGAGTGTAATACCACTGTAATGTATGGTGTGTGTGAGAGTGTAATACCACTGTAATGTATGGTGTGTGTGAGAGTGTAATACCACTGTAATGTATGGTGTGTGTGAGAGTGTAATACCACTGTAATGTATGGTGTGTGTGAGAGTGTAATACCACTGTAATGTATGGTGTGTGTGAGAGTGTAATACCACTGTAATGTATGGTGTGTGTGAGAGTGTAATACCACTGTAATGTATGGTGTGTGTGAGAGTGTAATACCACTGTAATGTATGGTGTGTGTGAGAGTGTAATACCACTGTAATGTATGGTGTGTGTGAGAGTGTAATACCACTGTAATGTATGGTGTGTGTGAGAGTGTAATACCACTGTAATGTATGGTGTGTGTGAGAGTGTAATACCACTGTAATGTATGGTGTGTGTGAGAGTGTAATACCACTGTAATGTATGGTGTGTGTGAGAGTGTAATACCACTGTAATGTATGGTGTGTGTGAGAGTGTAATACCACTGTAATGTATGGTGTGTGTGAGAGTGTAATACCACTGTAATGTATGGTGTGTGTGAGAGTGTAATACCACTGTAATGTATGGTGTGTGTGAGAGTGTAATACCACTGTAATGTATGGTGTGTGTGAGAGTGTAATACCACTGTAATGTATGGTGTGTGTGAGAGTGTAATACCACTGTAATGTATGGTGTGTGTGAGAGTGTAATACCACTGTAATGTATGGTGTGTGTGAGAGTGTAATACCACTGTAATGTATGGTGTGTGTGAGAGTGTAATACCACTGTAATGTATGGTGTGTGTGAGAGTGTAATACCACTGTAATGTATGGTGTGTGTGAGAGTGTAATACCACTGTAATGTATGGTGTGTGTGAGAGTGTAATACCACTGTAATGTATGGTGTGTGTGAGAGTGTAATACCACTGTAATGTATGGTGTGTGTGAGAGTGTAATACCACTGTAATGTATGGTGTGTGTGAGAGTGTAATACCACTGTAATGTATGGTGTGTGTGAGAGTGTAATACCACTGTAATGTATGGTGTGTGTGAGAGTGTAATACCACTGTAATGTATGGTGTGTGTGAGAGTGTAATACTACTGTAATGTATGGTGTGTGTGAGAGTGTAATACCACTGTAATGTATGGTGTGTGTGAGAGTGTAATACCACTGTAATGTATGGTGTGTGTGAGAGTGTAATACCACTGTAATGTATGGTGTGTGTGAGAGTGTAATACCACTGTAATGTATGGTGTGTGTGAGAGTGTAATACCACTGTAATGTATGGTGTGTGTGAGAGTGTAATACCACTGTAATGTATGGTGTGTGTGAGAGTGTAATACCACTGTAATGTATGGTGTGTGTGAGAGTGTAATACCACTGTAATGTATGGTGTGTGTGAGAGTGTAATACCACTGTAATGTATGGTGTGTGTGAGAGTGTAATACCACTGTAATGTATGGTGTGTGTGAGAGTGTAATACCACTGTAATGTATGGTGTGTGTGAGAGTGTAATACCACTGTAATGTATGGTGTGTGTGAGAGTGTAATACTACTGTAATGTATGGTGTGTGTGAGAGTGTAATACCACTGTAATGTATGGTGTGTGTGAGAGTGTAATACCACTGTAATGTATGGTGTGTGTGAGAGTGTAATACCACTGTAATGTATGGTGTGTGTGAGAGTGTAATACCACTGTAATGTATGGTGTGTGTGAGAGTGTAATACTACTGTAATGTATGGTGTGTGTGTGAGAGTGTTATACCACTGTAATGTAAGGTGTGTGTGAGAGTGTAATACCACTGTAATGTATGGTGTGTGTGAGAGTGAAATACCACTGTAATGTATGGTGTGTGTGAGAGTGTAATACCACTGTAATGTATGGTGTGTGTGAGAGTGTAATACCACTGTAATGTATGGTGTGTGTGAGAGTGTAATACCACTGTAATGTATGGTGTGTGTGAGAGTGTAATACCACTGTAATGTATGGTGTGTGTGAGAGTGTAATACCACTGTAATGTATGGTGTGTGTGAGTGTGTAATACCACTGTAATGTATGGTGTGTGTGAGAGTGTAATACCACTGTAATGTATGGTGTGTGTGAGAGTGTAATACCACTGTAATGTATGGTGTGTGTGAGAGTGTAATACCACTGTAATGTATGGTGTGTGTGAGAGTGTAATACCACTGTAATGTATGGTGTGTGTGAGAGTGTAATACCACTGTAATGTATGGTGTGTGTGAGAGTGTAATACCACTGTAATGTATGGTGTGTGTGAGAGTGTAATACCACTGTAATGTATGGTGTGTGTGAGAGTGTAATACCACTGTAATGTATGGTGTGTGTGAGAGTGTAATACCACTGTAATGTATGGTGTGTGTGAGAGTGTAATACCACTGTAATGTATGGTGTGTGTGAGAGTGTAATACCACTGTAATGTATGGTGTGTGTGAGAGTGTAATACTACTGTAATGTATGGTGTGTGTGAGAGTGTAATACCACTGTAATGTATGGTGTGTGTGAGAGTGTAATACCACTGTAATGTATGGTGTGTGTGAGAGTGTAATACCACTGTAATGTATGGTGTGTGTGAGAGTGTAATACTACTGTAATGTATGGTGTGTGTGAGAGTGTAATACCACTGTAATGTATGGTGTGTGTGAGAGTGTAATACCACTGTAATGTATGGTGTGTGTGAGAGTGTAATACCACTGTAATGTATGGTGTGTGTGAGAGTGTAATACCACTGTAATGTATGGTGTGTGTGAGAGTGTAATACCACTGTAATGTATGGTGTGTGTGAGAGTGTAATACCACTGTAATGTATGGTGTGTGTGAGAGTGTAATACCACTGTAATGTATGGTGTGTGTGAGAGTGTAATACCACTGTAATGTATGGTGTGTGTGAGAGTGTAATACCACTGTAATGTATGGTGTGTGTGAGAGTGTAATACCACTGTAATGTATGGTGTGTGTGTGAGAGTGTAATACCACTGTAATGTATGGTGTGTGTGAGAGTGTAATACCACTGTAATGTATGGTGTGTGTGAGAGTGTAATACCACTGTAATGTATGGTGTGTGTGAGAGTGTAATACCACTGTAATGTATGGTGTGTGTGAGAGTGTAATACTACTGTAATGTATGGTGTGTGTGAGAGTGTAATACCACTGTAATGTATGGTGTGTGTGAGAGTGTAATACCACTGTAATGTATGGTGTGTGTGAGAGTGTAATACCACTGTAATGTATGGTGTGTGTGAGAGTGTAATACCACTGTAATGTATGGTGTGTGTGAGAGTGTAATACCACTGTAATGTATGGTGTGTGTGAGAGTGTAATACCACTGTAATGTATGGTGTGTGTGAGAGTGTAATACCACTGTAATGTATGGTGTGTGTGAGAGTGTAATACCACTGTAATGTATGGTGTGTGTGAGAGTGTAATACTACTGTAATGTATGGTGTGTGTGAGAGTGTAATACCACTGTAATGTATGGTGTGTGTGAGAGTGTAATACCACTGTAATGTATGGTGTGTGTGAGAGTGTAATACCACTGTAATGTATGGTGTGTGTGAGAGTGTAATACCACTGTAATGTATGGTGTGTGTGAGAGTGTAATACTACTGTAATGTATGGTGTGTGTGAGAGTGTAATACCACTGTAATGTATGGTGTGTGTGAGAGTGTAATACCACTGTAATGTATGGTGTGTGTGAGAGTGTAATACCACTGTAATGTATGGTGTGTGTGAGAGTGTAATACCACTGTAATGTATGGTGTGTGTGAGAGTGTAATACCACTGTAATGTATGGTGTGTGTGAGAGTGTAATACCACTGTAATGTATGGTGTGTGTGAGAGTGTAATACCACTGTAATGTATGGTGTGTGTGAGAGTGTAATACCACTGTAATGTATGGTGTGTGTGAGAGTGTAATACCACTGTAATGTATGGTGTGTGTGAGAGTGTAATACCACTGTAATGTATGGTGTGTGTGAGAGTGTAATACCACTGTAATGTATGGTGTGTGTGAGAGTGTAATACCACTGTAATGTATGGTGTGTGTGAGAGTGTAATACCACTGTAATGTATGGTGTGTGTGAGAGTGTAATACCACTGTAATGTATGGTGTGTGTGAGAGTGTAATACCACTGTAATGTATGGTGTGTGTGAGAGTGTAATACCACTGTAATGTATGGTGTGTGTGAGAGTGTAATACCACTGTAATGTATGGTGTGTGTGAGAGTGTAATACCACTGTAATGTATGGTGTGTGTGAGAGTGTAATACCACTGTAATGTATGGTGTGTGTGAGAGTGTAATACCACTGTAATGTATGGTGTGTGTGAGAGTGTAATACCACTGTAATGTATGGTGTGTGTGAGAGTGTAATACCACTGTAATGTATGGTGTGTGTGAGAGTGTAATACCACTGTAATGTATGGTGTGTGTGAGAGTGTAATACCACTGTAATGTATGGTGTGTGTGAGAGTGTAATACCACTGTAATGTATGGTGTGTGTGAGAGTGTAATACCACTGTAATGTATGGTGTGTGTGAGAGTGTAATACCACTGTAATGTATGGTGTGTGTGAGAGTGTAATACCACTGTAATGTATGGTGTGTGTGAGAGTGTAATACCACTGTAATGTATGGTGTGTGTGAGAGTGTAATACCACTGTAATGTATGGTGTGTGTGAGAGTGTAATACCACTGTAATGTATGGTGTGTGTGAGAGTGTAATACCACTGTAATGTATGGTGTGTGTGAGAGTGTAATACCACTGTAATGTATGGTGTGTGTGAGAGTGTAATACCACTGTAATGTATGGTGTGTGTGAGAGTGTAATACCACTGTAATGTATGGTGTGTGTGAGAGTGTAATACCACTGCAATGTATGGTGTGTGTGAGAGTGTAATACCACTGCAATGTATGGTGTGTGTGAGAGTGTAATACCACTGTAATGTATGGTGTGTGTGAGAGTGTAATACCACTGTAACGTATGATGTGTGAGAGCGTAATATCACTGTAATGTATGGTGTGTGTGAGTGTAATACCACTGTAATGTATGGTGTGTGTGAGAGTGTAATACCACTGTAATGTATGGTGTGTGTGAGAGTGTAATACCACTGTAATGTATGGTGTGTGTGAGAGTGTAATACCACTGTAATGTATGGTGTGTGTGAGAGTGTAATACTACTGTAATGTATGGTGTGTGTGAGAGTGTAATACCACTGTAATGTATGGTGTGTGTGAGAGTGTAATACCACTGTAATGTATGGTGTGTGTGAGAGTGTAATACCACTGTAATGTATGGTGTGTGTGAGAGTGTAATACCACTGTAATGTATGGTGTGTGTGAGAGTGTAATACCACTGTAATGTGTGGTGTGTGTGAGAGTGTAATACCACTGTAATGTATGGTGTGTGTGAGAGTGTAATACCACTGTAATGTATGGTGTGTGTGAGAGTGTAATACCACTGTAATGTATGGTGTGTGTGAGAGTGTAATACCACTGTAATGTATGGTGTGTGTGAGAGTGTAATACAACTGTAATGTATGTGTGTGTGAGAGAGTGTAATACCACTGTAATGTATGGTGTGTGTGAGAGTGTAATACCACTGTAATGTATGGTGTGTGTGTGAGAGTGTAATACCACTGTAATGTATGGTGTGTGTGAGAGTGTAATACCACTGTAATGTATGGTGTGTGTGAGAGTGTAATACCACTGTAATGTATGGTGTGTGTGAGAGTGTAATACCACTGTAATGTATGGTGTGTGTGAGAGTGTAATACCACTGTAATGTATGGTGTGTGTGAGAGTGTAATACCACTGTAATGTATGGTGTGTGTGAGAGTGTAATACCACTGTAATGTACGTGTGTGTGAGAGTGTAATACCACTGTAATGTATGGTGTGTGTGTGAGAGTGTAATACCACTGTAATGTATGGTGTGTGTGAGAGTGTAATACCACTGTAATGTATGGTGTGTGTGAGAGTGTAATACCACTGTAATGTATGGTGTGTGTGAGAGTGTAATACCACTGTAATGTATGGTGTGTGTGAGAGTGTAATACCACTGTAATGTATGGTGTGTGTGAGAGTGTAATACCACTGTAATGTATGGTGTGTGTGAGAGTGTAATACCACTGTAATGTATGGTGTGTGTGAGAGTGTAATACCACTGTAATGTATGGTGTGTGTGAGAGTGTAATACCACTGTAATGTATGGTGTGTGTGAGAGTGTAATACCACTGTAATGTATGGTGTGTGTGAGAGTGTAATACCACTGTAATGTATGGTGTGTGTGAGAGTGTAATACCACTGTAATGTATGGTGTGTGTGAGAGTGTAATACCACTGTAATGTATGGTGTGTGTGAGAGTGTAATACCACTGTAATGTATGGTGTGTGTGAGAGTGTAATACCACTGTAATGTATGGTGTGTGTGAGAGTGTAATACCACTGTAATGTATGGTGTGTGTGAGAGTGTAATACCACTGTAATGTATGGTGTGTGTGAGAGTGTAATACCACTGTAATGTATGGTGTGTGTGAGAGTGTAATACCACTGTAATGTATGGTGTGTGTGAGAGTGTAATACCACTGTAATGTATGGTGTGTGTGAGAGTGTAATACCACTGTAATGTATGGTGTGTGTGAGAGTGTAATACCACTGTAATGTATGGTGTGTGTGAGAGTGTAATACCACTGTAATGTATGGTGTGTGTGAGAGTGTAATACCACTGTAATGTATGGTGTGTGTGAGAGTGTAATACCACTGTAATGTATGGTGTGTGTGAGAGTGTAATACCACTGTAATGTATGGTGTGTGTGAGAGTGTAATACCACTGTAATGTATGGTGTGTGTGAGAGTGTAATACCACTGTAATGTATGGTGTGTGTGAGAGTGTAATACCACTGTAATGTATGGTGTGTGTGAGAGTGTAATACCACTGTAATGTATGGTGTGTGTGAGAGTGTAATACCACTGTAATGTATGGTGTGTGTGAGAGTGTAATACCACTGTAATGTATGGTGTGTGTGAGAGTGTAATACCACTGTAATGTATGGTGTGTGTGAGAGTGTAATACCACTGTAATGTATGGTGTGTGTGAGAGTGTAATACCACTGTAATGTATGGTGTGTGTGAGAGTGTAATACCACTGTAATGTATGGTGTGTGTGAGAGTGTAATACCACTGTAATGTATGGTGTGTGTGAGAGTGTAATACCACTGTAATGTATGGTGTGTGTGAGAGTGTAATACCACTGTAATGTATGGTGTGTGTGAGAGTGTAATACCACTGTAATGTATGGCATGTGTGACAGTGTAATACCACTGTAATGTATGGTGTGTGTGAGAGTGTAATACCACTGTAATGTATGGTGTGTGTGAGAGTGTAATACCACTGTAATGTATGGTGTGTGTGAGAGTGTAATACCACTGTAATGTATGGTGTGTGTGTGAGAGTGTAATACCACTGTAATGTATGGTGTGTGTGTGTGAGAGTGTAATACCACTGTAATGTATGGTGTGTGTGTGAGAGTGTAATACCACTGTAATGTATGGTGTGTGTGAGAGTGTAATACTACTGTAATGTATGGTGTGTGTGAGAGTGTAATACCACTGTAATGTATGGTGTGTGTGAGAGTGTAATACCACTGTAATGTATGGTGTGTGTGAGAGTGTAATACTACTGTAATGTATGGTGTGTGTGAGAGTGTAATACCACTGTAATGTATGGTGTGTGTGTGAGAGTGTAATACCACTGTAATGTATGGTGTGTGTGAGAGTGTAATACCACTGTAATGTATGGTGTGTGTGAGAGTGTAATACTACTGTAATGTATGGTGTGTGTGAGAGTGTAATACCACTGTAATGTATGGTGTGTGTGTGAGTGTAATACCACTGTAATGTATGGTGTGTGTGTGAGAGTATAATACCACTGTAATGTATGGTGTGTGTGAGAGTGCAATACCACTGTAATGTATGGTGTGTGTGAGAGTGTAATACCACTGTAATGTATGGTGTGTGTGAGAGTGTAATACCACTGTAATGTATGGTGTGTGTGTGAGAGTGTAAAACCACTGTAATGTATGGTGTGTGAGAGTGTATTACCACTGTAATGTATGGTGTGTGTGAGAGTGTAATACCACTGTAATGTATGTTGTGTGTGAGAGTGTAATACAACTGTAATGTATGGTGTGTGTGAGAGTGTAATACCACTGTAATGTATGGTGTGTGTGTGAGAGTGTAATACCACTGTAATGTATGGTGTGTGTGAGAGTGTAATACCACTGTAATGTATGGTGTGTGTGAGAGTGTAATACTACTGTAATGTATGGTGTGTGTGAGAGTGTAATACCACTGTAATGTATGGTGTGTGTGAGAGTGTAATACCACTGTAATGTATGGTGTGTGTGAGAGTGTAATACTACTGTAATGTATGGTGTGTGTGTGAGAGTGTAATACCACTGTAATGTATGGTGTGTGTGTGAGAGTGTAATACCACTGTAATGTATGGTGTGTGTGAGAGTGTAATACCACTGTAATGTATGGTGTGTGAGAGAGTGTAATACTACTGTAATGTATGGTGTGTGTGAGAGTGTAATACCACTGTAATGTATGGTGTGTGTGTGAGTGTAATACCACTGTAATGTATGGTGTGTGTGAGAGTGTAATACCACTGTAATGTATGGTGTGTGTGAGAGTGTAATACCACTGTAACGTATGGTGTGTGTGAGAGTGTAATACCACTGTAATGTATGGTGTGTGTGTGAGAGTGCAATACCACTGTAATGTATGGTGTGTGTGAGAGTGTAATACCACTGTAATGTATGGTGTGTGTGAGAGTGTAATACTACTGTAATGTATGGTGTGTGTGAGAGGGTAATACCATTGTAATGTATGGTGTGTGTGAGTGTGTAATACCACTGTAATGTATGGTGTGTGTGAGAGTGTAATACTACTGTAATGTATGGTGTGTGTGAGAGTGTAATACCACTGTAATGTGTGGTGTGTGAGAGTGTAATACCACTGTAATGTATGGTGTGTGTGTGAGAGTGTAATACCACTGTAATGTATGGTGTGTGTGTGAGAGTGTAATACCACTGTAATGTATGGTGTGTGTGAGAGTGTAATACCACTGTAATGTATGGTGTGTGTGAGAGTGTAATACCACTGTAATGTATGGTGTGTGAGAGAGTGTAATACTACTGTAATGTATGGTGTGTGTGAGAGTGTAATACCACTGTAATGTATGGTGTGTATGTGAGTGTAATACCACTGTAATGTATGGTGTGTGTGAGTGTAATACCACTGTAATGTATAGTGTGTGTGTGAGAGTGTAATACCACTGTAATGTATGGTGTGTGTGAGAGTGTAATACCACTGTAATGTATGGTGTGTGTGTGAGAGTGTAATACCACTGTAATGTATGGTGTGTGTGAGAGTGTAATACCACTGTAATGTATGGTGTGTGTGAGAGTGTAATACTACTGTAATGTATGGAGTGTGTGAGAGTGTAATACCATTGTAATGTATGGTGTGTGTGAGAGTGTAATACCACTGTAATGTATGGTGTGTGTGAGAGTGTAATACTACTGTAATGTATGGTGTGTGTGAGAGTGTAATACCACTGTAATGTATGGTGTGTGAGAGTGTAATACCACTGTAATGTATGGTGTGTGTGTGAGAGTGTAATACCACTGTAATGTATGGTGTGTGTGAGAGTGTAATACCACTGTAATGTATGGTGTGTGTGAGAGTGTAATACCACTGTAATGTATGGTGTGTGTGAGAGTGTAATACCACTGTAATGTATGGTGTGTGTGAGAGTGTAATACCACTGTAATGTATGGTGTGTGAGAGTGTAATACCACTGTAATGTATGGTGTGTGTGAGAGTGTAATACCACTGTAATGTATGGTGTGTGTGAGAGTGTAATACCACTGTAATGTATGGTGTGTGTGAGAGTGTAATACCACTGTAATGTATGGTGTGTGTGAGAGTGTAATACCACTGTAATGTATGGTGTGTGTGAGAGTGTAATACCACTGTAATGTATGGTGTGTGTGAGAGTGTAATACCACTGTAATGTATGGTGTGTGTGAGAGTGTAATACCACTGTAATGTATGGTGTGTGTGAGAGTGTAATACCACTGTAATGTATGGTGTGTGTGAGAGTGTAATACCACTGTAATGTATGGTGTGTGTGAGAGTGTAATACCACTGTAATGTATGGTGTGTGTGAGAGTGTAATACCACTGTAATGTATGGTGTGTGTGAGAGTGTAATACCACTGTAATGTATGGTGTGTGTGAGAGTGTAATACCACTGTAATGTATGGTGTGTGTGAGAGTGTAATACCACTGTAATGTATGGTGTGTGTGAGAGTGTAATACCACTGTAATGTATGGTGTGTGTGAGAGTGTAATACCACTGTAATGTATGGTGTGTGTGAGAGTGTAACACCACTGTAATGTATGGTGTGTGTGAGAGTGTAATACCACTGTAATGTATGGTGTGTGTGAGAGTGTAATACCACTGTAATGTATGGTGTGTGTGAGAGTGTAATACCACTGTAATGTATGGTGTGTGTGAGAGTGTAATACCACTGTAATGTATGGTGTGTGTGAGAGTGTAATACCACTGTAATGTATGGTGTGTGTGAGAGTGTAATACCACTGTAATGTATGGTGTGTGAGAGTGTAATACCACTGTAATGTATGGTGTGTGTGAGAGTGTAATACCACTGTAATGTATGGTGTGTGTGAGAGTGTAATACCACTGTAATGTATGGTGTGGATATTACGTGTTTAGGGTCATTTTGGATTCTTGTGTATTAATCTGTTTCTGTGTACTTTTTTAATATATTTATACCACCTTGTATTGCATTGTTTTAAATAAAATATATAAAAAAAAATACATTTGGTCGCCTTGACAACAGCAGAGGCGGACTTGTCCCTGGAGCTCCTCAACACTTTCACTTGTGTGATTGGTCAGTGTGCATCATGATAGTGAGTCTGAGGAAGCGTGTTAATACAATGAGCATAGAGCTACTGAAGGGGGCCATAACACCCAATGTGTTGTTACTAGCCGTCATCAAGACCACATAGGGGATAGACAACAAGGCGCTCTGTGGTGTAGCACTCAATTGGGCCACCGGCCAGTTTGTGAAGTTCCTGTCATCCCAAGATATACTGATGGAGGTTAATGACGACGTGAGAGTGCACCTAAATGACGTGTCGAAGCAATACACATGGGTCAAACTACGCAATGTGCCCTTTGAGGTTGATGAGGCAGACTTACGTCAGGTGTTCCCTAAATTAGGAACCATATATGTCACCCGACGAGGTACTTGGCGACTGGTGTTTACACGAAGTTACCGGAAGGAACTTATTCTTTGAAGATGTTGTTAACATACGGCGTTCCGTCATATGTAATCCTACCGGAATTTCGATCGCAGGTGATGGTGTCCTATGCTGGGCAACGGTGCACGAGTCGGATTTGCGAGGGGTATGATCACAAGGCTGTTAAGTGTCCTTGTTAGAAGAACCAACAGTGTGCACAGAATGGACATTTCGGAGAAGGAGCGAGCATCAAGGCCATTGGGTGTATCGCACCAGTGACGACCAGGAGAAGACAGTGTTGAATGATTGGGTTCGTGCTCTCCCTGAGTCGGAGGACACAGCGTTGGGGAAGAGTTGCGAAAACCGTTAAGGGATATATTCCTCCCCCAATCGGAAGGGGTGTCACCCATACTTGAGGAGTTACCTAAGACCCCTTCATGTGAAGGAGCTTAAGTGAGAGCAGAGGTACTGTCCCCTACTCCTGTGCTGAGTAATAAACTGAGGTGAGGCTCCGTATTGTAGTGACAGATATGGATGTGCATCGGGATGCATCAATTAAAGTGTGTGGTGGGGGACACTCGCTCCCGGAAACGCGCAGCAACAGCACCTGATTCAGATGATGTAATAACACGGGCACAACGCCCTGGAACAAAGTCATGGGTAGAAATCGCAAGTGGTTCTGGGGCCGTGAGGAACAAACAGCACAGTGTCAAACGGCCCACGAAATCGGGGCTCGTGGTAAATTGAAATGTTCTCTCCAGGCTGGAATGCTGCTTTATATTAACATCTCCGTTCAAAGCACGTGAAACTGCAGATCTAGAGAGTATACAGAGAATCTTTACTGCACATATAAGTTACGTAAAACACCTTAACTACTGGGAACACTTGGAAGCACTTAACCTGTACTCGCTGGAAGGCAGGCGAGAGAGATACACTTTGAAAAGTGTCAGAGGACTAAGATTGTTCAACAGCCTCCCACCAGGCGTAAGGGTAATCACCAATAGACCCTTGGCTGCCTTTAAGAGGGAGCTGCACAGATACTTAAAGTCGGTGCCGGATCAGCCAGGCTGTGGTTTATATGTTGGGCTGCATGCGGCCAGAAGTAAGTCTGGTTCATCAGGCCCTGATCCACTGGGAGGCCTGGTAGTGGACCGGACTGCGGGGACGTTGATCCCTGGAATACCCTCCAGGTAGACTCCAGGTTGGGATGTTCCTGACAAAGCTAAGGGTGAAGTCTGTCAACATAGCAAACCACCTTGTGTCTAGGCCTCGGGTGTATGACTATTAATGTTACTAGGCTATGTGTGTTGCACCGAGGCACTGGTTTGCTGGGTTTATTTGCAGGTTTAGGGTGGATGTAGTTTTACTTCTTTGAGTAGCTGATGTTGATTAACCACGTGAGAGTGGACATGGGTTTAACTGGTTGGGGTTGGGGGTGTAAGTTGATGTTGATTAACCACGTGAGAGTGGACATGGGTTAAACTGGTTGGGGTGGGGGGTGTAAGTTGATGTTGATTAACCACGTGAGAGTGGACATGGGTTTAACTGGTTGGGGTGGGGGGTGTAAGTTGATGTTGATTAACCACGTGAGAGTGGACATGGGTTAAACTGGTTGGGGTTGGGGGGTGTAAGTTGATGTTGATTAACCACGTGAGAGTGGACATGGGTTAAACTGGTTGGGGTTGGGGGGTGTAAGCTGATGTTGATTAACCACGTGAGAGTGGACATGGGTTAAACTGGTTGGGGTTGGGGGTGTAAGTTGATGTTGATTAACCACGTGAGAGTGGACATGGGTTAAACTGGTTGGGGTGGGGGTGTAAGTTGATGTTGATTAACCACGTGAGAGTGGACATGGGTTAAACTGGTTGGGGTTGGGGGGTGTAAGTAGAAGTGAGGGATGTATGTGTCAGCATAAGTTTTTGATTCTGTAGAACTGTGCTTCGAGGTCAGGTGTAGGTTGTGTTAGGTTTGTCTTAGCGAAATTCTGTACTGTATATTTACTCAGTGGACTATAGTAGTACCAGTATTAAGTTTTTACTTATAACACATAACTCTGAATGTACCTTGTAAGTTTTTTTATAGAGTGATCCGTTTATGGTTTAGTGTTTAATGCTTTCAGTTTTGTGTTTAGGCATGTGACAGTGAGCATACTATCAGTTTGTGTGTGTGTGTGTGTGTGTGTGTGTGTGTGTGTGTGTGTGTGTGTGTGTGTGTGTGTGTGTGTGTGTGTGTGTGTGTGTGTGTGGAGGGAGAGTGTTAGAAGCGTCTGATGTTAGCAACAGTATTACGTAAACCTGTCATGTGTGACACAGGTTTTTTAGAGGTTGGATGTACGTTGTGTTGTTAGGTCAGTATTAGTGCCATTATGTAAGGTGTCTGTAATTAATGGACTGGACTTGTACCAGTGAAGATTCTTTGTTCATATCCAGTATCATTGTACCATATTGTTATACGTTAATATCTTTATCTGTATTTTGTACATAGTTTTAAATAACATGTAAAGAAAAATCAACTTATACGATCTCCAATTCATTCTATTTCGTTTCATTTTCTCTAAATGTCTGAACAACCTATTTATCCATCGTGATAATACCTTTAAAAACCATCAACCAACTTATTATCTCATTCTAATTGTAATAATAACATCAATTATATTAATATTGATTATTATAATAATAATAATAATAATAATAATAATAATATCATTATTATTATTATTATTATTATTATTATTATTATTATTATTATTATTATTATTATTATTACTTGATGTAGTAGTAGTTGTAGTATTAGTGCTATAGTTAATATTAATAAGTTTTAGGAATTATATATCATCAAATAAACATGTTGGTTGTGTTACAGGTGGAACAGTCCTTCACATAGCAGTTGTGAAGGGTTATGATGATTGTGTTAAGATGCTGCTTGATGCTGGTGCTGACGTCAACTGTCAGGATGATGATGGCTGGACACCACTATACTGCACTGCTGCTGCTGGTCATGATGATTGTGTTAAGATGCTGCTTGATGCTGGTGCTGACGTCAACTGTCAGGATGGTGTTGGCCGGACACCACTATACTACGCTGTTAAGAACAACAATGTTGATATTGTTCAAATTTATTATTATTTTTTTTTTTTTTTTTTTTTTTTTTATTATCACACTGGCCGATTCCCACCAAGGCAGGGTGGCCCGAAAAAGAAAAACTTTCACCATCATTCACTCCATCACTGTCTTGCCAGAAGGGTGCTTTACACTACAGTTTTTAAACTGCAACATTAACACCCCTCCTTCAGAGTGCAGGCACTGTACTTCCCATCTCCAGGACTCAAGTCCGGCCTGCCAGTTTCCCTGAACCCCTTCATAAATGTTACTTTGCTCACACTCCAACAGCACGTCAAGTATTAAAAACCATTTGTCTCCATTCACTCCTATCAAACACGCTCATGCATACCTGCTGGAAGTCCAAGCCCCTCGCACACAAAACCTCCTTTACCCCCTCTCTCCAACCTTTCCTAGGCCGACCCCTACCCCGCCTTCCTTCCACTACAGACTGATACACTCTTGAAGTCATTCTGTTTCGCTCCATTCTCTCTACATGTCCGAACCACCTCAACAACCCTTCCTCAGCCCTCTGGACAACAGTTTTGGTAATCCCGCACCTCCTCCTAACTTCCAAACTACGAATTCTCTGCATTATATTCACACCACACATTGCCCTCAGACATGACATCTCCACTGCCTCCAGCCTTCTCCTCGCTGCAACATTCATCACCCATGCTTCACACCCATATAAAAGCGTTGGTAAAACTATACTCTCATACATTCCCCTCTTTGCCTCCAAGGACAAAGTTCTTTGTCTCCACAGACTCCTAAGTGCACCACTCACTCTTTTTCCCTCATCAATTCTATGATTCACCTCATCTTTCATAGACCCATCCGCTGACACGTCCACTCCCAAATATCTGAATACATTCACCTCCTCCATACTCTCTCCCTCCAATCTGATATTCAATCTTTCATCACCTAAACTTTTTGTTATCCTCATAACCTTACTCTTTCCAGTAATCACCTTTAATTTTCTTCTTTTGCACACCCTACCAAATTCATCCACCAATCTCTGCAACTTCTCTTCAGAATCTCCCAAGAGCACAGTGTCATCAGCAAAGAGCAGCTGTGACAACTCCCACTTTGTGTGTGATTCATTATCTTTTAACTCCACGCCTCTTGTCAAGACCCTCGCATTTACTTCTCTTACAACCCCATCTATAAATATATTAAACAACCACGGTGACATCACACATCCTTGTCTAAGGCCTACTCTTACTGGGAAATAATTTCCCTCTTTCCTACATACTCTAACTTGAGCCTCACTATCCTCGTAAAAACTCTTCACTGCTTTCAGTAACTTACCTCCTACACCATATACTTGCAACATCTGCCACATTGCCCCCCTATCCACCCTGTCATACGCCTTTTCCAAATCCATAAATGCCACAAAGACCTCTTTAGCCTTATCTAAATACTGTTCACATATATATTTCACTGTAAACACCTGGTCCACACACCCCCTACCTTTCCTAAAGCCTCCTTGTTCATCTGCTATCCTATTCTCCGTCTTACTCTTAATTCTTTCAATAATAACTCTACCATACACTTTACCAGGTATACTCAGCAGACTTATCCCCCTATAATTTTTGCACTCTCTTTTATCCCCTTTGCCTTTATACAAAGGAACTATGCATGCTCTCTGCCAATCCCTAGGTACCTTACCCTCTTCCATACATTTATTAAATAATTGCACCAACCACTCCAAAACTATATCCCCACCTGCTTTTAACATTTCTATCTTTATCCCATCAATCCCGGCTGCCTTACCCCCTTTCATTTTACCTACTGCCTCACGAACTTCCCCCACACTCACAACTGGCTCTTCCTCACTCCTACAAGATGTTATTCCTCCTTGCCCTATGCACGAAATCACAGCTTCCCTATCTTCATCAACATTTAACAATTCCTCAAAATATTCCCTCCATCTTCCCAATACCTCTAACTCTCCATTTAATTACTCTCCTCTCCTATTTTTAACTGACAAATCCATTTGTTCTCTAGGCTTTCTTAACTTGTTAATCTCACTCCAAAACTTTTTCTTATTTTCAACAAAATTTGTTGATAACATCTCACCCACTCTCTCATTTGCTCTCTTTTTACATTGCTTCACCACTCTCTTAACCTCTCTCTTTTTCTCCATATACTCTTCCCTCCTTGCATCACTTCTACTTTGTAAAAACTTCTCATATGCTAACTTTTTCTCCCTTACTACTCTCTTTACATCATCATTCCACCAATCGCTCCTCTTCCCTCCCGCACCCACTTTCCTGTAACCACAAACTTCTGCTGAACACTCTAACACTACATTTTTAAACCTACCCCATACCTCTTCGACCCCATTGCCTATGCTCTCATTAGCCCATCTATCCTCCAATAGCTGTTTATATCTTACCCTAACTGCCTCCTCTTTTAGTTTATAAACCTTCACCTCTCTCTTCCCTGATGCTTCTATTCTCCTTGTATCCCATCTACCTTTTACTCTCAGTGTAGCTACAACTAGAAAGTGATCTGATATATCTGTGGCCCCTCTATAAACATGTACATCCTGAAGTCTACTCAACAGTCTTTTATCTACCAATACATAATCCAACAAACTACTGTCATTTCGCCCTACATCATATCTTGTATACTTATTTATCCTCTTTTTCTTAAAATATGTATTACCTATAACTAAACCCCTTTCTATACAAAGTTCAATCAAAGGGCTCCCATTATCATTTACACCTGGCACCCCAAACTTACCTACCACACCCTCTCTAAAAGTTTTTCCTACTTTAGCATTCAGGTCCCCTACCACAATTACTCTCTCACTTGGTTCAAAGGCTCCTATACATTCACTTAACATCTCCCAAAATCTCTCTCTCTCCTCTGCATTCCTCTCTTCTCCAGGTGCATACACGCTTATTATGACCCACTTCTCGCATCCAACCTTTACTTTAATCCACATAATTCTTGAATTTACACATTCATATTCTCTTTTCTCCTTCCATAACTGATCATTTAACATTACTGCTACCCCTTCCTTTGCTCTAACTCTCTCAGATACTCCAGATTTAATCCCATTTATTTCCCCCCACTGAAACTCTCCTACCCCCTTCAGCTTTGTTTCGCTTAGGGCCAGGACATCCAACTTCTTTTCATTCATAACATCAGCAATCATCTGTTTCTTGTCATCCGCACTACATCCACGCACATTTAAGCATCCCAGTTTTATAAAGTTTTTCTTCTTCTCTTTTTTAGTAAGTGTTTACAGGAGAAGGGGTTACTAGCCCATTGCTCCCGGCATTTTAATCGCCTCATACGACACGCATGGCTTACGGAGGAAAGATTCTTTTCCACTTCCCCATGGACAATAGAAGAAATAAAGAAGAACAAGAGCTATTTAGAAAAAGGAGAAAAACCTAGATGTATGTATATATATATGCATGTGCGTGTCTGTGAAGTGTGACCAAAGTGTAAGTAGGAGTAGCAAGATATCCCTGTTATCTAGCGTGTTTATGAGACAGAAAAAGAAACCAGCAATCCTACCATCATGCAAAACAGTTACAGGTTTTTGTTTCACAGTCATCTGGCAGGACGGTAGTACTTCCCTGGGTGGTTGCTGTCTACCAACCTACTACCTGTTGTTAAATAATTCCCGCTGTGATCCCAGGAACAAAGGTAACAATCACATCACCGAACTAAGTTGTGAAATTAATAATGATTATTATGTTGATTTATATAGATGGTGTTATGTCCATGTTTGTGCTGTAGTGACTTAGTCGAGGGTGTGAGTGTTTGTGTGTGCACTCACCTAGTTGTGGTTGCAGAGGTCGAATCACAGCTCCTAGCCCACTTCTTCATTGGTCGGATTTTTAACCCCGGAGGGTTAGCCACCCAAGTTAACCCAAAAAAGTCAGTGCGTCATCGAGGACTGTCCAACTTATTTCCATTGTGGTCCTCAATCTTATCCCCCAGGATGCGACCCACAGCAGTCGACTAACACCCAGGTACCTATTTGCTGCTAGGTGAACAAGACAACAGGTGTAAGGAAATACGTCGAAATGTTTCCACCCCGCCGGGAATCGAACCCGGGCCCTCCATGTGTGAAGCGAGAGCTTTAGCCACCAGGCCTCTCTCCCTGCTCCATGAGCTTTATCATACCTCTTCTCAAAGCTATGTATGGATCCTGCCTCCACTACATCCCTTCCCAGACTATTCCACTTCTTAATATATCTCTGACTGAAGAAAAACTTCCTAAAATCCCTGTGATTCATGTGAGTCTTCAACTTCCAATTGTGACCCCTTGTTGCTGCATCGCATCTCTGGAACATCTTGTCTCTGTCCACCGTGTAGGTTCCTCTCAGTATTTTATATGTCGTTATCATATCCCCCCTTTCTTTCCTGTCCTCCAGTGTCGCCAGGTCGATTTCCCATAGCCTCTCCTCATTGGACGTGCCCCTTAGCTCCGGGACTAGTCTTGTTGCAAATCTTTGCACTTTCTCTAATTTCTTTACATGCTTCGCAAGGTGTGGGTTCCAAACTGGTGTTGCACACTCTAATATAGGTCCCACGTACGCGGTACACAGGGTCCTGAACGAATCCTTATTGAGATGTCAGAATCTATTCTTAAGTTTGCTAGGTGCCCATATGCTGCAGCAGTTATTTAGTTGATATGCACCTCAGGAGATGTGCTCTGTGTTATGCTCACCCCTAGATCCTTTTCCTTGAGCGACGTTTGCAGTCTTTGGCCACTGTTATGCAGAAATGTGGGATACCTGGGGGCTAGAGCCTTGTCTAAGGGCAAAGGTAAAAGTTAGACACATCTCAGGCCTCCATGCCACCACCCAAGCCACGCTTATCTGCTAAACAACTCACAGTTGGAAAATAAATTCCTGGGAGGATTTCCCTATAAAGTACTCTACAGTACCCACAAATGCACATTATGAATTATAAAATTATGCTTTGCAATCATAACATTCATACTATTATGACACCCTTCACTACTGTATATATTACAATGTCATGCAGAACCCTGCATAACACCCTCGCCCCCAGACCATAGGACTCACTCTGATAGCAGGATCCCGAAGGACACTGCTAGGCAAAAGGAAAAATCAAGATTATAAATCCGACTCTAAGGTCTGAGGCAATATTAACAAACTGAGGTACTAGATTGCAGACATGTGAAACTTACCGAACATAAAAGTGATCAAGTTCTATGCCAAGGCACCATCACAACACAGCGCTGGCCAGGCACTGGCGTTGATGCATTTTATCTAAATCAAATCAAGCAACCTTATAAACTAGCAAGTTAACTTTGTACATAAGTTCCCTGAGAAGTGCTGGTTTATGAAGTACCACCAAAGCTCTCTATATTGCAAGACAGACCAAACTAGATGTGCCACCAAAAAAATTTAAACAGTACATTTTCCAGGAGGAGTTCAAAGAAAAAGAAAAACAGATTTTACATGTTAAATTCTACTTAGAAAGCAACATCACATTATCACTCCCATCTCACAGCAATCTTTAGTAAGCAAAACTGGTTCCCCATGACACACCTCTGCGAGAATCAGGAGACCACAGGAGGGGGAAAAATATTAGTCCCCCCCAAAAAAGTGGGTGGATAATCACATAAATCTTGTTGGTGGGACTCTCGCAGTGAAACCCTTGAGTCATCACTGAAGACCCCCAAAAGGTGGACCTCCCAGGCCGACACCTACATGTCATTCGAAGGACCTTGGAGTCACCCCAGCGGCGATCCAAAAAGGAGAAAAAAAAATTAAAAAGTCCTGGAGGACCAAAACACCTTGGATCAAGAGACATGACCCCAAAAGTGGAGGGCATCACCGCCAGTCCCACATTCACTAAAACGATTAGGTCCAACAGTCCCTATACCAACATAAAACAGAGATGAGGCGTCCCAGCTAACACTTAAAAAAAAAGGTAGCATACCTTGCCTAGGCATGGTACTTAATATGACTGCCCCCAAAACACACACACACACACTACAGAGTCCTGATACCCCCAGCTCCAGCTCAACCTGCCCTTCTCCTTTTGGGTGGTCCAGAGTTCCATCTACTTGTCTACCGCAAATCACTGCAAAATAAGAACAGATAAGTGATCTATACACTACACCGTGTACTTTAAACACGAGACAAGGCATCAGCAACCACATTCTCCGCTACCATCACATAATGGATCACAAGATTAAGAGGTTGGAGAAACAAGGCCCACCTCATAAGTCTGTGATTGTGGTTCCTCATTAAATGAAGGAAACGTAAAGGATTATGGTCACTATACACAGTTATAGAGTGAACTGATGATGATATATACACCTCAAAATGTTGCACTGCCAACACAAAAGCAAGAGCCTCCTTTTCTATAGTGGCATAACTTCCTTTGTGCATGTTACGTTTTGCCGAGAAGTAGCTGGGTGGCCTTACTTGCCCTGCTCTACCCTGCAACAAGACTGCGCCAACCCCTGTATCATTTTGCAAAACCCAGGGGAAGGGGCAACTCAGGATTACACATAAAAGATCTTGGGGGTTAATGGCATATAAAAGGTTCAGGTACAGCGATAGTAAAGTTACAAATATGGGTGTGTCCTTGGCACACATTGTCATGGAAATCAGATGACCCCCCCCCCCGGTTTATTCACTAATTTTGCATGTAGTTCATAAAGAAGAGACAAATCAACCTTATTTCTTAAATGTACGTGGCGGCAGTCAGTGCACGTGTTCAAGGTCTCACCTAGTGTGAGACCCCTAACAGACAACGTCCACCGACTCTCGCTGGGTACAAACACAATCTCTAGAAACAAACACTCCACTTCCTTCAAATAACTTATTTCATGCCAGCTTACATCATGCCAGGCCTGCTGACATTGCACAAATTCACAAACCTCTACCTCAAATGAATTAACATGGCCCCCATTTTCAGGATCCCTAAACTCTTTCACTAAGGTGCACCATGGCTGAGCCACCACTACAACTTCTTTCAGAAGATCCAAGCCTTGCACAATCTCGTACAATTTTCCTGCTTACATCATCTTTCTGAGGGACTTTATCCACCATCATTTTGAAGCCACAACACAGTTCCATCATAGCCTTCCCAGGACCCGGCTCCAATGCCAATCCCATCTCTCCAGCTTCCAGAATATGTAACACCACCTCACGGGCCCACGTCATCCTGGGCAGATTGGCAGGCTGGTGCACTAGTGCCATCGACCTTATCTTAGCCAAACAGTTTCTGAGAAAAAACACCGCGGGGGAAACATCACCATCCTCACATTGCCCATGACTTAATGGTTCAAGAGCGCTTCCCTGCACGGCAATGAAAAGGAGGGGAATATCCTCATCCAAGCCCTTCTGGTACTGGGTAAAACAAACGTGCATTGCCCTGAGAGACTGGGAAAACCACTGTGCTTTTCTTTGACTCCTAGAGTGACATACATTGGTAAATTTAACCTCAAGTAGGCCTCTCAAAACTACATGACATTTCATAAAATATGACTTCTGGGTGATTTGTGCAAAGCCTAAGAGACAAAAATGTTTCACCAGAAATCTCAAAACCACACACACAAAATTATTCAGAACGGGTATAGACTCTTTTAACCTGTTAGAAAAAGAATTTACTAATAAACACTGGTTATTCAGCTCTCCCTTCTTAACACTTAAATGCCGTTCCTTCAGAATCTGTAAAAAATACAGACAATGGCCACTTGGGCCACTTGGCCGCTTGGGCACAGGTCCTCTTAAAAAGAGTCTTGCTCATTTGATCAACTCTGCAAAATAAACATACGGTAAATTTGGGAACCACGTCCTCCGCAACAGCTGATAAGTGAATAGCGTTCCGGAGGTCACAACCTTCCTGGGCCTCACTCAGCTGTTGCAGAGTCATGGAATTTTTTCCCACAGCACCAAGACCACTTCTCCAACCGAGTTCTGGTTGAGCCGGTTCATCACTGCTCAGAGTCTTCTGCTGGTCAAACTCAATGACCAGGCTCCCAAGGCCTCACTTTTGAGGAGTCCCACAACATTGTTGCCTAGTAGAAGGTCAACTCCTGCAAAAGGTACATCTTCTGCAATACCTACAGGTAGGTACCCAGACTGGTACACAGACTACACCCATAACCTGTGCACTGGAGTCCTGACAGGGACTCCGGTAATCCCTTTAAGAAAAATGTTCAATCCGATGTACGTGTCATCTGGCACTGGCAATACACCCCTGTGAAGGAAGGTGTATGTGCTACCAGTGTCCCTCAAAGACATAACACCTGTGACCCTACTTTCATTTTGGTCTAAGGCCACAGTAGACTTACTTGAATAGACCTTCATCCGAGGGTCTAAGAGAGCTGGTCTTCTTTGGATGCCTTGGGGCAAGACTGCAAATGCAAGCAACATCATGTGCAACCGGTGTATTTACTGGAGAAGAATCTGCTGTAGCCTGGTCCCTAAGCATCTTTTGACAACATGGCTGCAGGTGGCCCTGTTTATTGAAATATGTACAGTGATAAGGTATAAAAGCCCCCTGCACACTTGATATAGGCTGAAGCCCATGATCTTGGGGAACTGGACTCTTTCTACTTGTCCCCTGTGACAGCCGACTTAAAACTTTCCTGGGTTGGTACCGGAAAATTAGGCTTATTAAAACTCTGGTTGTTATTAGGTTGGAAAATGGGTGGCTTAAACTTCTGAAATTTCTTATTCCTACTGGTGGGTGGGGAAAACTTACCATTATCAGTATGTGGTGGGTGGTAACTACTACCAAATTTTTGGTTAGCTAAAAATCTGTCACCCAGCTCTAAAGCATTATTAAAATCATCAAGATCCTTCTCCTCAAGATATGCCTTAAGGTCAGGAGGAACATTTCTCAACAGATCCTCTAACAAAATTTAGGTAATTACACCCTCATAGTTTCCTACCACACCCTTCGAGCGACACCACGTATTTAGAAGCGGCATCTTCTCCTTACAATATTCCACCAAAGACTGTCCTGCCTGAAACTTTAGTCCTCTAAACTTCTGCCGGTACCTTTCTGGTAATATTTGATAAGCCAGTAAAACTACCTCATTTAGTTTATTATAATCAGAAAAATCCTATCCCTCTAGAGAACTAACGGTCCGTAACCCTTTACCAACTAATTGGGGTCTCGCTAATGTCGCCCATTCGTTTTCCAGCCAAACTTGGGATTTGGCCGTAATTTCAAACAACAGAAAAAGCTGGTCTGGGTCTTTCTCTACGAATTTGGGCACAAATTTTATGGCTTTATCCAAATGAAAAACATCTACCCTCGTGACTGTGGCTGGGTGAGAAGCAAGCTGCCTCTCTTTAGCTCTTTCTTTGAGCCCTAAGGTTCTCTAAGGCTCTCTGTTCCTGGATCTTTGTACGTTCAATCCTTAACCATTCTTTTTCTTCAGCAACTAGGGTTAATTTCATTCATATAAGTTCTACTTCCTTATCCAGGTCCCTAACTGAAGGATTTGTTTCAAGGATACCCTCCAAATGCATGTCATCCCCAGAATTTTAACCAGTGTCAGACTTTTGGGAAATAATAGCACCAAACCTTGCTATCAGCCACAGAACTTACTGATATAAAATAATAAAGCACACAGCAAAACACATACACTGAAGTAGTACATTCACAAGGAGTTATTGTCATGTGACTCCTTAAAATTAAACAGGTTTGCACACAAAAATAAATCCCTGACCGAAAAATGGAGCTATTGCACATGCAAAGGAAAATTATTTCCAGAAAATTAGGTAATCATAACCCCCCTAAAAATCCTTCTAAAGATCAGCAGTTACGTCGAAGGATCAGTTATGGAAGGAAAAGTGGGAATATAAACATAAATTTAAATGTAATGTGGATTAAACAAAGGAAAAGAGGGAATATAAATATAAATTTAAATGTAATGTGGATTAAACAAGGGTTTTTGATGCGAAAATTCTATTATATTAATGTTTTATGCACCTGTGAATGATAAAGCTGGAAAAACTATATGAGAGAGTGTAGTAGGTAAGTTTAGGGTGCCATAGATAAATGATAAAGAAGGGTTTAAATTAAACTTTGCATTAGCAGGAGATTGCTAAAAAGTGATTAAAAAAAGGATAATCAAGTACACAGTATACAACTAGAGTGTAATATTTCATCTATATATTAGTAGATGACAGGACGATGTGTAGACATGTGCATGTGCTTGTGTTTAGAGTGACCACAAATAAAGAAGTAACATTGCCACAGCACTATAATATGACCTATGTTAAACACGTCTAAATCACAGCCACCTACACTTACTTACTCATGTACTTGTCTAACCTGTTTTTAAAGCTGCTCAAACTTTTCCGCTTCATTGACTCTACTTGTGAGTTTGTTCTGTTCATCCACAACTCTATTACCAAATCATTGCTTCCCAATATTCTTTCTAAATCTTTTTTGTTCCAACTTGAGCCCATTCCTGTGAACCCTATTTTAATTAGATATATTTAGCACGTTATTTGCTTCCCTTTATATATTCGTGTCTTCCATTTATACACTTCATTCATTTTCCTGCTAATTTCTACGCCTTTCTAGAGATTGCGTCCTTTTTTTGTGTGTTTTCCAGTGTAATGTTCTTTTGGATTTATATTGCTGCTAACTAGAACTCCAAGTATTTTTGCATTCAGAGTGACTTATTCAGTATATAAGGCAAATACTTATTCTCTTCACCATTGGATCAATCTCTCATGATCTTCCTCTAGCGCTCTAGTGCCATCATCAGAATTAATTTGACAGCTTATAATAGTATAACCTGCAAACTTTCTTATATCGCTATTTATTCCCTCATCTGTGTCTAGTGATTCTATTGATGAAGATCATAAGTTTAATAGCATAGGAGTCTGTGACTACGACTATTTTCTTAATAATAAAATGTGATCAGAGTATATTTATTCCCCAGATAATTTAGGTCAAACCAAAATGATCCCAAGTAGATGAAGAGGAAACTTAAACAAGAGTTAAGTGAGAAAACAGGAACTCACAGATGTATCAAAAGGAAAGAGGAGATAATCTTATTAACCAAAACATTAATGTTAATATTATTATTATTGTTATTATTATTTTTTTTTCTTATTTTATAAATAGTAAGAATTATTTGTGAAGAAACTAACATATGATTGGTGTTGTTGTGGATGACACAGATCTTACCATAGCAGCTGAGGAGGGGAATGTGGACATTGTGAAGACGCTCCTTCATGCTGGTGCTGACCCAAACTTTAGCGAGTATAATGGCTGGACACCACTACACTGCGCTCTTAAAAACAACCATGCTGGAGTTGTTCAAGTGTTATTAAATGATTCCCGTTGTGATCCCAACATTTCTCCTGGACCCTGGATTGAAGGTACTATGGAAATAGTTGTCTATTTCTCAACTACTTTATAGATCTTATTCTGAGTTATGTAAGTTTTGTTATGTCCTTCTCCAATACCTGTGTATATGTGTGTACTCACCTAGTTGAGGTTGCGGGGGTCGAGTTCGAGCTCCTGGCCCCGCCTCTTCACTGATCGCTACTAGGTCACTCTCCCTGAGTGTGTGTGTGTGTGTGTGTGTGTGTGTGTGTGTGTGTGTGTGTGTATGTGTGTGTGTGTGTGTGTGTGTGTGTGTGTGTATGTGTGTGTGTGTGTGTGTGTGTTTGTGTGTGTGTGTGTGTGTGTGTGTGTGTGTGTGTGTGTTTGTGTGTGTGTGTGTGTGTGTATGTGTGTGTGTATGTGTGTGTGTGTGTACTCACCTAATTGTACTCACCTAATTGTGGTTGCAGGGGTCGAGACTCAGCTCCTGGCCCCGCCTCTTCACTGATCGCTACTGGATCCTCTCTCTCTCTGCTTCCTGAGCTTTGTCATACCTCTTCTTAAAACTATGTATGGTTCCTGCCTCCACTACTTCACTTGCTAGGCTATTCCACTTGCTGACAACTCTATGACTGAAGAAATACTTCCTAACGTCCCTGTGACTCGTCTGAGTCTTCAGCTTCCAGTTGTGACCCCTTGTCCCTGTGTCCCCTCTCTGGAACATCCTATCCCTGTCCACCTTGTCTATTCCCCGCAGTATCTTGTATGTCGTTATCATGTCTCCCCTGACCCTTCTGTCCTCCAGTGTCGTCAGTCCGATTTCCCTTAACCTTTCCTCGTACGACATTCCCTTGAGCTCTGGGAATAGCCTTGTTGCAAACCTTTGTACTTTCTCTAACTTCTTGACGTGCTTGACCAGGTGTGGGTTCCAGACTGGTGCTGCATACTCCAGTATGAGCCTAACATACACAGTATACAGTGTCTTGAACGATTCCTTATTAAGGTATCGGAACGCTATTCTCAGGTTTGCCAGGCGCCCATATGCTG